>NW_012122820.1:4653516-4736179 GCF_000951035.1 Colobus angolensis palliatus | reverse complement strand
TCCTTCCTTCTTTCCTTCCTTCCTTCCTTCCTTCCTTCCTTCCTTCCTTCCTTCCTTCCTTCCTTCCTTCTTTCCTTCCTTCTGTCCTTTCCCTTCCTCCCTCCCTACTTCCCTCCCTCCATTCCTATAAATGTTACTATCTACTCTATGCCAGTCATTGGAAATGTAAAGGTAATAATGACATAGTCTCTCTTAAATTAAATCTAACAACACAAGCAGATATGTACTCAGATAATCATAACACAATGTTAAAGTGCTACGATAAAGGGCAAGGAAGATGAACTTGCAAAGTTAAGTTAGGTCTAGATCATGAAGGGGTCTGTATATCATGCTAAGGGTTTGAACTTTCTTGAGAGGGCAATAGAGAACCTCGGAGTGTTTTAGGCAGGGAAGAGTCATGATCAGAACTGAGTGTTGGAGACATCACTCTGGCCTCAATATGAAGGATGGATTAGAGTTGTGAAGACTAGAGCCTCCTTTGCCAACTCTCCATTTTCCTGACCTCTTCTCTCCCTTTCTCTTCTCTTTCCTTTTCTAGCTATACTCCCTTGTGCTGCTATGAGAAGTGATGTCACCTGGTCCTGCTGCTTTAAACAGTATCCATTGAGTGATGACTCCCAATTTTATATCTCCAGCCCAGACCTCCCCTCTGACCCACTGCATCCTACATTTAAAAGCCTTCTCAGTCTTCATTTGGTTGTCTAAAACTTGTTCTTTCCCTTGTCTTTTCCAGCATAGTAAGTGCCACCATCATCCATCCCTTTAGTTACCCAAATCACTCCCCATTAGACATGCTCTTCTTTCTTCATGCCCCACACCAATCCATCACATCTGGGCTATCTCTAAAACATATCCTGACTCCATCCACTTCTCCTCATCTCCATTAGTACCTTATCCCAAGCCACCATGATCTTTCATTTGCACTATTGCAGTAGCTTTCTAACTGTGCTCCCTACTTTCCTTTTGAGCATACACCAATCAGAGTGATTTCTTAAACATAAATTGGATGATATCACTCCCATGCTTACAACCTATCAGTTAGTACCCATTGCATTTAAAAAAGTTCCCAACTTCAGTCTGAGAACCAAAGGGTTCTCCATTATTTGGTCTACCCATCCTCACCTGGATCGCTCTCTCTTGCTCGTTATACTCCAGCCTCATTGTTCTTTCAGTCCTTCCATCACTGTGCTATAATCCTTCCCTCTTCCTGGCGTGCTCTGGGCAAAGCTGGATGCTTGCTTCTCCTCCTTCAGACCTCAGGTCCCTCCTCTCAAGCTCTAGAGCCACCATATCTCTGTGAGCCCTCTGTGCTCTGTTAGTCTTTCTCACATCACTCTGCTTATTTTCTTCCTAGAAAACATGACAATTTATAATCATCTTAGTTGTTCTATTTTCTGGCTCTCCTACTACAGTATAAGCTCCATGACACTAGCAACCTCTCTCTCACTCACCACGATGTCCTCAGAACCTGAAAGAGACCGTGGTACAAAATGCACATCATGGATGACATATTTGATGTAGGGGCTGTGATGGTAGTTCGAATGAGCAATTATGCGGGCTTCAGTGAAATGATGTCAGGATGGGAAGCAGAGGAGGTCCATGAACATTTAGAAGATTGAATCAGTAGGACCTGGTGACTGAATGAGTGTGAGGGTGAGGAAAAGCAGTAAAAGGTATTTCTTGACTAGATGCATAAGCATACCATTGATGTGATGCAACGTTTGGGGAGAGGAGCAGCAAAAAGCAAGGGGGAATGCAAGAGCAATGAGGCTAGGGAGAGGTAAGCATGACAATAACTTGATCTGTAGAGCTGGCTAGGGTTCTAAGAACATTTTGTGAGTAGAATTAGATTGTAGACATTTTCATTTGAAATCTATGTTTTTGAAATTTAGGCATATGTTAAGACATTATTTCTGAGTCTAGTTCCGTTCTCTAATTCTATTTCCAATTCTCGTCTCCTCTCTTACCTTTAGAAAAGTGTTTGATCTGATACAATCAAATAAAATGGCATAACGTCAATATCACAGTTTAGTGGTTTGATCAAGATTTTACATTTTCCCCATATTTCTAATGTAAAGTTGTTTGAAATATTTAAAAATCTCCTGAACCACTTGACTTTTCACATCCTAAACATACTTTGAGCCCAGCTAGTGAAATTCACTGAATCAAAGAAATGGAGAGTATTAGAGGCAGATGGGCTTCAGAGGTATATTAGTTGGTTCCCACACTGCTATAAAGAATACCTGAGACTGGGTAATTTATAAAGAAAAGATGTTTAATTAACTCATAGTTCTGCTTGGCTTGAGGGCCTAAGGAAACTTACAATCATGGCGGAAGGTGAAGGTGAAGAGGAAGCAGGCACCTTCTTCACAAGTCAGCAGGAGAGAGAGAGAGAGAGAGAGAGAGGGAGAGCGCAAGCAAAAGAGCAAGGAGGTGCCACACTTAAAACCATCAGCTTAAAACATCACACTTAAAAGCCATCACGATAGTGAGAACTCCCTCACTATCATGAGAACAGCGTGGGGAAAACTGCCCCCCATGAACCAATCACCTCCCACCAGGTCCCTCCCTTGCCACATGGGGATTACCATTCGAGATGAGATTTGGGTGGGAACACTCATATCGAGAGGCCATTTAGTTCAGCTGAGGAGAAAAAGGCCCCAAGTTAAATATAGCTTGCCAAGTGGTTGAACTAGGAAAAGAACTCAAGGGATATTTAATCAAATCCACTGAGCAGCACTGAATCTGAACCTCAGCTCCTGATTGCAATGGAAGAAGTCTTCAGAACACTGGTGGTATGTTTGTGCTGCTCTTTTGTCCACACATTAGTTCAGTTGACATTTCTTTTTTTTTTTTTTTTTTTTTTTTGAGACAGTCTTGCTCTGTGGCCCAGGCTGGAATGGTGTGATCTCAGCTCACTGCAAGCTCCACCTCCCGGGTTTACGCCATTCTCCTGCCGCAGCCTCCCGAGTAGCTGGGACTACAGGTGTCCACTACCATGCCCGGGTAAGGTTTTGTTTTGGTTTTTTTTTTTTTTTTGTATTTTTTGTATTTTTAGTAGAGACGGGGTTTCACTGTGTTAGCCAGGATGGTCTTGATCTGACCTCGAGATCCACCTGCCTTGGCCTCCCAAAGTGGTGGGATTACAGGCCTGAGCCACCGCACCCAGCCCAGTTCAGTTGACATTTCTGACTGTCACAGGCAGCACCAAACCTCATCCTTTTCTGTTGCAGAGCTGTTCCAGCTGCTGCGTTTGGATTTATGGAGAAATGACTGCCTTTAGCAAAATATGTGTTTTTTTTAAATGACACCCTTAAGTCTGACTTATTATATTTATCCCCATCTCTCTGTTCTTCTTTCTGAAGTACACACCGCTCTCTCCTTTTCTTTTCTGCTTCCACTGAAGGATTTTTGGCCCAAGTGGGTGTTTGTATTCATTGCACCAGCCAGCCCAAGTGGTCTAGGGAAGGAAAAACTGATAAAAGATTTTGCATATTTGTCAGCCTTCTCAAGCTCTTCTGACAGTCTGCCTGGGGCTTCATTGTTCCTTCATGGGGTATTACTTAAGAATCTTTGTCTATACAGCGGAGTAAGCAGTGATGAGACAGATCCTGATGCAGCACAGGTGCACACCCCCTGTTTGTCTATCATTGTGCTAACAGCAGAACCAGCCTACCCAGCATTTAAAACACTAGGCAGAACCACCCATCTGAAGGGACCATGCATTGTACAAAAAGCCATCCTCATTCTCTCAGCTTCCAAAAAAACTGCCTTCTGAGCAAGGCATGCCCTTGGCACCTCTGCAGGCGGACACATCTTTCCCCCATAACCCATGCATAGCTCTGGCCACCCAGGACACCAAAAGAGATAGTTCATTTTCTGTTCACAGCCTCTAAACTTTAGTTGCAGGACAGAATGGGGCCCAAAGATCGTGCAATACAACCATTTATATTTTTGTCATCACACTGGAAAGTTCTCCATGTGTAACTTATGGATCTTGCCAAGATAGAGCGTGAGTCTGTGTCTTTATTATTTAAATGCCTTTTGAGTCAAGGGAAGGTTAACACTGGCTGTCTGGAGGTAAGTAAGTCAGAGTTATAACTGGCATTCAAATGTCTACACAATTTACTCCAGCTTATATTTACAGACTTATCTGCTTCTGCTTCTCAATCCAATTTCTGTCCTTTAGCAAAATAATAATATTTTTCTCTGAAATTCACCTTGTGCTTTTCCATTTCTAAAAACTTCTTTCTCTGGGCACTTATTATTTCCTCCCATCTGTATTTCTCACATTCCTGCAATTCTGTCAGTCAAAATTATATCCATCCCTAAGATCTGATTTAAATAACACTTTCTCCAGGAAGGCTTTCCTGACCGTTCTAGCTAAAAGGCCTCTCTCCTTCCTTGAAACTCTGGTATCTCAGTTTGTGTGTCTGCTATCACCTTGCCTTATAGCGTAGTTATTGTGTACTCACCTTCCCTACCTCCTGCTTTAGTTAGACTGTAAACTCTCTGAGGACAGGGTCATTCTTTTTCATCTCTGTATCCCCCACAGCCTCTAAGACAACCTTTTGCACTTAATAGGAGCTCAATAAACATCTGTTGTGAAATGAATGAGAATCACATAATGAATAGTTAAGGAAACATGAAATGAGTAGTTAAGGAATTGTAGAGCCCTGAAAAACCCAGCTGGTGACTGGGTCCAGAGTAAAAGAGAAGAGCAGGAGCAGGAAGTGAGCTGGTTTGGTCTCTCTTTGGAGGCAACCAGCTGCAGCCCCAAAGAAATCTATTTTGTTTAAAAAAACAAAAACAGCAAACAAAGTTGGCAGAGGAAGTGATGACGTCAGCATTCCATTTCTGCACAGATGTACCACTCAATTAAACTCGATAGCTCAAACACCAGATTACTACGTCTTCACCCCTCATCCTCCACCTAGCTTTCTCAGAACACACACACTCATGCCTAGGGGACAGACATCAAATATGTTTTAGAAGCTTGGTGAGTATTCTTGGTAGGGTAGAAAGTGTCATCCAGAATTCTCTCCTTAGGTACTATATGCTGGGGAAATGGGGATAGCAATATGTGTGTGCAGTGTTTCAGTTCTTTTTTGGTGAAGGCCAAGATTGTAGATAAAAATTCATTTTAGTTGGATTTCTGCCATTACTGGTATCAAAAACGTCTCCATTTTAGTGATGCTGAAAAGTGCTGAGCAGGTGGCTGGAAACCTGGCACACTGTCCCAAAGATCCTGGCAGCAAAATCTGAGAGAACACAGGGACAATGGATAGCTAGACAGGGCATGGCCCGAGCAGGGCTGGCTTTGACCGGGGCCACATGCAATCAGTATAGGTCAGAAGGAAGGAGAGAGAATTTATGTCACAACAAGATGTCACGTACACAGTTGAGGAGCTTGTCATTACATGTCCAGGGTTCACACCTCCACTGCTGAGCCAGTATTGAGAGTCGGGTTGCTTTGTTTTGTCTTGTTTTTGTGTTTTTGTTTTTTCACAGCCTTATTGAGGTATCATGTATATACCTTATACCCATTGCAAGTATACAACTTAATGGTTTTTAATAAATGTATAGAGTTGTATGACCATCATCACCATCCGGTTTTATTACATCGTCATCATCCTAAACATTTTATTAAGCTCATTTGCAGTCCAAACCAACTTCTACCCCACCGCCCCAGGACAATCACTAATCTGATTTCTGTCTCTATAATTTGCCTCTTCTGGACACTTACTATAAATGAAATCATCTAATATATACTCTTTGCATCTGTCTTCCTTTTTTTTTGAGACAGAGTCTCGCTCTGTCGCCCAGGCTGGAGTCCAGTGGCGCGATCTCGGCTCTCTGCAAGCTCCGCCTCCCGGATTCACCCCATTCTCCTGCCTCAGCCTCCGCAGTATCTGGGACTGCAGGCGCCTGCCACCATGCCTGGCTAATTTTTTTGTATTTTTTTAGTAGAGGCCGAGTTTCACCGTGTTAGCCAGGATGGTCTCGATCTCCTGACCTCGTGATCTGCCTGCCTCGGCCTCCCAAAGTGCTGGGATTATAGGCGTGAGCCACCGCGCCCGGCCTGCATCTGTCTTCTCTAGGCATACTAATTAGGTTCATTCATGTTGTAATATGTACCAGTATTTTACTCCTTCCTATTGCTGAGTAGTATTCCATTGAATTGGTATACCATATTGGGTTTATCCACTCACCAGCTGGTAGACATTTGGATTATTGCCAGGTTTTGGCTAGTACAAATAATGCTGCTATGCAAATTCACGTATGAGTCATTGTATGGAGATATTTTCATTTCTCTTGGATAGATTCCTCAGAGTGAAGTCACTGAGTCTTGGGTAAGTTTTTGTTTAACTTAAGAAAAACCAAATAATTTTCCAAAGTAGCTGTACCATTTTCATTTCTTCCAGGAACAGGCAAGCATTCCAGTTTCTCCACACCCTCACTAATACTTAGTATTACCTGTCTTTGAATATAGCACTCTACTGAGCATATAAGAACATCACATTATTATTATCATTTTTTTTTGAGATGGAGTCTCCCTCTGTCGCACAGGCTGGAGTGCAGTGGTGCGATCTCGGCTCACTGCAAGCTCCGCCTCCCGGGTTCATGCCATTCTCCTGCCTCAGCCTCCCGAGTAGCTGGACTGCAGGTGCCTGCCACCACACCCAGCCAATTTCCTGTATTTTTAGTAGAGACGGGGTGATGGTCTCGATCTCTTGACCTCATGATCCGCCTGCCTCGGCCTCCCAAAGTGCTGGGATTACAGGCGTGAACCACCGCACCCGGCCCACATTATGATTTTAGTTTGCATTTCCTTATGACTAATGATGTTGGGTGCCTTTTCTTGTGTTTATTTGCTATTAATATGTCTTCTTTGGTGAAATATTTATTCAAGTCTTCTATCATTTTTTATCAGTTGTAATTAAAATTACTATAATTACTGAGTTGTAAAAGTACCTTTTATATTCTGGATACTAGACTTTTATTAGGTATATGTTTTGCAAACATTTCATCCTAGTTTGTGCTGGCCTTTTAATTTTATTAGGGTTATTTTTTGAAGCACAAAGGTTTTTAAATTTAATAAGGTGCAATTTGCCAATTTTGTCTTTTATGGACACTATTCTGGAGTCATCAAGATTTGCAGAAGATTTATCAAAATGATTTTTCTCCTATATTTTCATTTAAAAGTCTTATAGTTGTAGCTCTTCTGCTTAAGACTGTGACCCATTTTGGGTTTAAGTAGAATGTCAAAGAAGGCTCTAGGTTCATTTTATTGCATATGGATATCCTTTCCCAAGTGCCTACTGTGGAACAGACTATCCTTTCCAAATTGAATTGTCTTGTCCTTCATTAAAAACCAGTGGACCATAAATGTAGGCTTTTATTTCTGGATTCTAAATTCCGTTCCAAAAATATGTATGTCTGTCTTTATGCCAATACAACATTACCTTTGGGCATTGCAAATCCTCCAACTTTTTTCTTCTTTTATAAAATTGTCTTGGCTATTCTAAATCTTTTGCATTTTCATATAAATTTTAGGATCAATTTGTCAATTTGTCAATTTCTACCAAAAATCCTGATGGAATTCTACTATGTCGATTCTATGGATCAATTTAAGGAGAATTGATATCTTAACAATATTGCATCTTCCAGTCCAGAAACACTTCATCTTCATTTATAAAGATCTCACTTTGGACTTAAGTTTGCTTTTCTTTTTCTAGTTTTGTAAGGTGGAAACTTAGGTTGTTGATTTTTAGATCTTCTCCTTTTCTAATATATCCATTCAATGCTATAAATTTCTCTCCAGGCACTAGTTTCATGGTATCCCACTAATTTTGATGTTTTATTTAATTTTCACAAAGTATTTTAAAATTTCTCTTGAACTTCTTTCACCCACGTATTTTTTAGAAACGTATTTTGAGATTTTCTAGCTGTCTTCTGTTATTGATTCCTCATTTAATTCCATTATGGTGAGAACATACTTTGAATGATTTCTATTCTTCTAAATTTGTTAAGGTTTGCTGAACGGCCTGGAATGTGGTCTGTCTTGGTGAATGTTCATGTGAGCTTGATAGGAGTGTGTATTTTACTTTTGTTGGATGAAACATTCTATAAATCTCTATTAGATCCAGTTGTTTGGTGGTGCTGTCCCCTTCACCTATATGCTTATTGATTTTCTGCCTGCTGAATCTATCAGTCACTGAAAGAGGATGTTGAAATCTCCAGCTACGTTAGTGGATTTGTCTATTTCTCCTTGCAGTTCTGTCAGTTTTGGCCTCACACATTTTGACTCTCTGTTGTTAGGCGCATACGTGTCAAGTATGGTAGTTCTCTTTGAGAATTAGTCCCTTTACCACTATGTAATGCCCGTCTTTATCCCTGTCCATTTTTCTTGTTCTGAAGTCTGCTTTGTCTGAAATTAATATAGTTATTATAGATTTCTTTTGATTAATGTTATCATGGCATCTTTTCCTCTACCCCTTTAATTTATTCTATCTGTGTCTTTATATTTAAAATGAGTTTCTTATAAACAGCATTTAGTTCGGTCTTGTTTTTTAAATCCATTGTGACAAACTCTGTCTTTTGTTTACTTAGACCACACTTTTTTTCTGTTTGTTTGAGACAGAGTCTTGTTCTGTTGCCCAGGCTGGAGTGCAATGGCATGATCTCGGCTCACTGCAACCTCCGCCTCCTGGGCTCAAGTGATTCTCCTGCCTCAGCCGCCTGAGTAGCTGGGATTACAGGCATGCACCACTACGCCCAGCTAATTTTGTATTTTTAGTAGAGATGAGGTTTCTCCACGTTGGTCAGGCTGGTCTCGAACTCCCAGCCTTCGGCAATCTTCCCGCCTTGGCCTCCCAAAGTGCTGGGATTACAGGCGTGAGCCACCACACCTGGCCTTGTTTCTTATTCTTCAACCTGGCTTCCTGGGCTTCCTGGCCTAGAACACACATTTGAAGTGATTTTTGATATAGTTGGATTACTATCTATCACACTTACAACTATCATCTGTTTTTTGTACTTATTATTTGTTTCCTTTTCAAATTTCCCCTCTTTTCCCACCTTCTCTGATTTTTATTGAGCATTTTATATGATTCCATTTTCTTTCCTCTCTGCATATCAATTACATTTTTAAAAATATTGAGTGGTTGCCCTAGTGTGTATAATGTGTTTACAACTAATCCAAGTCCACTTTCAAATATTTATCTATAATTATATGTTCTTAATTTCTCCCTCTTGTTCCTTATTGTATTGCTGTCACTCGTTTATCTATATGTTATAATTACCTAATACATTGTTACTATTATTTCTTTGAGCAAGTTATTATCCATTACATCAATTAAGAATAAGAAAAGTAAAGGATTGCATTTTGTTTTAATTATTCCTTCTTCAGTACTCTTCCTATCATAATTTCCTTCTCTCTAAAGAATTTCTTTTAACATTTCTCATGGGCAGATCTACTGATGATGAGTTTTCTCAGTTTTTGTTTGTCAGAGTTTTCTTAGTTTTTGTTTTTGTTTGTTTTGTTTATTGTGCCTTCATTTTTAAAGGGTGATTTTGCTGAGTATAGAATTCTAGGTTAGAGGTTTTTCCTTTCAACACTTCACATGTTTCACTTAACTCTCTGAAGAGAAGTCTGTGACGGTTAATTTGAGATGTTGACTGGGCCACAGGGTGTTCATAAATTTTCTTAAACATTGTTCCGAGTGTGTCTGTGAGAGTTGCTTCTGATGAGGATAACATCTGAATTGGTAGCCTGAGTAAAGCAGATTGCCCTCCCCAGTATGGGTGGACTTCATCCAATCCGTCGAAGGCCTAAATAGAACAAAGAGTTGGAGTAAGAGAATTCCCTCTCTCTGCCTAACTGGCTTAGAGTTGGGACATTTTTCTTCTACTGCCTTCAAACTTGGACTCAGATTAGAAGTTATGCTATTGGCTCTCCTGGTTCTCAGTTCTTCAGAGTCAGGCTGCAAGTATACCATGAGCACTCCCGGGTCTACAGCTTGCTGATTGCAGACTTGGGACTTCTCAGTCCATAGCTGCATGAGCTAATTCCTTATCCTTCCCCCCTCTCTCCCCACCCATACACACATATGTGTGTGTTTGCGTAAAGAGAGATGTGATGTGTGTGTGTGCATGAGAGAGAGAGAGAGAATGTGGTGTGCGTGTGTGAAAGAGAGAGAAAGAGCGAGAGAGAGAGATGTGTGTGTAGTGTGTGTGTGTGTGTGTGTGTGTGTGAAAGACAGAAAGAGTGAGAGAGAGAAAGAGATGTGGGGTGTGTGTGTGTGTGTATTCTATTGGTTCTGTTTCCCGGGAGAACCCAGACTAATACAAAGTTCACTGTAATTTTTATCTCTATTCCTCTATAGGTGAGATGTCCTCCCCTCACCCCCATCTCTCATGGCTTCTTTCAGGATTTTCTTGGTCTTTGGTTTTCTGAAGTTTGAATATGATATGCCTAGTTGTAGATTTTTAAATTTTATCCTGATTGGTGTTCTCTGAGCTTCCTAAAGTTTGGTTTCTATTATTAATTTTGGAAAATTCTCAGCCTTTGTTACTCAAATTTCTCCTGCTCCTTTCCCTCTTTCTTTTCCTTTTGACATTCCCATTACACATATGTTTTACCTTTTGTGATCATCCCACAGTTCTTGGATATTCTGTTTTTTCTTTTTTCTTTTTTCTTTTTTTTTTTTCCTCTTTGCATTTCAGTTTGGGAAGTTTCTACTGGCATATCTTCAGCCTCACTGACTTTCCTCAGCTGTTTCCAGTCTACTGATGAGCCTGTAAAAGACATTATTTATTCTACAGTATATTTGATTTCTAGCACTTTCTTTTGATTATTTCTTAGAATTTCCACCTCTCTGCTCACATTATCCATCTGTTCTTACATATTGTCTACTTTTTCCATTACAGCCCTTAATATATTAATCATAATTATAATTATTATTATTGAGACGGAGTCTCGCTCTGTCGCCCAGGTTGGAGTGCAGTGGCCCGATCTCAGCTGACTGCAAGGTCCGCCTCCCGGGTTCACGCCATTCTCCTGCCTCAGCCTCCCGAGTAGCTGAGACTGCAGGCACCCGCCACCACACCTGGCTAATTTTTGGTATTTTTTTAGTAGAGACGGGGTTTCACCGTGTTAGCCAGGATGGTCTCGATCTCCTGACCTCGTGATCCGCCCGTCTCAGCCTCCCAAGGTGCTGGGATTACAGGCTTGAGCCACCGCGCCCGGCCAATCATAATTATTTTTAACTTTCTTACCTGATAATTCCATAGTCTGTGTTATATGTGAGTCTGGTTCTAATGCTTGTCTCCTCAGGTAGTTTTTTCTTGCCTTTTAGCATGCTTTGTAATTTTCTGTTGAAAGCAGACATGGTGTATTGGGTAGGAGAAACTAAAATAAGAGGCCTTTGTGTGAGGTTTTATGTTAATCTGACTATAAGCTGGGCTGTAATGTTTACTATAGCTACAGGTGCCAGAGAGTTTAGTTACCTCCAGCATCCTTGCTTTTCTCCCTGTGTCCTGTTGTCATTGAGTTCCCATAAGAACCCCTTCTTTTTTTTTTTTTTTTTCTTTTGAGTCGGAGTCTCTCTCTGTCGCCCAGGCTGGCGTGCAGTGGCATGATCTCGGCTCACTGCAAGCTCCGCCTCCCAGGTTCACATCATTCTCCCACCTCAGCCTCCCTATTAGCTGGGACTATAGGTACCTGCCACTACACCTGGCTATTTTTTATATTTTTAGTAGAGAAGGGGTTTCACCATGTTGGCCAGGATGGTCTGGATCTCCTGACCTCGTGATCCACCTGCCTCAGCCTCCCAAAGTGCTGGGATTACAGGCGTGAGCCACTGCACCCGGTCAGAACCCTTTCTTAAATAGAACTTGTGTTTTTCAGGTCTTTCAGCTGTAATCTGTTCTATGAGAGCTCTGTTGATATAATGAGGTGTGATATAATAAGGTGATATAATATCGAGTGTCAATTTGATTGGACTGAAGGATGAAAAGTATTGTTCCTGGGTGTATCTGTGAGAGTGTTGCCAAAGGAGATTAACATTTGAGTCAGTGGTCTGGGACAGGCAGACCCACCCTCAGTCTGGGTAGTTACATCGAGTCAGCTGCCAGCGTGGCTCGGATAAAAGCAGGCAGAGGAATGTGGAAGGACCAGACGAGCTAAGTCTTCCGGCCTCCATCTTTCTCCCGTGCCTGATGCTTCCTGCCTGGGAACACGGGACTCTAAATTCTTCAGTTTTTGAACTCTTGGACCTACACCAGTGGTCTGCCAGGGGTTCTCCGGCCTTCGGCCACAAACTGATGACGGCACCCTCGGCTTCTCTACTTTTGAGGTTTTGGGATTCAGACTGGCTTCCTTGCTCCTGGGCTTCCAGACGGTTTATTGTGGGACTGCACCTTGTGATCTTGAGAGTCAATACTCCTACATAAACTCCCTTTCGTATATGCATCTATCTGATTAGTCCTGTCCCTCTAGAGAACCCTAATACATGAGGTGTTGGTGAGGTGAAATGATCTATAATTTTATGATGAAATCTCAGTCCTTTAGTAGGCTTGAGTCTCTGGGCTACAACCTTCAGACGTGTTTTGTTTCGTTTTGTTTTTTCCTTCCTTCAAGTGAGGCGGGAAGGCTAGAAGGAGCTGAAGTTGACTAATTGTCGTTTCCTCAGGTAGGTAAGGCTCTGGTAAAGTTGGTTCCCTTGGAGAGCAGGCCCTTGAAATAGAGAATACTTTGGCATATTTTAAATGGCTGCTTTTCCCCTCACGCCTGCCTGAAACATAAGGGATTTTTTTTGTTGGATCTTCAATGTGAGAATCTAGTGGGGCTCCTGAAGGTAAAATCCATGAAAGTGTAGTGGGGTAAGCACGCTAACACTGCATCTCCAGGAATTAATTATTCACTCGAGCAAATCCATCCTCAACCCCCAGCAATCCATCAGAATTATTATTTAAGTCTTTCTGTCAGTTTATGCCTGTCGTGGCTTCTGCTTTACAAGAGCTGACCTAGGCTGTGGCTCTCTGTATTCACTTGTCTCTGTAGATTTCAGGATGCTTCTTTGCCTTGCGATGTCGATTTTCTGATGGAAGTAAGAAAAGTTATTTATTTTCCATTTGTTCAGCTTTTATCTTGTAAGAATGGGAGTGATAACTTCTAAGCTCTTCCCATGTCATAGCTGAAACTGGAAGTCCTCCATCCTTTTACATTTAATTTTCTTTGTTTCTTTGAAGCTAAGCTATGTTTCTTGTTGACTGCGTATACAAACATACAAAAATTTGGTCTTGTTCTTTTTTATCCAGCTTGAAAACCTGTTCCTTTTGAGTAGGGCGTGTAGTCCATTTATATTTTGTGTAATTATTGGTATGGATTTATATTTGTTATTTTTCTGTGTGTTTTCTATTTTTCTCATGTCTTCTTGATATTGTTCCTTTGCTCCTCTTTTACTTCTGTCTTTGCGTGTTCAATGAATATTTTTCATGTAGCATTTTAATTCCTCTGTTGATTTTTCTGCTGTATTTTTGAGTTATATTCTTAGGTGTTTTAGGAATTTCAGTGTGCATCTCAACTTCTTGCAGTCTAATTCAGAATAATACTAAATTAATTCTAAAAATATTGCTGCAATATTTCTTTCTTTACCCTCCTTTGTTCCATCATTATCATATCAATTTCTATGGGTGTTATATACCCAACAATACAGTGTTCTAAGTTTCGCTTTATACAATTTTATGTCTTTTAAAGAAGTTAAGAGAAAAAAATTGGAAGAAAATATATTTATGGAGTCTTTTATGTTTACCCCCATATTTATAATTTCTGAACTGCTTCCTTTCTGACTGTGGACTTGAGTATCTTATGGTGTTACTTTCTTTCAGACTAAAGGGCTTCCTTTAGTATTTATCATGAGGTACATTTGCTAGCAAAACATTCTCTCAGTCTTTGGTTACCTGGCAATGTCTTTGCTTTCATTTGTGAAGGACAGTTTGGATGGATGTAAGCAATTTGTTGACAGATATTTTTCACCATTTCGAATATGTCATTTCACTGCCTTGTGACATCCGTTGTTTTAGAATTGATTCATTCGTGTAATTTCTTTTGTTGATATTGTTTATTTATTGTTGTCATACTTTCCTTAACATTTTAAACGTGGTTTCCTGTAGTTCCTTGAACACATCTCTAATAACTGCTTTAAAAACGGTCTGCTAGACCCAACATCCAGGGACATTCAGAGACAATTTTAATTCACTCCTTTTTTTTTTTTTTCCCCTGAATATGGTCATACCTTCGTGTTGCTTTGCCTGCCTTATAATTTTTTTTGTTGAAAACTGGATATCTTACATAGTATATTGTAGCAACTTTTGATTTTAATTTTAATTTGAGTGTTGTTATTGTTACTGTTTTGTATGTTTATTTAATAACTTGTCTGGAATAAATCTGTGAAGCTTGCCTCTTCTGCAGTGTACATCCATGAATGTGTCTGCTGCTGTTTTTCTTGTTTCTTATTTGTTTTTTGTTTTTCTGTTTGTTTGAGACAGAGTCTTGTTCTGTTGCCCAGGCTGGAGTGCAGTGGTGCAATCTCAGCTCACTGCAACCTCCACCTCCCAGGTTCAAGCAATTCTCCGGACTCAGCCTCCCTAGTAGCTGGGACTACAAGTGCATGCCACCACACCCCGCTAATTTTTTTTTTTTTTTTTGTATTTTTAGTAGAGGCGGGGTTTCACCGTGTAAGCCAGAATGGTCTCGATCTCCTGACCTCATGATCCACCCGCCTCAGCCTCCCAAAGTGCTGGGATTATAGGCATGAGCCACCACACCTGGCCTTGTTTCTTATTCTTAAGCCTGGCTTCCTAGAGTTGCCCATGTGTCTGCCTAGATTAGTGCTCAGCCAAAGATTGGTCAGAGGTTATGCTCAAATGTCTTGAGCCAGTAAGATTTCTACTTTCTGCTGGCAGATTTGTGAGTAAGCTGGAGAGTGCATCAAAATTTCAGGCATTTTCTCCCCAAGTCTGCCCAGGCTTCTCTTTTCCCCTGATCCCTTGCATCTCCACAGTACACGGGGAAGACTCCATTGGCCAGGAATGTGTGGGTGGCTTAGGATGCTCCCGTCTCTGCAGCATATGCATATGATCTTTGTTTAACTCATAATATGGGGAGAGTTTACTAATCCCCCCATATCTGCCTCACCTCCTGGAACTCCCTGTTAAGTACCTAGCTAGTCACTAGCTCATTGCTTGCTCTGCAATTTCAGGCCAGAAGAGCTTCTGGTCCTTTCTGATCACTTGCCTCTGAGATCATCACTTAAATAATACTGCTTAAAATCAAGTGAGCCCCCTCTGGCAGTCAAAAAAATGCTAATTTGTAAGATCTGGCTTGCCCTCATTGAACTATCAGATAAAAGAACTCTGGTGGCGGGGCAGAGGTGCAGGGATCAGTACAGATCACCACAGATTCACGCTGAGCTTGCTGTAAGTTTGGTAGTTTTCATGAATATAAGCACTTTTCAGTTTGTTGCATGCCTGTAGTCATTTTTGAGAAATGAAATGGTTGTTTTTGACAGTTTTAAGTGGGGACTTTTTGACAGTTTTGAGTGGGGACTATAGTTGCTTTTTGAGGAAATAGATTATCGACCTCTTCACACTCTTATGCCAGAAGTTCTTCTCTGGACATCAGGTTTTTATGGTGTCTCCCCAGCTGGAAGAGGGGGTGTGCAGGAGGGGAGGAGCTCTGGGCTGGAAGCTTTCCAATCTGGACTCAGCTGCACACTGGCTTTTACCCTTTGTAGATCTCGGTTCCCTTAGCTGAAAATCAGCTGGGGTTGGACAGGGTGATTTCTGCATTTCCTTCCAAAATATCAAGTTTCTAATGGAATTCAGAATTCAGCTAACATCTTTACATAGGAGATCTGAAAACTTAATCGATCTCACCCTTTCCATGATCTTTGGTGTCATTGTTACATGAAATTCTGTCTCCTAGGAGGTCATACATGTTATTTCATCTAAGAAGAGGCAGTGGTGCTTTTGACTTCAGTACAGAGAGAAGGATATTCTTCCCTCGCTCCCTTCCTCCCTCGCTCCCTCCCTCCCTCCCTCCCTTCCTTCCTTCTTCTTCCTCTTCTTACTTGCTTCTTTTCTTTTATTTTCCCTCCCCTCCCCACTCCTTCCTTCCTTCCTTCCTTCCTTCCTTCCTTCTTTTCTTTTCTTTTCTTTCTTTTCAGAGACAGGGTCTTGCTTTGTTGCCTAGGTTGGAGTGCAGTGGCATTATCATAGCTCATCACAGGTGTGTGCCACTGTATTAGTCCATTCTCACATGGTTATAAAGAACTACCTGAGACTGGGTAATTTATAAAGAAGAGAGATTTAATTGGCTCATGGTTTCAGGAAGCATGGCTGGGGAGACCTCGGGAAATTTACAATCATGGCAGAAGGTGAAGGTGGAATAGGCACATCCTGCATGGCTGGAGCATGAGGAAGAGCAAAAAGGGAAGTGCTATACACTGTTTTATTCGTCCATTTTCATGCTGCTGATAAGACATACCCGAGACTGGGAAAAGAAAGAGGTTTAATTGGAGTGACAGTTCCACGTGGCTAGGGAGGCGTCAGAATCATAGTGGGAGGTGAAAGGCACTTCTTACATGGTGTGGCAGGAAAAATTGAGAGAGAAGCAGAAGGAGAAACCCCTGATAAACCCATCAGATCTTGTGAGACTTACTGTCACGATAATAGCACGGGAAACACTGGTCCCCACGATTCAGCTACCTCCCCACAGCATGTGGGAATTCTGGGAGATACAGTTCACGTTGAGATTTGAGTGGGGATACAACCAAACCATATCAACTTTTAAACAACCAGATCTCGTGAGAACTCACTCGCTATGGCGAGAACAGCAAGGGGGAAAATCCTCCCCCATGATCCAGTCACCTTCCACCAGGCCCCTCCCCCAACATTAGGGATTACAATTCAACATGAGATGCGGGCAGGGACACAAATCCAAGCCATATCAGCCACCACGCCTGGCTAATACATTTTTTTAATTTATAACTTTTTGTAGAGATGGGGTGTCACTGTGTTGCCCCAGGCTGGTCTCATTCTCTTTGCTTTGCATTTCCCTCTTCCTCTCCTTCCTCCCTCCCTCCCTCCCTTCCTTTTTTCTTTCCTGACATTGTAAGCCTTGACTATGTACCAGGCACGGTACTAGTTGCTTTTTACATGAATTATTTCATTTACTTCTCACAACAACCTCATCAGGTAGGTCCTGTCCCTAACTACATTTTACAGATTAGGAAGCTGAAGAACAGAGAAACTTCCTGACATGTTCAAAGCTAAGTAGTTATTTAGTCTCTACCTCTCAATCCCCTTCTACTCTACAACACCAACTCTATGCATAAATTAGACTTTTGGCATCATTGGTCATGTTTTTAAGAGAAGTGGCCAGGAGTTGAGAGGTGGGGAGGCTCCTCTGGCTGAGAAACACCAAGATGTCTTTCTGCAGAAGGCAGCATGACAGCTGGATCTGGCTTTAGACTTTAAACAGAGACGCATGGAGGGCCCTGCAGGCAGGGAAAGCAGTGGTAGTATGACAACAGCAGTTGCTAGAAAGCAAATGCTAGGCTCTTTACAGCCTATTTGTGGGTGAGTAGTGAGACATACGCTTAGAAGGTGATATGGTTTGACTGTGACCCCACTCAAATCTCATCTTGAATTGTAGCTCCCACAATTCCCATGTGTCATGGGAGGCACCTGGTGGAGGGTAATTGAAGCATGGGGCCAGATCTTTCCTGTGCTGTTCTCATGATAGTGAATACATCTCACACAAGATTTGACGGTTTGATAAAGGGGAGTTTCCCTGCCCAAGCTCTCTCTTATCTGCCACCATATAAGACGTGCCTTTTGCTTTCTGCCATGATTGTGAGGTCTCCTGGGCCACATGGAACTGTGAGTCCACTAAACCTCTTTTCCTTTATAAATTACCCAGTCTCAGGTAAGTCTTGATCAGCAGCATGAGAACAGACTAATACAGAAGGGTTGTTTTATCAAAACAAAGCATCTTTCTAAAAATGGTGATGTTCCCTGACCAACTTTTGATGGTGGAGGAATTAGGTTTATTGGAAAGCACTCCATAATGAAACTGCCAGGCACTTTTCTTAGTTTTCACTGGCTTGTAGGAGCTGGTTGGCTCCACCAAACACTAGGCCTAGAACATTCTTGTGCTAACAGAACCCCCTGCTTCACTTGACTACATTTGTTATTTCCTTATTTATTATATTCATGGTCAAGATACTGTGGTTGGGTCTTGTGTGTATGCATGTGCACTCAGAATTATGTGGGAAAAATATCTACACTTTCTAAGCAATTTATAACTGTAAAATAGTAGATACGAAACATTAATTTCATCATTCCCAGATGATTAGATAAATGATAATTTACTGTTAGGCCTTTAAGTTATTTTTAGCTGAAGTAACAATGTGGCTTCTTTAGTGGATACCCTTGAATATATATGGTGGCTTTGATTTCTTTATTCCACAAACAGGGGATTCAGAAATTTGTGACAGCACAAACAATATCCCACATAAGGTGGCATCAGGTGCGCTGTCTCTCAGACGCCACTTGTGGGGCAGGGGGATGGAATGAAATCCTCCAATCAGGGCCTGGAGTGGGCACCCACAAGCTTGTGGCTTATAGGTCAAGTCACCCTGAGCCATAGTTACCTCATCGGTAATACATGGGATTGGCTCTATGACTTCCAGTTCTCTCAGGTCTGTACCTCTGTGGCCCCATCTGAATGACAAAGTCTATTCTTGGCTGCTGGATGGAGAGTAGAAACTTCCTGCTCATGTCTTACTTGTCCTGTTTTGGAAGGACTCCAGATTTGTAAATCCCTTAAAGGAGGTACATGATTTTCAGAAATATCCTCAGGGAGGCCCTGAATTCTAGCCTGATTTTTCCATTGCAGCTATAAGCATGTAGCCTGAATTGGCTCCTGCAATCTCATAGATGTCTCCTCCCCAGACATGCTCACAGAGGCAAGGGATGGAAGATACGGATCCAGGGTGATTTCCCTCTGGTGTTTGATGGCTCTGTAGAGCTCGCTAGCCCTCTGTTCCGGGTCACTGTTTGATTTAGCCTTTGTTGGCGAGGCTCTGGGAGGTGGGGCAGATGCTGCCATTCTGTGTGCAGCCCGAGAGAGTCAACGTCGAAAAGTCTGTTTGGTTTTTGGCCTCCGCCTGTTGGAAGCTCTGTAATTATTGCCATTCATAATAAGGAAGAAGGAACAGCAGAGGGATTCCTGTATTAGAACAATGAATGTTTTCACTGTTCCTCTAAGGGGGCCAATAATAGGAACTGGGCTTAAGTTAGAGTTGAAAGCAGCAAGTGAACAAGAAAAAACAAAGAAGTTACAGATGCTAGGAGAAAGGATGCCACAGAGCATCAAGGTGACTCTGGAAGAGGGTACCTCGCTTCCTTGGACGTGTCCCTGTGCCCTTCAAGTCAGTTTTCTACTCCACCCACCCCTGACACTGGCTCTTCCCTGCCCCACCCCAGAGGAGGCAGCAACTCACAGCACAAGCATCTAAATGTTACTTACCCCACCGGTCAGCCCAGACCCTCCAGCCATTACCTCTTTTCTTGGTTCATAGAGGAAACAGGGACCATGATCTGGGAGCTCTGCATCCATTTTCCTCCCACTGCCTTGCTCCCATCCTCACTCATTTTTACCTCCTCCTCCTGCTTCTGAGACTTACGGGCTCCTCCTAAGCCCTTCTGCTCACCAGTCCTTCCTGCCTCTTCTTATACCAGGGCCATTGACCCTTCCTCACTCTTCGTTCTTTCTCTCTTCATCAAATTATTAACCTCAGTCTACAAACCTCTTCCAGTCTCCTGCTTGGTTCTTCTGTTCCTCTCTCACACTGTTTGTCCCCTCTACTGTGAAGGGGTGGCCTGCCCCTCCACACCTGTGGGTGTTTCTCGTTAGATGGAACGAGAGACTTGAGAAAAGAAATAAGACACAAAGTATAGAGAAAGAAAAGCTGGACCCAGGGGACTGGCGCTCAGCTTACAGAGGACCCACGCCAGCCCCGGTCTCTGAGTTCCCTTAGTATTTATTGATAATTATCTTTACCATCTAAAAGTTAAGGGAGTAAATCAGCAGTAAGACATATAGATAAAGATCTCTGTGACCTGAATAAGTTCAAGGAAAATGCTGTGCCTTGAGATGCATATGCAAACATCTCCATAAACCTTTTAGCAGTACTGCTCCAGCAAATCCCACCTTATTCCTAAAGGCGGTTTTCTCTTTGCTCAGTAAACAAAGCACACAATGGGTTTTACACGGAGATGTTCCATTGCCCAGGGACGGGCAGGAGACAAATGTTTTTCTCTTACTTGAGATTAAGAGAATGGGGATGACCTTTAACCGCAAGCAGCCTTTAGGCACTTGCTTAACAAAGCACATTCTGTACAGGCCAAAATCCATTAAACCTTAAGTCACCACAGCACATGTCTCTTGCAAGGACAAAGTTGGGGGTAGGGTCACAGATTAACAGCATCTCAAATACAGAACCAAAGGGAGTCTCTTAAATCTGCTTCTTTCTATATAGACACAGGAACAGGCTGACCTCTCTTTTCCCCACATACTGCCAGCCTCCTTGAGAGTGGTACCTCCTTCCTTCTCCATTCCTCACTTCCATTTATTCCCAAACCATTGTGTTGGGGCTTCCAGCAACTCATCCAAAAAAAAAAAAGAGAAAGAAAAAGAAAACAGAACACAACCAAAAATACCCTGTTCTTGGGCCAATGACCTTCAAACTGCCAATTCCAATCCAGGCTTTGCCGCAGGTATTTACCTTTTGTATGTTCACTCAACTATCATGACTTAGATGCCTCTTACATGTCAGAATGCAGGCCAGGAGGACACCAGAATACCTCTAATAAAACCCAAGTGTCCTTTGCAAGAATAGCCCATTAGGTTTTGTCTGCCAATTGCTTTTCACTGTGGATGACTTTATGTGCCCTTTTCTGGAGGTTGACTGGGTCTGGGCAGGCAGAGGAAACTAGAGTCCACTGGCAGTCTGGTGATCAGGGAGTATGGGTTGGAGGACATAACAGCTTAGGGCCCCGGTGGCACACATTTCCTGGTGTTGACATGACTTAGCGGCGGCCTCCTAGGGTGGCAGGGTTGGCAGCTGCTGTCTGGGGCTGCAGGCCCTGGTGCTAAACCAAGGCCATTCTCCCAGCAAGGAGCACAGTGGTAAGTCACTGGCGGCTGGGCAGGCTGCACAGCTGGGGAGCATGACCCAAGTGAGCTCAACACTGGCCAGTGTCCTGTCCTTCTTTCACGGCTACCCTGTCTCTGTCACAGCCACCATCGTACTGAACTGCAATTGTCAATTCCCTGGCTGATTTCCTGTGACACTGAGAGCTGCTAGGGAAGAGCCTCGGTCCAGACCAGCTGTCCAGCTTGAACGGTCCAGTGTAAAATACAATTTATATGGCCCCTTGTTCAAAAATTAAGAATTTCAAGCAGGTGACAGGAGAGCATTAAACTACGTATGAAGCCCTTCTAAGTGAGTGGCCCATGTCAAGGGTCGCCACCCCCTAGGCCACGAACCGGTAATGGGGTACTGGTCCGTGAACCTCACTGTGAACTGTGCATGTGAGGGATCTTGTTTGCACACTCCTTATGAGAATCTAACTAATGCCTGATGATCTGAGGTGGGACAGTTTCATCCTGAAACCATCCCCCCGCACTCCCATCCCCGGGCCATGGAAAAACTGTCTTCCATGAAACACGTTCCTGGTTCCAAAAAGGTTGGGGACCTCTGGCCTATGTGACTTCATAGGTCACATGCCCAGGAAGCCGGCCTTGCCTAGGTCATATTCATCACCTAGAGAGTGCTCAATAAATCCTCACTGAATAAATGAGTTTGGGTTTCTCCTGCAACACTGAATCGGGAAAGCAGTGTAGCCATGGGGAAAGAGGAAGTGGAGATCCTCATCCTTCCCACGGTCCAGGCTAGCTCCATAGCCTGGGGCCAGTCAGTGAATATCAACTGTGCCTCAGTTTCCTACTTCCATACATGGGAAGAACCATCTTTTCCCCGTCGCTTTTCTGCCGTGCACCAAGAGGCACAAATGTACAAGCTCAACCTGCAGCAATTAATGTGATGGCTCTGTGATTCTGAAGGACACCGTGAGGTGTGGTGTTCTGTTAAAGAAAATGCCAGCAAATCAGAGACATCCCCATAGAAGCCAGAAGATGTGGTTAATGTTTGTACCATGAAATGTCTATGTGTTCTGAGGTGGGCTAAAGGACAGTTGCTTTTCTTCCCTATTAAATAGGTGGTTAGACTCAGACATAAGGGTACAGGAAGCAGAATGGTGTCAGAGACGAAGACGACTGCTTGGAGTTTGGTGAGAAACCATCCCCAAAGCAGCAATTTTTTAGATGAGTCTCAGCCTTTCTGAGCCTCCATTACTCCAACTGTGAAGTGATACAATTAACAAGAACAAAAATTTGATAAGAGCAAATACATTTGACATTTTTAATGCACCTGCTGCTATTCTAAGCCCTTTAAAGATACACATTTATTTCGATTCATAGAACATACCATGATGCAGGAGCTGTTACTATCCACATTGTACTGAGAAATGTGGAGAAAGTTCCAGTAACTTGCCAAGGATGTATAGCTGGCAAGTTGGAGCACCGAGATTTGAACCCAGGGCTTTGGCCTCCAGAGTCTGTGCACTAACCACTATAATACCTCTGAGACCGTGAGGGGCAAATGAGTGACAACACATTGCTTTAGAAGTGAAAGGCGATCTAAACGTGCAAGTATTAACAGTATTAAAAACGCCAATAACAATGGTTGGTACCTCCGATGCCTCTGACTTTATTTCTCTGGTCACAGTTTTCTCCTCTGTAAAATGGGTGGGCAGGCTTTGCGTTGGATACTCTCTGAGGTCCCTTCCACTTCTCGGATTCTGATAATGAAAGGTCCTTCTTTCCTCACATAGGGCTGAGAGAAGGGCAAGCCACCGGCTTGCAGAACTTGGAGGCTGAGACAGGGAAGCCTACCCAGGACAGAGCTGGCAAAGCCCAGGCACACAGTGAGGACACACCAGAGGGCAGGCCTCAGAGCCCCTGACAGCCTTCTGAAACTCTGGTAGGGTGGAGGGAGGTTGTGGGCTAGCGGCTGGCTGGGCTGCAAGGAGAAGAAAGGACTCCACAGAGCAATTTATAACAGCTGCTCAGTCAGTGCTAATTTGTTTCTCTCCACCTTGGAATAGGGCTTAGTGTGTGTGCCAGGGGGATGCTACATAAACCAGCACTAGAAAGATGGGCTTACCAGAAAGAACTGGGGCCCTCTGCAGGGGCAGTGTCTGGGGAAGGGTTCTCCAAAAAAGGTGACACTTCAGAGGGGCCTGGATGGATGAGTAGGATTTCAACAGGCAGAGATGAAAGGGGAGGGTGCCCCAGGCAAAAAGCAAGAACTCCCAGCAGCCATGAAGAACAGCTGGTGTTTGGCAACAGCCAGTGTGTCCAGAGCAAAAGTGTTGTGTGTGTGTGAGGGAGAGAGGGTGAGGCTGGAAAATCAGGTTGTGGCCAGAGTGGGCAGGGTGGGCCTTGCCTTGTGCCCTAGGCTGAGGGGTTATCCCGCAGCCTGAACACCTTGGGAGGCCTTTGAAGATTTACTTAGTGCCTTATTAACAAATATGCATTGGGCTTTGGGGTTTTGGTGTTTTGTTTTGTTTTTTAACGATTCATGCCCACAGTAGAATATACAGAAGGGTCAGAAAAGTATAAAGAATAAGATCCCCTATAGTTTCTGTTCCCGGAGAGAACAGCTGGAGTGACGCCAGGCCGTTGCCGGGTTTTCGGGGTGCACTCCCAGACACCACCTCTCCAGTGAGTCAGCAAGGGCCGGACTGACGCCCCTCCTTGGGAACCTGAATCGGGGCAAGGGGCCTAGGGGGCCTAGGGAGCAGAGGGGCCCGGGAAGCCCGACCAGTCAGGCAGGCTAAATCGGCAGGGGCCCCGCCCTCGCCACCCAGGCTCCCTGGCAGTCTCAGGTCGCGCCTGCCGGCCGGGACCCCGCCGCTCGCGCGCGCACGTCCAGGAGGGCGCCCAGGGGGCGCCGCTTCCTCTTCAGGTCCGCTGGGGGCTGGTCCAGCCGCGCGGATCGGAGCGGAAAGAGTCGGGCGGAGCACGCGGCGGGGCGGGCGGCTGCTTGACAGCTGTGAGCCGAGCGGGCGCGCGGGCAGGTCCACGGGAAGCGTACACGCTCAAGGTAATGTGCAGGAAGGTTGAGGGTCGAGGGTGGGCACCCGGGGCGCGGCGCTTCCTGCGTGCTTCTCCGGCTGCGAAGTGTGAGCGCCTGCGTGCAGCACATGGAGTTCGCAGAGGGCCTGGCTGGAGGCTGTGTGCCCTTGGGTGGGAACAGCTGGCTCCCCTGCCATCCCCAGGCCTGGCCTGGCCCTTGCTCCCCTCCCTGTCACTCGGTAACGGGACTGGAGGGGAGCTGAGAAGCCCAGGGTTTTGGTCAGGAAGGGACCTTAGGAACCCTCCAGCCTCATCCCGCCTCTTCATTTCACAGATGAGGAAACCCTGAGAAGGGTAAAGTGACTTGACCAAGGTCTCAGGCCTAAGAACCAAAACTCCTACGCAGGTCAATGCTACTAGGAGCCCTGGCCACGCAGGTAGCACCCACAGCTGTTGCCATGTGTGGAAACAAAGAACCGAGACAGACAGAAAGACACAGAGAGAGAGAACCTCCCAGAGCAAAGGAAGGAGGTCAGGAAGTGGGCGGCTGCTGAGGCTTGGCTTCCGCCCTGGCCCCAGCGTGTGCTGGTCTGGCTGTGTGGCCCAGTGGCCCTGTGCTGACTCTGCCCGTGTGTGTGTGTGTGTGTGTGTGTGTGTGTGTGTGTGTGTGTGTGTGTGTACTCGCGCCCGTGCGTGCTCGTGATGTGTGTGTGTGTGTCTGTGCACCCATGCCTGCACTGGATGCAGCGAATGTGCCCTGCCACGTGGGAAAGCCTCTGAGTTCATTTATCTGCTTACAGGGTGTGCTTGGGAACTTGCCCTGCTTGGCTCTGTGGAGGACACCAGGAGTCTCAGAGGAATTCCTTCCGTGTGACTCTAGAGGACAGAAAGGGTCAATCCGTGGGAGTCCCCAGGGTGGTCAGAGGTCAGGAGGAAAAACCTAACTCGTGAGGTGGTGAGTTCCTTGTCTCTGGAATAAAACAGCATGTACCGAAGAGTCTTTTTATCAAGGATGTGGGCATAGAGATATGAAATCAGGGCAGCGTGCTCCACGTGGAATCAGCATTTTTGTTGGAGGGTCCAGGGTTCCTTCCTCTTTTCAGGTGAAATTAACATGCACAACCTTCTGGGATAGTATTTGTCCATAAGAGCAACTTTATGCATAGTTTTTGAGTGATAAGTGAGAGGCTTCATGTATGGCTTCTGAGGTCCTGTCACCTCTCGGTTCTATACTATAAAGCATATAGAGGGAGTCTGGAGGAAGGAGGTTACTTCTGGAAGGAGTGACTCGCAGAGGGCGTCCTGGAGGTGGCACTGAGGCCGGGCCTTGAACAGGAGTCTGGGTCTGGGCATCTTGGGGAAGGACGGCTGAGCAAAGCCGTGAAGGTGGGATGTACCTGAGGAGTGAGGAAGAGTGTGGTGGACAGTCCGGTAAGGAGTGCTGCCTGGGAGAGATGGCAGAGGCTTGGAGTGTGCGCCTCGTTATTAAGCCTAGGGATGTTTTGATGGTTTCTAAGAAGAGAAGTGATGGTTCTGGAGCTGGGTTCAGAAGAACATGTCATCTGCAGCTGGGTATGGGATGTACTGCAGTGGAGGAAGCTTTGGGAAGAGAACCTGGGAAGAAGCCCGTTGCAGTGACCATGAGGGGTTGAACGGGGCTGGTGGGAATGGACAGGAAGGGGCTAAAAGTCTTGGGGGTGGGGGAAAAGTCATCTGCTATGTGCCAGGGCCTGTGGTAGGAGATTTTCCTGTTTAATCTCATTTAATCCTCCTGACAACCTCGTGAGGAGATTGCTATGATCGTTCCATATTGTAGAGGAGGAAACAGAGAGAGGTTAAGTGGTTTATCCAAGGTCGTACAGCAAATAAGTGGTGGGATGGGGATCTTAACCCAGAGAACAATGGAGTAGATTCAATCTGGTAACTGAATAAATGTCAGGGACTAGAGCAGAAGAGACCAAGGTGATGGCGATTTGGGTTCCGGAGTTGGAGTGGTTGGTAATGCCACTGATGGAGGTGGAACCCCAGGTGTGGGGAGTGACTGGAGATGTGTCAGCCTGTGGTGAGCCTGCAGAAGGCAGGCCCCAGCACCGCGCAGTGGCCACAGTAGCCATCCCTTCTGCCCTGGGGCTCCTTGTCGCAATAATTTGCTGAACCTGTTGTGGGGAAGGAGGGTTGACCCTGCAAGCTGCCTGGGTACTGGCAATGCAGCTGAGAGAAGTTAGGCTGGAGGAGAGCTAGTGAGGGATTCCTCAGGGACTGGCTACTCACCCACTGAGTTCACATCACTCTTGCTTTTCTTCCACACAAAATAATGTCTATTCTGTTGCAATGCACAGAGGACTCAGGCACTTGCCGTGATACTTTAGGTGAGAATTAGTTCAGATTTTATATTTTCCAAGGCCCTGGTTCCCTCCTACGTTCCCCTAGAGAAGAGCTGAAAGATGCAGTTGCCAATATTGCAGAATTCAGGATCGTAAGAGCAGGTCCAGGGCCTTTTACAATGTCATCGAATCACGGTGTTCTAGAGACAAGTCTGCCCTCTTTTACGGACGGAGAAACTGAGTCTTTGCGAAATCATGGTCCATTGTCAGCTGTTAGTGAGTCGCAGAAATGGGCCCAGGCCCTTGGGCTCCAGAGGTTTTGCTTTCTCCACTGACACACAGGGAGGCTGCTGTCTTGCAGAGGAGCCTCCAGAGTTTCCTATAAAACAGCCCTGGGGGCCGGGCGTGGTGGCTCACACCTGTAATCCAGCACTTTGGAGGCTGAGGCTGGGTGGATCACCAGAGGTCAGAAGTTCAAGACCAGCCTGGCCAACATGGCGAAACTTCATTTCTACTAAAAATACAAAAATCAGCTGGGCATGGTGGCAGGCACCTGTAAGCCCAGCTATTCAGGAGGCCAAGGCAGGAGAATTGGTTGAACCCGGGAGGCGGAAGTTGCAGTGAGCTGAGATCGTGCCATTGCACTCCAGCCTGAGTGACAAGAGCAAGACTCCATCTCAAAATAATAATAATTAAAAAAAATTGTTTTTAAAAAGCCCAGAGGACAGTTTTATAGACAGGTCGATGGACCATTTCAAACTGGTACACTTTTCGTTCCTACCAACACAACACACACACACACACACACACACACACACACACACACACAGGGAAACAGCAACAACAACAAAAACCAGCACATTGTTCCACTCATCCATCTGTTGGTCATTTCTTTGCCTTTTCAAATTGCTTCCTTTCCTCTGAGAGAAATTTGATAAGGCACAGTTTAGTTAGAGCTGTAAAGGGTTCCATCCAAGTACAGGGTCAGGGGGAGGTCCCAATAAAGCCAGACGGTACCTGTGTGCACCACCAGAATCCTAAGGCATGGACAGGGAAGCAGGAAAGGAGAGGATGGCTGTAAGGATCGAGGAAGGAGGAGAGACAAAGTGCAGAGAAAAAGGAAAAGAGGAAAAGCTGAGTTTGTGCAGCAGACACATCAGTGGCATGGGCAGAGCCTACTTGGGGACCTATATTTTGGGAACCTGGCTCCCCAGTACTCAGAGGCAGCATGAAGCAGGGAGATAACCAGGTGGACATGAAGTAGCCAAAGGGAGTCACTCTTATAATACATCATCCAACCTTGGGCACTGCCGGGAGTGAAGGGGGGAATATTCTTAGCAATGCTGGGACCACAAGCATAGCCAGGATGTCCCAGGCAAACTGGTCACCTTCGCAACAGCAATGCACAGAAAGTGCCAGGCACAGCCCAAGGGCTGTCCGTGTATTCCCTTGTGGAAGCCTCACTGCAACCCAATTGGCTAGGCACTGACATCGTGCCCATTTTATAGAAAAGTTAACTGAGGAAGAGAGAGGCACAGTATCATGTCTGCGGTCACACAGCCAGTACCCGGTTGAGGCAGGATTTGAACTCAGGCAGCTTGGCTATTTCAGAGCCTGCACCATAAGCGTCATGCTCCAGTGGCTCTCTACTCACCAACAGCATCCACACAAAGACACCCCCTTCCCCTCACTGGACTCAGCAGAGGGACCTTTGGGGTCTGTTTCACCTCACAGCTGCTCTAACTGGTCAAGTTAGCATGATGTCATCCGGATGACATAAACAAGTTTGCAGTCAGGCTGAGGTGAGGGGGAGGACAACCTTCAGTCGGGTTTGTCCTCTACAGGCTCCACCCCTTGGACACAGTGCTGAGTCTTGGGCTCAGGTCTTGGAGTTCTCAGTCATCCTTGCCTTGTAACTGCTCTGCCCTTTCACTGAAGGCTAAGTTAGATACAGGAAGGACCTCTTGAAGTTCAGTGTTAGGGACGGGTTCCTCTAGGACCTCGTCTGCCTGGGGCAACTAGAGGGTGCCACCCTGTGATGACAAAGTTATCTCCAGGGCCTCTTCCAGCTTGAGGGCTATAGAATTTTCTTTTGTGACAGATTCTTCAGGAGACAGTGCATGCCCCTTGTCGGTGTGTTTTGGCTCCCAGCCCTGGCTTTCTCAGAATGCCAGCAGGACACTTTCTTCCCTTGTCTGTTGACACATCCTGGGTGGGGCTGGCCAAGGGAGGCATTTATAGGGCAGCAGGCTCAATGGTGGGTGGAGTCTGACTCTGGGTGATGCTCCACGTGTTTCTAGAAGATGCAGGGAGGTAGGAGCAGGCAAACTTCCCCTGTGGTTCAGATTCCCAGGGCCTCTGTCCCCACCCCATCTGTGCTGAAGCTCCCTCATTCACACAATAGAGCTGCTCTGCCTGGGGTTGGACACATGTGAGGCTGGGCCTGAGAACTTGTGGGAAAGTGGAAACGGCGTTTTACCCAAGCAAATTCCAGCAATGAGGTTGGATAGGCTTAACACCCAGCCCTGTGCTTGTGGTGTACCCCTGAGCCTGTGGAACTCTGTGCCCTTCTGGGCTTAGCTAGAGGAAAGGTGAGAAGGGCGAGACATAGCACACATGCGACAGGTGCCTCAGGACAAGCTGGAACCAGTGGGTGTGGCTGCCCCTCCTCCCGGAACCTTCACTTGTATTTCTGGCCAGACAGCTTCCTTTACTCCCTTTTTAACTCACAGCAGCACCAGGGGACGTGGGAGGTTGGCTACAATGACCCAATTACCAGTGCAGACAAGAGGAAAATCTCCTATTACCTGGGAGATTGTTTTATTTTCACTTTATTTACTTTGGAGATTGCTCAGCATTGAGCTCCGGGATTTGCAGTCTGTTAGAGTTCTCTTGGTAAATGGATGGAGCTTTGCCACATTGTCCACTGCACATAACCACGTACCTTCATCTGCTGGGATAGAGGGTTGGATTGGTGCGGATGCGGGAGGGAGGCCAACTTCCTGCAGCCCCACTTTGACCAAACATGGAACTCCAGGAACCTTCTTTCCACTGCACCTCAAGGTTGATGCACAGAAATACACCAGGCATGGCTGAGAGTTTGGCATAAATGAACTCATCTTTATAACAGATTTAGGAAATAGGCACTGTTATCATTCTCCCCATTTTATAGATGAGGAAGCCAAGGTTGCGAGAGGCTGAGTAACTTTTCCAAGGTCACACAGCTGATAAGAGGCTGTGCTGGGATTTGAATCCAGGCGGTCTGGCTCTAGGGCCAAGTCCTCAACCATTCCACAGCCTGCCGTCTCTGAGTGCTTAGTGCAGAGCCTGGGTTCTGACTCTAACCAGTCGTGTGTCTTTGGGATTAGCTCTCTAAACCTGAGTTTCTTTTCTCTTCATTGAAGTGGGAATACAGGAGTTACCTGTTGATCCATGTCAGGTGAATTAAGGGATGTGAGGAAGCACGTGGTCCATGCACACGTGACCCCATGGGTCATGTTGGCATTACCTCTTTTGAGAGCTTGTGGTTGAGTTCCATGTTAAGGGTGTACTCCTCCCCTTGTTGGTCCTTCTCAACCAACTTGTTGAGATGTACTCCTCTGCTTGTTGGTCCTTCACAACTTGTGCTTGTCTCGGACTGAAATTCCCTAGGAGGCAGAGGCAGAGTCTCTTACCTAATTAGCTTCTATGTGTGCTAAGTTCCTGATGTGCCAGCAAAGGGTCCTGCAGGGTGTCTGGTCTAAGAAGAGAGGGGTGGTCCCTGCAGCAGGCATGCACAGTCCCTTTGGGGGGGATGTCTGTTTTCAAAATAACACAGACTGGGTGGCTTGGACCACCGAAATTTTTCTCACAGTTCTGGAGGCTGGACGTCTAAGATCTTGGTGTCAGTTTGGTGGGTGGAGGTTCTCTCCTTGGCTTGCAGAAAGCCACTTTCTTTTTGTGTCCTCACATGGCAAGGAGAGGGAGAGAATGGGAGAGGAAGAAGGGAGAGGGAGGGCGGAGGGAGAAGGGCAGGGGAGAGGGAGGAGAGAGAGATGGGTGCAGGGCCGGGGTGGGGGAGAGAGAGAGAGCATGAGAGAGAGAGAGAGAGCTTTCTGGAGTCTCTTCTTACAAGGGCACTAATCCCATCATGAGAACCCCACCCTCATGACCTCATCTAAACCTAATCACCTCCTAAAGGCCTTACCTCCAAATACCATCACCTTGGAGGCTAGGGCTTCAACATATGAATTGTTGGGGAGACATAATTTAGCTCATAACAGGGGATGATATAAAAAATAACCAATGATGTTAGTGTTTATAGGCAAGTAAGTAAGATATATTTCTCATGGCTTTAGAGAGGAGGTAAGATTTGAGCTGCACCTAGAAGTACAGCCCAGGCTGGGGAGCATTTACAGCACAGGGCCCTGAGGCACAGGAACACACGCCCTCGGAAGGGCCACGCCCTTCTGAAGACGAATGGGGACAGGGAGGTTGGGGGAAGGAGATGAGAGACACTGGTCAGAGAGACACCTCCTGCCTTCAGCCAGCTTTTGTTTTTCTGTGGGGAAGGAGATGGTTTGTCAAAGACACAATTTCTTTTTTCTTTTCTTTCTCTTCTTTTCCCTTTCCCTTTCCTTTCCTTTTTTTTTTTGTTCTTGTTGCCTAGGCTGGAGTGCAAAGGCGTGATCTTGGTTCACTGCTACCTACCTACACCTCCCAGGTGCAAGCGATTCTCCTGCCTCAGCCTTCCAAGTAGCTGGGATTACAGGCATGCACCACCATGCCCAGCTAATTTTTGTATTTTTAGTAGAGACGGGGTTTCTCCATGTTGGTCAGGCTGGTCTCAAACTCCCAACCTTAAATGATCTGCCCGCCTCAACCTCTCAAAGTGCTGGGATTACAGGCGTGAGCCACCACACCTGGCCCAAAGCTACTATTTCTTAACCTGAGCAGGGCTGACATTTTAGAGGCTTTCTTCCCAAGGCAAGTTTTCTGAGCCAGACAGCAGCAGCACCACCATCCCCAGGGGAGGATGCGGTGGGAGTGAGGGTAGGAGAAGTTCTTGGAAGTTCATTTCTGAGGGTAGTGTCATCTGAATCATGGTCAGAAATTGCCACTGGGGAGATACCATCAGGAATAACAGATTGTTCAGCAGAAGAACCTCTAGATCTTTCAGTGGTGTCATGGCCTGCAGTGGCTTTTAGGTTTTTGGGTCTTCTGGGAGTTTGGATTGAATAGACACCCCAAATACTGATCATCCACAGGACAGAGATCTTGACTCACAGGGCCTTTGGTGTGGCATCTGGGTGCATGGGCACTGCCTTCCCTACAGAATCCCACAGAGGGAAGGCCATCCGACTCTTCTTTATGTTATTTTTACTGTACTGTCTGCAGTGGGCAGAGAGTTGAGATTTAGGGTTTTTTCTTTGTTGGCTTTTGGAGCTTCACTTTTTTATTGTGATAAAATATACATAACATACAACGTACCATTTTAACCATTTTAAGTGTGCTGTGCAATGGCAGTAAGTATATTCACATTGCGAATTGTTTCATCTTCTCACACTGACAGGGTTTGAGGCGGTTTGGTTTTAACTGTGGCAGCAGGAAGTCAGACAGTGATACTGTCTCAGCTCCCTCTCTGCACGGTGGCCTCACCCTCAGATGTCCTGTCGACTTTTGGAATCTTTCTGCTGCCGTTTCTCTCTTATTCCTTTCTGTTTGTTTGGTGTTTTTAAAAAATGATCTGCTTCAATCAAAAGCGCTTCCGTGAGACCGCCCTCCTGCGGGCTGAGTACTTTGTACAGAACCTTGTCTATTTCTCCCCAGGGTCCTATAAGGTAGTAGAATCACCCATCCTTTCCGGATGAGGAAACTGAGCGCCTCTAGTAACACACGCGAGGCAGTGTAATTTCAGAGCTGGGACTCGGTTCTGGACTCTCTGATTCTTCCTGCTTCATCTAGACCCTTGGGTTGCAGGGTCTGCTTGATCTAGACAGGGTCAAGCACAGCTTCCCTGCCTGAGCACATCAGTGTCTACTCGAGAAGGTTTCTAGAAGCTGCATGGATCTGGGTTTGTATTATGTGAACCATGTTCCATTAGGATTCTTAACTGGGGCCTTTAGCCAAAAAGGATTCACTTAAAAATAGCTTCATTACGTACCACAGATAAACTGCTAACGGAACTTACCAAACTGTTAAATTAAGCTTTTCAACGAATCACACACATACTATAAAAGTGTGAGTTTGGCTTTGACTGTGATTTCTCCCAAGGCGGAGAATTCGTGCACCTTCTCTGGCTGGCAGGGGTTTAGTCGCCATCTCAGCTCCTGTTCTTGGTCGTGATCTGTTTTGCTTTTCTGTCCCCCCTCGGTATCTCACCGCAGCTTGATTCTGCGTTTACTCAGGACACAGTTTGTTCCTAGGCCGTGGTTGTCCTGGCCACAAATACTACGGAGTGTATTTGCTGTTTCCCCAGCGAGCATTCTTGCTAGCATGTGACACATGTGCGACGTGTCCTCTGGCACATTTCCTATGGCTTGTCATTTCCCTCCCCATGGACTGCAAGCCCCTGCTGTGTGTCTCAGAACTCAGACTTCCGGGTTCAACTTTCTTTGGGGCACAGGGTTCTGATGTGGCTTGACTCTCGGAATGAAGTCAGCTGGGGAAGCAGCAAGGCATTCAGCAAACTTCTGCGTGGGCTGCATGCTTCATAAGAAGATAATTTGTCAAATGCCTGCCATGTGCCAGACATTTTCTGATATAGGTCTTACCATGTCCTTTTTACAGTTGAGGAAACTGAGGCTCAGAGAGGCTCAACAGCTTGTGTGGGTTCACACCAGACACCTAGTCCTGGTGTAGACACCTGCACATGGACACCTTCCCCGGGCTGTTGATCCCCCTGTGCCTGACTGGCTTCCTACAAAGGGCTGACCCCTTGGGTTACAGGGTCTGCTTGATAACAGAGCTCTCTCCACACGCCTGTAAAATGGGAGCCAGAAGCTGCCGATGCCATGTCAGGTGAGCCACCCCGGGCACAGGCCATCCAGAAATACAGGGATGGAAAAGGCCTGTTTAAAAGTCTGTTGTAGTACTTCTTTTTAATGAATGCATGTTTAGTCCATTGAGCTGCAGCTTGAACCAAACCAGAGCCACAAAAAGGAACTTTCAGGTAAAATGAGTGTCAATGAAAAAAGAAAAATTACTCGGCTTCCATTACGTAGGCACGCTTCGCAAACTAAACGTATTTTTTAAAAATGTACAAGCCCTGTTTACAGAAGTTTGAAATAGAATAAAAAGTTCTAATTTGTACTCAATAGCAGTTAGATTATAACACACACCACATCTGAATTTTCTGACACTTTAGGAGTTACATTGTTGTGATTTAATGCCAATAAAACAAAAGACAAAATGGATCAATATGTACTTATTGAACACCTGCTGTATGAAGTGCTTTGTGCAAGAAAAAGGGACACAATATTTCTTTTGACCAGACACAAGTGCAGAGAGAGCTGACCTCCCCAGATAGCATGTGTAACTTTTGCCAAGGAGATGGGACAGAATGAATGTGCTCTAGAAAGAAACTGGGCCTTGGAGAGGGCTTAGCCAAGTAGGTGGGAACTGAGCCTTGTCTTCAAGGATGGCAGAATTCAGCAGGTAAGTGGTGGCAGGAAGTCCTGGGAGGACTGTTCCATGAGTGTCCTTCTGTCCATCTTAATAGACATGTCTGAGGGCCATTCTTAGGGAAATTAAACCAGTGGCGTTCTGCCCAGGCTGTAGAATGTGCCTACCAATATTTGTGAGGGTCACACTCTCCTGCCGGCCTTCACTGACTAGTTTATAATCTAGAAGGAGGTGAGATTTCTCCCAGCAGGGAGCCAGGATTCAATTCTGGAGTTTCTGATCCTTCCTCCTTCGTCTAGACAGGGATGTTGTCATATAGAACCTAGCACAGCTGGCCCTGCCTCGGCATGTACGCTGGAAGGTTTCTAGAATCAGCACGGATTTGGGCATGTTTGAGGTGGACTGTTAGGTGTCCCATTAGGATGGAGAGGGTATTCAGCACCCTATAGAAGGTGCCAGAGAGCTATCGAGTGGAAGAAGATGGGACCACCCTCAGAGACTCATCCTCTCCTTCTACAGTTATCCACCAGGAAAAGCCAAGCAAAACGGAACAGGAGACGCCCAGATGGTAACTCTTTTACCAATAGGCCCACTGTTGAGTCCTTTCATGCCTGCTGCCTGATTTCTTTTCAGTCCTGGTTCTAGAGCCAAAGGCAGCTGTTCACAATTTGGCCATGTCCTAGGCCTGGGTAACGGTGGTTAGTCCAGCCCTCCCTGTCCCAGCCTCACATGTGCGTTCAACCCCAGCAGCCACACAGCCTCTGTCTGCAACCTGTGAAATGGCTGGGCCGTCTCAGAGGCGCTTTAGAGAGAAATGTTAACTAGCAGAGTGACAGTCACGGGTGATTGTCTTGCCCTCGCTGAGAGGATACAGGATACATGTGCCCGCTTCATTGCAGCAGGCAGTTCGCCTGTGAACTCCAGGCTGATGGGGCTCATTGGAGCTCCTGAGGGTGTGTTTTCTTTTTGTGAACTAAGATGTAAGTTGAGGACTAAACCATGTCTCCATTCGGAATGCAAATGCCCATGTGGTGTGACTCCTAATGCTGTTCTTTTAGGACCTGGTCCACAGAAGCTGGAAGCGGGCAGACAGGAAAGTCAGAAAGCTCAGATGGAGAAGCTGTGCCAGGCGGCAGCATCGGGTGTGAGGGAGGAAGAGCGTGGTTTATGTTCGGCTTCACCACTTGCTCTCTGTGGACCTCAGTTGCCTCATCCGTGAAAGAGCTGCCCTTCGTGTCCCTGAGGGAATTTGTAAGGATGGAATTACACAGTGAAAATAGGAAAGTCCTTCATGAACATAAAGCCTTTTGAATGGAGGTTGCTTGTTTTTGTGCAGCGAAGTAGTTTCCATTCATTTATCAGTTTGGCCTAAAATTAACCTTTGCTTCTTCTGTCATTATAATAGATCCGTTTAGCGTTGGCTCAGTCATCAGTGATTTTTATCAAAAGGGTAAACTGCACAGTCCAGTTAGGTGGCTGAAGCTCAGCCAGTGCCCCACGGTCCAGAGCTCTCCAGCCTGTCTCATCAAGATCCTCAGGAGGAAGTAGGAAGGGGTCCAGGCTGACTGGGGCCCTTGGAAGTCTGGGCTGTTTCCAACCAAAACAGCGTGGAGACGCCCCTGAAACAGAGGGGGAACCAAAGCCTACAGAAAGTGGAAAATGGAAAAATGAGGCTTTGTTACTTTTTAAGAAAGTCATTCTGGGTGTGTCCTGCTCTCTGGAGCTTCTGCCCTCCCTTTGCAAATATTTGCCTAGGGATGTAGAGGGTGGAGGCAACCATGGAGAATAAAGGAAGAAGGAGGGTGGGTGTTCTTGAGTACATATGTGTGGTCAGACAGCTGTCAACCTCAACTTGATGTAAATTCAGGTCACCTCTCACTGAGAGCCTACCATGTGCAAAGCTCTGCATTGCAAGCTAGTACAATTATTATTTTCCTTAGCTTAAAGGTGAGGAAACTGAGGCTTATAAAGTAGCTAAGCAACTTGCTCGAGGTCACATGGCTAGCAAGTGTAGAACCAGAATTCAAATCCAGGCACTTGACTGCAGAGCCCACTCAATAACCATAATGGGTTAAATTATGTACACGGAGATGATCTGTCTGTCGATGAAGGTGTTTGCAATTCACACAGCAACCCACAGACTCTGCTTTCAAATCTGTACAGCAATGCAGTAAGGTATTAGTACTGAGTATTATACACTTGGCTAAGCATATTAAATAAAATTATGACTGTGGAGGCACTTAGTACATTGTAAAATGCTCTACAAATAGGGTATAATTATTGTCTCATAACTAAAATAAGGGGTTAAGTGGCTTGCCCAAGGACATGTAAGTTGCAAATGCCAAGTGAGGACGCCACCCCGGGACCTGGAACTTAGAACTTCAGCACCAGTACTTTTTGTTTTCTTGACACCATCAAGGGAAGATTCACTCTGACTTGATCTGTTTCCTCCGAAGTGTTGCCAAATAAAAATTGGGCAGAGACCCTAAAGAAGAATAAGCTAACTTTTCTTCGCTACTTTTTATTAACTTGGGCTTTCCTCTCCTTTTTCAGTCCCCAGTGAAACTGAGAGTAGGGTCATGGAAGAAGCTGGGGGGTTCTCCAGCATGGGGGTTAGGGTAGCAGAAGCTGCAGAGGGATCATTTGTGTGTCCCCATTTCCTAGTTGAAATGAGAGCCCTGGACAAGGATGTGAGGAAAGAGGATGGGCAGGATATGTTGTTTTGCACTATGGATGGACCAGCATGTATTTTATAACCTTGTAACACTGTGACCACAAAATTATTTTAAAATTGTGAGTTCATCTAGAATCTGTATCCCTGGGGCTTGTGTGTATGCAGGCAATGTGTGTGTATCTATCTATCTATCTATCTATCTATCTATCTATCTATCTATCTATAATATTTTTTTTTTTTTTTTGAGTCGGAGTCTTGCTCTGTTGCCAGGCTGGAGTGCAGTGGTGCGATCTCGGCTCACTGCAACCTCCAACTCCCTGGTTCAAGTGATTCTCCTGCCTCAGCCTCCTGAGTAGCTGGGATTACAGGTACGCACCACCACGCCTGGCTAATTTTTATATTTATAATAGAGACAGGGCTTCACCAGGCTGGTCTCAATCTCCTGACCTCATGATCCGCCCGCCTCAACCTCCCAAAGTGCTGGGATTACAGGCATGAGCCACCATGCCCAGCCAAAATTTCTTAAATAAAGAAATCATAAATATTTTGTTCAAAAGATCTTAGACTTGATACTGGAAAGATGAAAATAACTGCTAAACACAGTTCATATTTGTACAATTTGAAACAGTGCCAGAATTTTATCTTAGAACTGAAGCAAAGGGAGTCATTCTTTGTTACTAGCAATGTCTTATTTTTAAAATGTGCTCGTTAATTTTAAAAGGGATAAGAAATTAACATTTATTTTACATCTTCCAGATACAGAAGCTATACTGGAGCATTCGTGGGTATTTGCTCATTTATTCCTCAAAAAAATGCTTGTATAAGTGACACTGTTAGATGAATTTTTAAGATGAAGAAATCAAGATTCTGAGAGATTAAGTAATTTGATTCAAGTTTCTCAGATAGCAAGAGATGGCAGCAAGATACCAGTATAAGCATGCCTGACTACCAATCTGTAATTTTTTCAACAACCCACTGAGAAAATCCATTTTCAGTTTCTTTGTTTTTCATTTCTTCCTTAATCTCAGATCTTTCACGTAGATTCTGTCTTTTTCTGTTTGAAGTCCATCTTTTAAAATTTTTCATTTTTAGTGAGAAGCTCCATGTGGCCGACTCCCAGGTTTTTTTTTTTTTTTTTTGGTCATATAATATCTTTATTTCTCTTATTCTTAAAGGATATCTTTTTAAGTATAGAATTCTCAGAAGACAGTCACCCGCTATTACCATGTTGAAAGTATTTTACCACTGCCTTTTGTCTTGTTCGTCACTGATGAGAAATAACCTAACTGTTAATCCCTTGAAGGTAATTTCTCTTTTCTCTGTGCTGCTTTTAAGACACTCTCTTTGTCTTTGGTGGTCTAAAACCTCACTGACATGTGTCTGCTTATGGATTTATTTTTATTTATTCTTCTTGGGATTCTTGAATATGTGTCTTGGTGTTTGTCATCACTTTAGAAAATTCTTAGTCATTACCTGTTTAAATATTCTCTTCCTTCTCCTTCTCGCATCTGAAACAGATGTGAGTTAGACTCTTTTTCATGTCTCTTAAGTTCTCTTTCATATTTTTCAGTGTCTTTGTCCTTTTGGGTGGCATTTTGGTTAATTTATTATTGACCCAGCTTCCAGTTTACTGTCTCTTTCTCAAACTGTATCTAATCTGCTCTTAAGTCTATCCACAGTTTGTCATTTCAATGATTTTTTTTTTATTTTTAAACATTCTCTTTGGTTCATTCTTCAAGACTTCTTGGTTATTCCTCATGACTTTGTCTCTTGCACATATCTTCAAGCTTTGCTTTAATTTCTTTAAGTACATTACAGTCATTTTTATAGTCAGCGTCTGGATATTTATTATCTAAAGTAGCCCCTGGCCAGTGAATTCCTTCCTTTCTTGTCAGTCCATCAATGCTTTTGGAAATTAAAAAAAAATTACATAAAACTTTTTAGTAGTTTCTAGTGGCAAGGTCCATCTAGGTACTTAGCCTGCCGTAATGATGAAAATAGAAATCTAGCATGTTGTTGAAAAATTGACAAAATTAGGAGAGGGAAAACTGATCAGATGGAGATCGGCATTAGGAGCCTAGAATTGCCCACATGTGCTGAATGCACTTTGTGAATGCCCTGAAGAGTGCATAGGGTGTTGTGATGAGAAGCCACTCGCCATGGGACTTGGCTGGCCTGGCACCCCACCCCACAGGACGTGACACCAGAAGGAGTGTCACCAAACAAGATGAGGAAATTTCTAGGAGGCCTATTTAGAAGACATCATTTTATCAATGAGAGGCTCTTTATAGGAGAGGAAGGCTTGGTAGGACTTGTCCTCTAGTTCTGATCTGAGCCCTACAAAAGCCAGTAGGACCCGTTGCCTTGGAATTCAAAGGATATGTGTTCTTCCATCCCAGTGGCCCTGTGGGAGTATCCAAGAATAGATGTCGATGGGACCACAGAGTCCATGCTGGCCTCCACTGCTCCTTCCCCCCACTTACTACATCCCATTGGCCAGCCAGTCCTCTTGATTCCACCTCTAAATAGCTCTAGACTCTCTTCACGTGTGCCTACTTCTGCTGCCATCGTCCTGGTCCAAGATGTTGCCATCTCTTGCCTGGGCTGTAATGATTCCCCGAACCAGCCTCCATGTATCCACTCCATGTCCCTCCTCTTCCAATTTCACTCCCCACAAGCAGCCAAAGTTATCGTTTAAAAAATGCAAATCAGATCATGCCTCTCCCAACCTTTTAGATTTTTAACTTGTAATGATTTCCCATGGCTTGTTGGGATAAAGTCCCGAATCTCTAACCTGGCCCATCAAGGCCTACTCTTCAACCTCATCTCCTACCACTCTCTTCCACATTAGGATTGTTCTCACCACCCTGGTTTCCTTCCATTTCTTGAACACACAAAAAAGCTTGTTCTACCTGAGGGTATTTATGCCTGCTGTCCCCTCTCCTTAACACGCTTCCCACCCACCTTTCCTTGGGTTGCTCCTATTTACCCCGTGGACCCCACATAAATGTAATTTCCTTTCTCTCGTCTTCTGTGTTGGTCCTGTTGCTTTGGGCTCCCGATAGCAAGCCCTTTGTATGTCTTCACGTCTTCATCAGAACACTTACCCCAATTGTGATCCATAATCATTGTTGTAATTTCTGTCCACTTTCCCCCTCTCCACTACCTGGTGAGGGCTGAGTTCATCACCCTATCGCAGCGCAAAGCACAAAGCCTGGCACATGGTAGCTGTTGCTTATTGGAGAATGCATCTGTGAATGAATCTGGCTTCTACTTCCATCCTTCCACTGGGACTGCTATTACTGAGAGTTCACCCATGGCCTCCTCATTGATAAGTCCAGGGTTTCTTCTCTGGAATGTCTGACATGTCTACAACATTTGAACCTGCTGTCAGCCTCTAGTTCTTTAAAGGTTCTCCATCTTTTCTCATCCTTTGGTTTTGAGACAACATTATTTCCTTTGCTTTCTCTCTGAGCACTGCTTCTGAGCCTCCTTGGCTGATGTGCTCTGAGTGTCCCTTAAATGTCAGTGTCCTGCATGATTCCAGCCCTCAATTTTTTCTGATCCCTCTGCACAGTCTGTGAGCAGCCTTAATTATGTCTGTGGCTTCAATCCTTATATATTTCAGCTGGCGAATCCCACACCTATATGTCCAGCCCTGTCCCCGCTCCTGCACACCAGATCTTTCTCTCACTGCATCCTAAATGCCTCCACCCTGATGTCCCGTAGAAACCTCAAGCTTAACATTTCCGAGTGGAACTAATTCTCTTCCTTGCCAAACTTGTTCTTCCTGGAGAATTTCCTATCTGGCTAAATCATGTCACCCATCTACCTAACCTCTGAAGCTAGATGTCATGGAGTCATCCTAGATACCTCTGCCAGCTCAGTACCCATGTTCAACTGTCATCACACTCTGTCTCTTGAATCTATCCCTGTCCCTCCTCTCTCTGCACTGCCACCGCCTTAGTGCAGCCCCTGCTGTACTTGTTGGGGTCATGGCATCAACCTCTTACCTGGGCTCCCTCCTTCCGTCTTCTTCCCCATCTAGCACTCATGCCAGAGATCTTGTCACAGAGAACAAAGCCTAATCAAGCCACCTCCCTGCCTCACCCCACATCTTTCTCCCTCATGCCCATACAGTAAAGCCCATCCTCCTGAGGGTGACGTGCAAGCTTCTTCACAGCTGCCTTGTCTTTCCCTCTGGCGTTTGCTTCTCTTTGCAGCATTCATGGTCCTCTGAGCATGCCATCCCTTCTCAGTTCAGGCTTATAGTGTCAAGCAGGGTTCACAAACATCAGAATCACAAGGAAGGCCTGCTGTAAAAACATGGCATGCTGGGCCTCACCTGCAGAGGTTCTAACTCTGTGGGTCTGAGATGAGGCCCAGGATCTGAATTGGTAACAAGTTTCCAGGGTCTGCGGGGCCTTCTCTTCTGGTGGCCACTGTGAGAACCACCAGCGTATCCTAAAAAGCGTGTGAGCCTCGGAGCTCCACTGCCTGGGTCCAAATCCTGCCTCTGCTACCCACTTCCTATGTCACTTAACCTCTCCATGCCTCGGTTTACTTATCCATAAAAAGGGATTAATCCTTGAACTACCTTACAGGCTTTGGAGGAGGATTAAATGGGTTAGTACCCAGAAGACTTTCAAACACTGCCTGGGTCATTGTAAGTGTCAGGAACTGTTAGTTGCCACCATTGTTGGTTGTTATTTGTATTATTATTTACATACTTGGTTGTGAATGTCTGCCTCCCTCTCTTTATTGCTTGCAGTTTTCTCGTCTCCTCTCAAGAATTCATTTCTTTTCTGAGGAGCGTTTTGCTGACACCCTCCCAGCCCCAGGCCTTCTGCACCCTTCTTTGTGCCCACACAGGCCCGCGTGCACCATGTCCTAGCATTGGCCGCCCTGCACTCGCCTCTTTCCCAGGAGTTGGGCTCACTTGCTGTGTCTCCGCAAGGCTTCATTTTCTTCCAGCTTCATTCAGGTGTAACTGAAAGATAAAATTCTATAAATTTAAGGTGTCCAATATGATGATTTGATATATATGTGTGTGTTATGAAATGATACCCCAATCAAGTTGGTTAATATAGAATTCAAAGAGAAAATTTTTTTATAAAGTTAGTTAACACATTCATCACCCCACCTAGTTACCATTTTTGTGTATGTGGCAGTAGCATTTAAAATCTACCCTCTTAGCAAATTTCAAGTGTACAATACAGTATTAACTCAAGTCATCATGCTGTGCATTAGATCTCTAGAACTTACCCACTTATCCACATTATAACTGCAATTTTGTACCCTTGGACCAACATTTCCTCATTCTCCCCACCTACAGCCCCTTGCAACCACCATTCTACTCTGTTTCTCTGAGTTCAATTGTTCTGGATTCCACATATAAGTGAGATCATAAATTTGCCTTTCTCTGTCTGACTTACCTCACTTAGCGTAATGCCCTCGAGACTCAACGTTCACCCCTGTTGTCGCAGATGGTAGGATTTCCTTCTTTTTATGGATAAATTATATTCTATTATGTATATGCGCGCGCGCGTACACGCACACTGCACAGCTTCTTTATCCATCCATCTGTTGATGGACACCTAGGCTGTTTCCATGTCTTGGGGATTGTGAATACTGCCGCTGTGAACACGGAGTGCGGAATCACTTTGAGCTACTGATCGTGTTTCCTTCAGACACATACCTAGAAGTGGGATTGTTGGATCATATGGTAGTTCTGTTTCTAGTTTTTTGAGGAACTTCCATGTCGTTTTCCGTGTTTAGTCCCTGACTTCAGTTTTGAGTCCCAGTAGCCCAGCAAAGTGTCTGGTACATCAGTGGGGGTAAAAAAAGTTTCTTAATTAAATGATGGAGTTGGCATATGTTGCAGAATTTATTGAAAATACGGGCTGGGCACGGTGGCTCACGCCTATAATCCCAGCAGTTTGGGAGGCTGCAGCGGTTGGATCACAAGGTCAGGAGATCAAGACCTTCCTGGCTAACAGGGTGAAACCCCGTCTCTACTAAAAATATAAAGAAATTAACCAGGTGTGGTGGCGGGCACCTGTAGTCCCAGCTACTCAGGAGGCTGAGGCAGGAGAATGGCATGAACCTGGGAGGCGGAGCTTGCAGTGAGCTGAGATCATGCCACTGCACTCCAGCCTGGGCGACAGAGCGAGACTCCATCTCAAAAAAAAAAGAAAATATGGCAAAATGTGTGCAGTCTAGGAAAAGGACTGAATACCATGAAAAGGTGGAGAAAAAAGTGTATGTGTGTGTGTGGGTGTGTGTGTGTGTCCTGAAAGTTTGAGAATGTTATAGTTAGGATAGTGGGATTGGATTCAAGAATGTGGTCTTGTGGTCTCAGGAACATCTCAGTGCACATCACTTAGTATAATCTTAGCTATGAGTAGCAAAACCCCACAACTCGATGGATTTAAACAAGGATATGTATTACATGTGTAATAAGAAGAGATCACTTGGACTCGGGAAGGGGAACATCACACACTGAGGCCTATCATGGGGAGGGGGGAGGGGGGAGGGATTGCACTGGGGAGTTATACCTGATATCAATGATGAATTGATGGGTGCTGACGAGTTGATGGGTGCAGCACACCAACATGGCACAAGTATACATATGTAACAAACCTGCACGTTATGCACATGTACCCTAGAACTTAAAGTATAATAAAGAAAAAAATACAACAACAACAACAAAAAAAGAAGTCTAGAGGAAGGGTGATATTGGTGTTGTCTGATCCAGTGGTCCACGATGTCATCAGGGGCCCAGGTTCATTCTTTCTGTTCTGCCTCAGGCTTCCTCCTCATGGTCACGAAGTGGCTGCAGAGGTTCTAGTCAACACATTAGATGGCACAGCATCCAGCAGAGGAAAAGAGCTGGGAAAACACTTCCCCGAGCACCCCTAGCAGGCCTCCTCTCACATCTTAACGACTAGAGGCCGGGTAGAGTCCACCCCAATCTATGCACTGGCAAGAAGCTTGCTTTGTTTTGGCTGGATGAGGCCTCTGAGCTGGGGAGGTCACTGTCCTGAGTGGACAGAAAGGAGGAAAGGAAAAATGGATGCTGCTTCAGCAAACAACAGTGTCTGCCTCAAAGCCCAACCCAGATAATCTAAAATGAATTGCTTGAAGTCAAAGTGAGGAACCCTTTCCTCTCTCTGTTCTACCCATAGGTCATGCCCTGACCACAGCTGCCCTTCAGGAGGCTGGCACGGAGCCACCTGGGGTCATTGGGCTGTTTGTCAAGGGTGCGGCAGCAGCGGCTTGCCACTCTTCCTCCATGAGCCCAGCCAGAGCCTCCACTGGGCACTTAGCACAAGAAAAACCCTGCAGGAACCAGAGTCCAGAGCGTTGGGATTCAGCAGGTGTGCCAGGAGAATTCAACACAGGTGTGCTGCCTCCTCTCCTGCCAGGCGTGTGGCTGGACACGAGTCTTGCTGATGGTAAGAATCAGAGTTCCTGGATGCAGGGGGTACTGGGAGCAGCCGCCTGCGAGAAGGCTGGGCCAAACAAACAAATGTTCTGAACGAGGGTAAGAAAACAGCATTTCTGCCGAAGGTCTCTGATTTTCTGCAGCCTGCCCCTGGCTTGAAAACTGTCAGCTTACCAAAGTGGGCTCTCAAACCACCTGGATCTCTTGTTTTTTGCTTGTCAGATTCATTGAGAGCTGCAGAATAGGCCCACCAACCCATAGGGTCTGCTTCTCTGACTGGGACAAAAGCGCTCACAAGAAACTGATGAGAGCGGCTTCACCGGGGGTGGCAGACAATTCTGGCCAGGAGTGGGTGTCCACAGTGGGCAAGAAGTGTGGGCTCCATGTCAGGAGCGGTGGCGACAGCTTCTAGAAATTGTCTAGTAGCCTGACATCCTAAAGAATGTCCTGAAGAGCTGAAAAAGCAGTTCTTCCAGACATATGCAGGGAGCAGCGAAATGAGATGCAGTAGAAGGTTGAATCCAGCTGGGAGCACAGTGCCATTTAGTTAGGAGTGACTTCTGTGGCATCTGCTGGTCATGGATGAGGGTTGAGGGAAGATAATACTAATTTGGCCATTATTACATGTGTCTTTCTTGAATCTTCAATCAGATTGTCAACTCCTTGAGGGCGGTAATGGAATATTTTATTTCTCTTGCATTCTTCACAAGGTCGAGTACTCAGCCATTGTTTATTGGTTGAGTATTTGATGGATTCCGACACAATCAACTTGACCAGGCCAGCTCCCAGAATCTTCATTCATGGGAGCAGTGTTGTCACCAGTATCTATCAGTACCTGCTGAGAAGGAGCAGTGGTGGGTACTTTTGCCACCTGAGTTGGCCGAGGTTGCTGAGTGTGTGAGTTTCCTAGGGCTGCCTTAACAAAGTGCCACTAACTGGGTGATTAACAGAAATGTCAGGTCTCCCAGTTCTAGAGGCTAGAGGTCTGCAGCCAAGGTGTCAGCAGGGCCATGATCCGTCTGTGGTATATAGGAGGCCTCTCTCTGCCTCGCCCTGGCTTCTGACGATTTGCCGGCAGACTTTGATCTTCCTTGACTTGCAGCTGCATCACTCCAGTGTCTGCCTTTATCATCACATGGCATTCTCCCTGTGTGTGTGTTTCCAAATTTTCCCATTTCTATAAGGACACCAGCCATATTAGGAACCACCGTACTCCAGTATGACCTCATCTTAACTCTTTACATCTTCAGCAATCCCGTTTCCAAAGAAGGTCACATTCTGAGGTACTGGGGGTTAGGACTTCAATGTGGAGATCACAGTTCAAGCCGAAACACTCAGTGAGCTCATTCACAGTGACAAGACTAGGGACATACGAAGGGCCGGGATGAATATGCACGGTGTTCCATGGTGCTGCCTGAAAGTGACTGGCAGCAGTGTCAGCAGGGGAGCACGTCCTCTGCTCTCAGCATTCCCTAGGGAGGTGCGCTGAGCTGGGCCCAGCTGGACACATTGGATGCCGTGCTCCAGGGGAGGAACCGCACCCCCCTGTCGCTCTCCTTTGTATGGGACAAGTGGGACACAGCCTTGATGGGGGGAACACACCACTGGGGTTCCAGGCAGCCTTAACTGTCGAGGAATGCCCGGAAATTCTATCTGCCCAGCAGCTGGAGACCTTGGAGCTCCTCAGTTTCCCGGGAAGTTGAGTTTTGGAGCCATCTCTCCCAGAGAGGCTGGGAGTTGATCGCTTTCCCCCTAGAGGCGGTGGGGGCTGCTGGGCTCGACTAGCGCATTGCCAGGCAATCCAGAGAGAGTTCCAGACACCAGACACTGAGCAACCTACTTGTCTCGAAACCCAGTAAAGCTTGGACCCAATGCCACCAACTTTTCTGCCTCTGCAGTTTTGGAGCCCTTAACGTGAAGGTTACAGCCCAGAAGCCTGCAGGCTGTTTGTAGCCTGTAGATGTGTTTTCTTCCCAGCAGCTGGTGTACACAGAGTTTTTGTATTATTTTTCATATAGGCAATACATTTGCGTGGTTCAAAAATTAAAGCACTGTAGAAAGGTATTCAGTGAAATCTTATCCCTGCCTCCAGTGGCCAGTCCTGCCCTGCCCCTCCCCTGTAAATACTTTTATTAGTTTCCTGTACAACCTTCCAGGATTTCTTTTTGCAGATAAAAGTCAGTACAAATACTTATCTGCCTCCAGCCCTCTACTTCTTACATAATTATAGCAGACTATACGCCCTATTTTTAACCTCGCCTTTTTCACTTAATTTATCTTGGTGATCTTTCCCTATCCGTATGTGGAGAGCTTCCTCATTCTTTTTTTACAAGGGTGTAGTATCCCGTTGTATGGATTTACCGTAATTTAACAATCCCCTACCGATGAACACAGGTTGTTTTTAGTCATTTTCTGTGAATGTTACAAGAAACACTGCATGGGATAAACCTGCCATTTCGTGTTGACCCTGAACGTGTGTAACATTTAAAAATCTGAAAAATCTTTGAATAATCAGAAGAACTGGAAACACTCGGTTCTAACAGGTGGACAACTGGTTGGGTTGGGTAGCAGCTGTCCTTTTAAAGAGACCTCCCTGCCCCGCTCTGGCATGTTCCCCGCCACCTCTCGCTGACCCTCTTGCGTTCAGCCTGAGCGTTGACTGCCATCTGGCAACATCGTGCTGTTTCCCTCATAGAGTATTAAGGAGGAAGGGAAATCACTCATGTACTCACGTCTCTTCAAGGGGGAAGCTGAAAACCAAGGAGGCTGTCTTTTTCCAGCAGAGGGAGGAGGGCAGACTCGATATGAAAGCGATTCTGCTTCTTCATCGGCCCCTCACCACTCGGCCCATTTCGGTTACTCTTCGGTATGCTTGAGATTGCAGCCCCTGCCTTGCTATGTCCAGGCTTTCGTCTCAGGAGCTGAAAAGTGGAAGGGAAAGAACCCTTCCCTCTTCCTGCTTTTGTGCACTGTCTGAGTGGCTGCATGGAGGCCAGCAACGAAAATGAAATACTAGACAGTCAGAAGCGTTGTTCTATTACATGGATCGTCTCAGCAGACCCCCCAAGGCAGTGGTAGCACTATCTCTCCCTTTTCCAGACAAGGAAACAGTAGCAGAGTGAAGCGGCTTCACCAAGACTCATAACTCGTACACAGAACTAGGATCAGAACCCAGGTTTTTCTGTCACTAGAACCTGACATTTTAGCCAATCTATCGTGCTGCTTCCAAAGTTTTTTTTTTTTTTCCTTGAGACAGAGTCTTGCTGTGTCACCCAGGCTGGAGTGCAGTGATGTAATCTTGGCTCCTGCAACCTCTGCCTCCCAGGTTCAGGTGATTCTCCTGCCCCAACCTCCCGAGTAGCTGGGACTATAGGTGCGCACCACCACATCCAGCTAATTTTTGTATTTTTAGTAGAGACGGGGTTTCACCGTTTTGGCCAGGATGGTCTCGACGTCTTGACCTCATGACCTGCCTGCCTCGTCCTCCCAAAGTGCTGGGATTACATGAGTGAACCAGCACACCCGGCCCCAAAGTCTTTTTAAAAAAGGTGTGATTTACAGTTATGCCTCTCACCTGCTAAGTTTGTCAGTACTGATGCTGTGGAGATGACAGTCATGACAAAGATAAAAGCAGCTCTGAAAACAGGCAAGATGGCTCCATGCTGCGAAGAAGGTGGGTGACAATGCGTATGTGGTCTCCTAACTAACATGACGGCTGTTCCTTGATGGGTTTTCCCATTTTATAGAGTGGAATTGGCTCCCCTGCCCTTTTTGCTCTTTCGATCCAAAAACATGTATTGAGCAACTTCTGAATGCCAGGCACTGTGCTTGGTGTGAGTGATAAGCCTGGCACCTGGAGGCTAGTTCAGGTAGGTCAACAGAAAGCTGCAGTGCCACCAGGTGTATGTGGTATTGGTGATGTGGATGCGTTGGGTTGTGTCCAGAACGTGACAAAAGAGACAAATATACCATGGAGCAACCATGAACAGCAAGGCGAGTGGCTTCCAGTTGTCTTGGGTCCTCGTCATTTTACACTACTTGATGAAGGAAGGAAGTGGGGCCCAGAAGTGGTGGCCATGAGCTAAGGTATTGAGCCATCCTTCTGCCCGCAGCCCAGGATGAACATGACCACAACTGGTAGCTCTCTGGAACCTACTCGGGGTTGAAAGTTGGGCCAAAGGAAGCTTCCCTCCCTTTGCTGCTCCCTTTCCTGGCCATTTGTTTACCCTGTAAGCTTGGGGCTGGGGGTCTCCCAAAGGAACACTCACCCTGAGAATTAGTGTTCTTCCAGCGGGGCAAAATCCTCTTCCCTGCTGAAGAAATTGTAAACCCAGCCAGCTGAAAGAGGAAGAGTGCAGGGGTTAGGGAATGATGGGACCAAGAGGGCACATTCCGTCTGATCTCCGAAATTACACCTCAGCTGTAGGACTTGCCCACCAAGGCTTCTCGTCACCGTGCTTTGTTGGATTTGTCATGTTGCTGTTTCTCTCTCTTCCCCGCCCAGGGTTTGCATGCAACAGCATCTGTCATCTCTGTGGTTATCTTAGAACAACTGGGGCTTTTGCTTTTTATTTATTCTTTCTCTGAGTGCAGTGCTAACCACAGCAGCCTACGGGCAGAGGGGTTGGGGAGGGAGCCAGTTGCTTTCCACTGAAATCCTATGGTCTTCAGCTGCAGCTGGTGCGAGTGCTGAAACTGTGTGAAACAAAAGTGTTGAAACTCAGTCCCAAGCGACTTCTGGGGATCTGTTGCCTGTGCTTCCTATGGATGAGTAATTAGAAACGAGTTGTTTTCAGGTTGAAAAGGAGAATCCAGAGTCCTGATGGAATGCAGGCAACAGGCACGTCTAGGGCCACAGACAGGTATGTGCACTTCTCTGTGCTGGCAGCTGTGTGCAGATACAAGAGAAGCTCCCATCCCCTCCTTGCCCTCAAGGAACTTAGTGACAGGAAGAGGAGCAACATTTGCAGTTGGTCTACCCTCTTGGGTCGGTTTCCTCATTACAGAAATGAATGAGGTTAGACTTGATCAGTATTCCTTATTATTATTATTATTATTATTTTAGATTCAGGAGGTACACGTGCAAGTCTGTTACATGGATATATTACATAAGGCCGAGGTTTGGGGTCCTAATTAACCCATCACCCAAATAACGAACACAGCATGCAATAGATAGTTTTTCAGCCCTCGTTTGGTGAGTGTTTCTGATGGGGTCAGTGCTGTGCCCTAGAGTAATGCTTCTCACACTTTCAAAGAAGTTAAGCCAAAAGCCCAGTATTTAGGAAATGGTTGTTTTAGGAAGAGAAGCCTAAATGGAATAAAGACAAAACCTTGAAATGATGAGACGATTTCCCAGCTTCATGCATTCTATCTGGATCAGAGCATTTCCAAATATACACTTAACTGAAAAGGGCACAGTGCAATATGCAGTTACCGCAAAGCAAGGAACCCATGTGCAGGTCTGTAACAGGAAATTTGAAACTTCGTCGAACAGATGTAGAATTAGATACTATTTTAAATTAGCAGAGGCACCTCAAACTTGCTTGTAAAAGTTGTTTTAAAAATAATTAATATTCTTATCACATATATTTATATTTGTAGTACAATGATAAGAAATCTCTTGCAAAAATTAGCTATCGTGGTTACTTCTTTGGAGTTGCCTTTTGTTCTTCCCTTTTACTCTGATATATTCTCCTTCAAGATCTACCAAACAACTTTTCCCAATCCCTCCTCCTCTTCTCACTGCCCATACTATAAGGATGTCATTTTAAAGGCTTTCTTTTTTTTTCTGAGACACAGTCTCGCTCTGTCACCAGGCTGGAGTGCAGTGACGTGATCTCGGCTCACTGCAACCTCTGCCTCCCAGGTTCAAGCAATTCTCCCGCCTTAGCCTCCCGAGTAGCTGGGACTACAGGGAGCGCCACCATGCCCGGCTAATTTTTGTATTTTTAGTAGAGACGGGGTTTCACCATGTTGGCCAGGATGGTCTCAATCTCTTAGCCTCGTGATCCGCCCCCATCAGCCTCCCAAAGTGCTGGGATTACAAGCATGAGCCATCGTGCCCAGCCACTTTTTTTTTTTCTTTCTTTCTTTCCTTTTTTTTTTTTTTTTTTTAACTGCTAAAGACTGAAGATATGCCTGGACACAGTGGGTGGGATTTCCAGGCTGGAAACAAGTTTTCTGTGACACTTTGTCACTATGCTGTCCCATGTCACAGCATAATAAATTATCATGACACTACACTTACATGTAAGTCTGAGCTCATGAGACAGGATCCTGTGCTTCCTTGTTTCCTCTGCTTGCACATTTGTAATTTGATTTGGCTTGTTATCTGTACCTCAGCGACAGTTATTTCCTTCTTCCTCTTACTATATACAGCCAGGAAAGGGGGGTTCTTCCTTCTCATTGTAACACTTTTTTATTTGATTGTCCTCCTATATCCCTCACTCTTTTATTTCCTTGTACTTCTTATGTGAAGTGGCTTCTGTTTGTCTTCTGTTAAATTTAAACTTATCCATTATAGGTAGGTGGAAGTGTTGACTACTTCATTATGTGTTCCGGGGCAGGCATACATGAGCACGTACATATTGAAAGACATATTATTTTGTTAAGAATCACATTTCTGTGCTCACTTTGGCAGCACGTATACTAAAATTGGAATGGCACAGAGAAGATTAGCATGGCTCCTGCACAGGATGACACGCCAAGTGTGCACGCTCTCTCTCTCTATATATATATAAATCACATTTCCTTTTTCTCCTTTTATTAAAAGTAGGACTACTTTATGCATTTGGGTCGAATGACTTTTCTAGGAATTTTATTTCAGGTGGTAAAGAGGGTGTTTCTAAATATTTGTTACAAAAATGGGGCATTGATTGGATAGGGTGGAGCACCACTGGATTAAATGATCTCCAAGGTCTCTGACATTCTTTGTGCAACATTTACAAAACAATGGATGACAGCCTGATTCATGACTCAGTCAGAAAAAAAAAAAAATCCTGGAGGAGAAAGTGATCAGTGAAAGCTGGTATTATTTATTTATAATGTCTTCTTCAGTGAAGTACTGTCCGGGAGATGTGGCTGTCCTCACCCCTGCCCCACCATCCTAGCTGCACTTGAGAAACTGGGGAATTGAAGAAAAGAAAATATTTATTTAATTTCCCATCCAGGATCATGTGAAAACCAATTTCTGGAGTGAGGCCCACACATCTGGAGTGTTTAAAAATCTCCCCAGATGATGTGATGTACTCTGAGGGTTGAGAATTAGTGCGTGCAGAGGGGTGAATGGTAAAAAGGCAGGCCCATGTCCTAACTGCCAGAACTGGTGAATATGACCTTATTTGGAAACAAAAAAAGTCTTTGCAGATTTAATGAAGTTACAGATCTTGAGATGAGATCATCCTGGGATATCTGGGTGGGCTCTCAATTCAGTGGCAAGTGTCTTCATAAAGAGACACACAGAGGAGGGACACAGAGAAGGCCAAGTGAGGACAGAAGCAGAGTTGCTGCCACATAGCCTCCAGCCAAGGAGCACCTGGAGGTACCAGAGCCAGAAGAAGCAAGGAGGAGATCCTCTCCAGGAGCCTTTAGAGGGGACACAGCACTGCAGTCGCCTTGATTTAGTACTTCTGGCCTCCAGAACTGTGAGAGAAGTAATGTGTGGTCTTAAGACACCCGGTTTTTGATAATTTGTTGGCAACTCTTATAGATTAGATTAAAACCCTGCCTAACGAGTGGAGGAGATTTGGTGAGATGGAAGAGATGTGGGAGAGCCTTTCTCATGTGGAAGCAAAGTGAGTGAAAGCAGGGAGGCCTGGCTGGAGGGAAGACGGGAGGCAGGACCACTACAGAACAGCGACTGTCCAAGGCGAGCGGGCGCTAATTCTGTGGAGAGCCCACCAGAGAATATTTCCTTTTTCTAGGAAAGATGAATTCCTCTCCATTCTTCTTCTCCATTCTGTCCTGTCCTATTTTGGAAAATAGTGCTTGCTGCGCCTCCTTAGACCGAAAGAGCCCAAGCAGCCCAGGAAGCGAGTTCACACTCCATTCCACAGCAGTGGGAACCAGTGAAGGGTGAGGCCAGATGTCTGGACGCTCAGTGTTCTGTTGCCCGTCGGTGTAAGGGTCACTCCCTCCAGGGTGCACTCCACCCCTCCCCGACACCAGCAGTTCCACCTTACGGGGATGGCTTTATGAATCCCAGCAAAGCTATTTGTCTTGCAGCCCTGGAAGGTCTGGGTGATATTGCTGACATCGTTGGATGGCCCTGCCAATGTCTTAGAAGTCAGTCCCAACTGCAGATTTCTAAACTAAGTCGCATCACTTCTGACAAACTTCTCCTAAGGGACCATTTTCTCCTATCCTCAGACCACCAAGCTGGAATGAGAGCAGCCAGCCTCGGAGCACACGCCGTGCCAGCTGTGCTTAGTTAATAACCAGCCAGCTATCTTGGGGAGGCATCTCGCGGGGCACTGTGTGATGAAGCACAGATCCATGCCCTACTTTCTGCAAACTTAAGCAAGCGAAACTCTCATTAACAATGCCCATGAAAGCAGAGTCCTCGCTGACTTTTCTGGCTGGCTCAGCAGGAGCTGAGAGGGTGTGAGAGTGCTTGTACAAGAACTCACTAATCTCATTACCGGATCCTGTGTGTGCATTTCCCAGGTGTTGTTTTGAACTGTGAACTCAGAAAGGGCCAATACTCTGGGAGCAGGGAGGTCACCCTGAGTATAATATGGCCTTAAGGGTAGAGAAAAGCAATTAAATGCCGCCCGAGGGACTGCGATGCACTGAGCACTGGGGCTGGGTGGTGGGGGCCTCGATTGGAAGGAGACAGGAGGAAACAGAGGGGAACAACTGATGCCTGGTTATTCTTAGTCTTTGATTGTCAGCTCTGTTGGGGATTTGACATTACTCATTTTCCTAGAAACGAAGGAAGGACATAGGAACGCCTTCATTTCATTTTCTGGAAATAAACGTCTTTAAAGGAAGGAGATCTCTTCCTTCTGTGGACACCGTCATGTGACTGACACTGTTAAGGTCAGTGGCTACTGATTTAATGTTGAGAGAGATGCTGCAGAATGGTAAACACAGGCCAAAATGTTGTGTTGCTTTGGGATCCCTTGGATAGGAGGCCCTGGTGGAGATCATTCCAGGCATCCTCCTGCCTACAAGGACCCCAACATCCTTGCCCACTATGGGCTTGAGGGAGAAAGGCCTGGCGTCTTAACGTGAGATGTGGGGCTGAGGTTAGGGAGCAGGATGGAGGACCATGGCTGGAGTTGCTAGGTCTCACCAGGGCACTGAGCTGTCCCTAGGGACGCCTAGGGGCATCCCTAGGCATCTCACTGTGCCACTGAGTCAGAGGACGTGTGACAATGTTTCCAATTGAGCAGGAGGGTATTTTGAATGCAAACACACACAGTTTCTAAACCCCCCACCACTGACCTCCTCTTATTTATTAGAAAATCCGAAAGAGTTTCCCAGAGTTGACTGGAAGGGTGGATAAATCTGACACTAACTGGCCACCTGAACCATGGAGAGAAACAGTGTCCTCCAGAGAACAAGCACCATTAGAGAAGCCCTATCATGATGAGAAGGCCTAAGGATTGTTGCTGTCCACACACAGCTCCAACCCAGAGAAAGGGCATGCCAGGGACCAGCCATGTGTCTGTGCTGCAGGCATGGCATGCTACTCCATGCTCAGCACTCTAGTGAAGGCTGCAAGTGTTACTGGGAACAAGGCAGACCGTCCCCGGCCTCAGGGAGCTCACAGTCCAGCAGGAGTAATAGATGTTCACTGGTTACACCAGGCATTGTTTAGTTACAATCGTCATAAATGCTAAGGAGGAGTACAAAGTTCCTGAGAACATACAGTTTCGGATGTAGTCTGAAGGATCTTAAAGACCATTTTGTCCAGCCCAATCAGTCCACAGATAAGGAAACTGAGGCTCAGAGAGGGCAAGGAAATAGATGCAAGAGTACCTATTTCGTCAGTGACTGAGATGGGATGAGAAAACATTTTTGATTCCCAATTCTGTTTTTGTTTAGGCTAGGGAAATTGATTGACATTTGTAGTCAGAGCCAGTTGTAGCAACGTTTTCATTAAAGTGTCTGGGTCTAGGAGTTTGGGTCTCATAAAAAAGCCATTGGATGACAGAATGGAGGGGGACTTTTCACAGCATGGGAAGGGGCTCTTTGCATAAGTCCTTCTTCTGGTAGCTATTCTAATAAGGCAAGGGTGAGTCCCTGTGGGTGCTGTGTGTCCTGTGCTGACGTCAGAAATGATAAATGTGCTTGATGCATGAGCCAAGGAACTCATCAGCCCTCAGCTGTAAGCCCTACCTCCATGTGGTCCTCCAGATGCCAGCCTTGCTCCACACTTCATTCTCTGAGTGGCTGTGCCATTCCAGGTTCCCACAGCCTCTCATGGGTCTAGTCTCCTTACTTCTTTCTGTTTGACTTTAGCCCCTACACTGTCTTCAGACTGTATGACCTTAGGCGGGTTACCTAAACTTTCTGAACCTCATGTGTAAATGAATGTGGACGATGAGGGTTATCGATAGGGTCAATTAAGACAATTAAGGCTCCCAGCACAGTGCCTGGTACGTATTCCATATGAACTCCCTAAAATATGTCAGATCCTGGAACCCCTGATGACCCCTTATAACCTGCAAAACAAGGAATAACCCTGTTAGAATCCAATACATCCAAGAAGACGTTGTTGACTCCTGTTATGTACTAGTCATTATGCTGGGTAGTATGGGTACAGAATGAATAAGCCATGATCCCTGACCTCAGGGAGCTAAAAATGTATGGGGGTAGACATGTACACGAGTCTAATCCAGGGTGATGAGTGACAATCACAAAAGGCCATGGAAACACTGACAGTGAGCAACCCAGTCAGTTTGGCATGACATTCAAGGCTCTCTAGCCCTCCTGTCCTATCTCTTACTCTGTCCTTGTGCCAATGTACCCTGTTCCCTACTCACATTTTTCCAAACACATGCTGGACCTCTTCCATCTCCCTTCCCCTCCCCACAGCCCTGGGGGTTAGTTAACATAAACACAGAGAATATAGGAAATACTAAAGAACCTCATAAAAATCACCCATAAACCCAATAAACAAGATAACCACCATTGATGTTGTGGTACATTTCCTTCTAGTCTTTTTTCAGTGTACATGTCTTTTCTTATTGCCCTTTTCTCATTCTGCTTTACATTTTAGTTTTTCACATGCATTTGTCTCCACTAGACTATGAGCTATTTGAGGACAAGGATAACGTTTCACTCACTTTTTTTTTTTTTTTTTGAGGCAGGGTTGAGACTCTGTTGCCCAGACTGGAGTGCAGTGGTGTGATCATGGCTCGCTTACTGCAACCTCAGACTCCCATACTCGAGATTCTCCCACTCACCCTCCCAAGTAGCTAGGACTACAGGCATAAGCCACTGCACTCGACTAGTTTTTTCTTTTCTCTCTCTCTCTCTTTTTTTTTTTTTGTAGAGGAAAAAAAAGGTTTTTGCTGTGTTGCCTCAAACTCCTGGGCTCAAGTGATCCTCCTGCCTCGGCCTCCCAAAGTGCTGAGATGACAGGTGTGAGGCATCATGCCTGGCCTCACTTGCTTTGTAACCCTGTTCCTAACACAGCATCTTGTACTGGGAGTCACTCTGTAGATGTTAGCTGGATAGAGCCACTGGGTGAATTTGTTTGGCTTTGGAGCTCCGCATGTAATCATTTTTGAGAAAGCAGCTTTGCTGTCCTGTTACGTGCTGCTCATTTAAAACTCAGGCATTCTCATGAGCACTAGAAAGCGCTGGCCGGTCAGCCACTCTGTGGGGTGGGTGAGGGAAGGGACTAAAAATCCGTAATAATTCAACAAGTGGCTGAGCCACAGGCAAGTAATTAAGTGAGTTCTGCATCCTGCATGGGGTTGTGTTGGAAAGCAGCTCAGCTCTGCCTGATTCAACTTTGTCTTGCTTTAGAATGACACAGTTGATACTGGCAAATCTTTCTTTATCCCTTCCGATAAAAAATAATGTTGGCGTTTCACCTGGGTTTGAGTGGGTGAGATTTTCTTCTCTGAGAAGTCAGTTTTGGCTCGAAAATACTCTGGTTAAATTGTAAGAGGCTCTTGAGCGAGGGTTGGAAGTGGGAATAACACAGGCTCTTTTCCAAAAAGCTCAGGGTGGGGAAGCTGGGTCCAGGTCAGGAGGGGAATTCACTCAGCACGCCACAGGTCAATGCAAAGCAGAGCACAAGAGGGAGAATATTTTGAGGGATTAACACAGCAGAAAATGTTGTAGCATCGAGATCCTGTCGAGACTTGTGGCAGGCACAAGAGGCTCGTGGTATACTAAGTACCTTCCATTTTTATTTGTTTCGTTTTGTCGTTTTCTTTTTTCTTTTCCTTTTTTTTTTTTTTTTGAGATAGAGTTTCATTCTTGTTGCCCAGACTGGATTGCAATGGCATGATCTTGGCTCACTGCAACTTCTGCCTCCTGGGTTCAAGCGATTCTCCTGCCTCAGCTTCCCCAGTAACTGGGATTACAGGCGCCTGCCACCAAGCCTGGCTAATGTTTTGTATTTTTAGTAGAGACGGGGTTTCACCATGTTGGCCAGGCTGGTCTTGAACTCCTGATCTTAGTTGATCCACCTGCCTCAGCCTTCCAAAGTGTTGGGATTATAGGCGTGACCCACTGCACCTGGCCACCTTCCATTTTTATAAAAAATGTAGGAAATTCATTGATATGGATGGCAACAGGACAATGAAAGCGGATATGAGAGAGACAAGTCCATTCACAATCTGCGATTTTTATTTGGATATGGCAGGATGTTTGTTATTTACATGTCTTTTTTCTTGAAAGAGAATATGGTATGGCAGAGGCTGTTTCTAGTATTAAATATCTCAGAGGGAATTTCATTACAAGATCAAGGAAAGAGTCTGCACGGTTTTGGCTTCTGATGAAAAGCATCTAAAACCAAGTTAAATCAAAAAGAACCCTTAAACAAATCATTGATTTGGGTGATGCAAAGAAACCTCAGTCAGTGAGCTTCTTTTGGAGCATGAAAGAGAGGAGAGGAACTATGCAGGGCTCAGCCTTGGAGACTACATTCTGGGATAGGATTTCCTATCTCTGCACACCATTAGAAAGAAATGAAGTGGACAGGATCTGGTGGTTTACCTACTATGGATGAGGACAAGAGGAGCCTGAGGCCCAAGGAGGCCAAGTGACTTGCCCAAGGTTAGGACATCCGCGGTGAAATGGGGGAATATGCTTTAAAAAAAAAAAATCCCAAGTCTTGTTTTCTTTCTGTACCTCTACATTGCCTGTAGGAGGTAAGGGATTCAGGAGAAAGAGCATGGGTTTGAGATGTGCTTGGTTGGACTCCAGCCTCCATTTCCTCGTCTGCACATAACCGAGGCTGTGTTAGTCATAACATCTGCTGTGTTAATTCCCCGAAAACATTCTCCCTTGGGTGCTCTGCTTTGCTTTAACCTGTGGCCTCCTGAGCAAATTCCCCTCCTGACCTAGTCCCAGTCTCCCCACCCTGAGCTTTTTGGAAAGGAGCCTGTGTTATTCCTACTTTCAACCCTCCCTCAAGGAGTCCAGGAGTTGTTCCTGTCTGCTCAAGTAGGACCTCCAGCCTCTTGTAAACTCTCCTCCAGCCTCACACACTCACTGGCTCACTTGTTCATTCAGATGCTGTTCTGGATGCCAGGGATACAGCTGTGAACCAAAGAGACACCTGCCTTCATGGAGCTTACGCTCCAGACCGGCACTGCACATTAGAAATACAACATGAGCCACGTGTAGAATTTTCCATTTTGGCCACATTTTTTAAACAAAGTAAAAGAAACAGATGAAATTCATTGTAATAACATTTTAGTTAACCTAATACATGCAACTATTATCATTTCAGCATGACGTCACTCTGAAAATTATTAATGAGATCTTTTACTCTCCTTTCTTTTGAACTCAGTCTTTGAAATCTCTTTTGCTCTTACATCTCACTTTAGACTGTCCACAGTTCAAGTGCTTACCTTCATATGTGGCTTGTGGCTACTCTATTGGACAGTACAGGTCTATAGCTCGGGATCAAGACTCCACCATCCCCCCAAGGCATGGAAACTGGGGGCAGAGTATCCCTGCAAGCCCGGCTGCTTGAGAGAGAATGCTGCCTGCTCCCCAAAGGTGCCTTCGCCTAGGGCCCTCAGTCCCACCCACTGGAGCGTGCTGAGCTCATGCAGAAAGAGGGAGGATGCCCATGCCCCCAGGTCCTGACCTAGTCTGTGGGTTCAGGCGAGGGAACAGCAATGTACTGTCCCCCTGTCATGATAATGGTAATAATATAATTAGCACTTAAAGCACTAAGTATGGGTCATACCCTGTGCTAAGCACTTTATACGTGCTGTGTGTCTCATTATCTTCACCACAACTTTATGAGAGAGGTGCTATTATTATCCACGTTTAACACAGGAGAAATCGGCCCAGAGAAGATAGATAACTTCCTGAGGATCACAGGTAGGCAGTGGCAGGGCTGGGACTTGAACCCAGGGCTATCTGAAACCAAAGCCTGGTATTCTTAAGACAGAATGAGATCCATCTAGAGTCACATGGGAACTGAGCACGGGATCCTGAGCCTCATCTAAGGCTCTCTTCATCCATTCAAAGGCCACACCAGTGAGTTGGAATGCTTTGGAGATGGAGGTGTCATTGAGGGTGACTAAGTGTCACATGGAGGAGTATATGGGAGACATCTGGCATCCCTAGGCCCAGCCCTCCACAGCTGTCAGCCAGGATCTATAACTGCTGGCATGTTCTTATGACAAATAAAATAGCATAATCTTTGAAAGCCATATAATAATGTAGATGTATTACAAATAAGATATTGACTCATAATTGATAGGCATAAATTACAAAATCCTTTGTATACTCTGCAGCACCATGTAAAAGTGTGCTTTCATCATTTTATGGTTATTGCTGTTGTTACCACTCAGTTGGTGGTGTGTCCAGGGAGCTTACCCCAGCCCGGATCGCAGTGGTAGTGCCTGCAATATCAAATGGCAACTGAGAACATAACCTGACTTGAATGTTCTGTCCCCACTGGGTCCCAGCGCCTGGAAGTATTTGAGTTTTGCATATGGATATATTGCAGTAAAAGCCCAATGTGCAGACGAGCTAATTAACCAGGTGTTTTCAGCATTTGCCAGCTTGCCCGGTGCTGAAATCAGTCTTCATGTTCAGCGTTGGTGGCCAGCAGCACTCCTGGCTCTTCAGAGCATTGTTAGAGAGACACTTAGAAACCAGCAGACATGATGGAGGGGGTAGAGGCCCACTCTCAAGTCCCAGGACAGGCGAGAGGCCAGGAAGCCAGCCACCAGCGTCTGGAAGAAAAAGCCCACCAACTGCTGCGGGTTTCCTGGGCATTGCTTGTGGCCTTGCTAAATGGGATTATCCTGAGGAGCATCCAAATCCCATTCACTCTCTAAGCCCAGTTTAAATCCCACTCGCTCCACAGAAGCCTTTCCTGACATTTCAGCTCCTGTCCTCTCCCCATCTACAGTCCTGTAGCATTGAAAGCCTGTGCCATCCACTTAGACACTGAAGTGTCCTGCCTTGTACAAAGGGTCTTCCAAAAGTTCATGGAAAATGCATATTATGGAAAAAAATACAAGGATTTCAAAATTGTTTTAGCACCAAAATGAACTCATGCTAACTTGGTTTAACATCTGAACAGGATCTGGTTTGAGTCAGTAAGAAGGATAAGACATCAGTTTGAAAAGAGCCCCTATCAAAGCAACACAAATTCTGCTAAAATTGAAGCAAAAACAAACATCAAATTTGTAGAGAAGCTCGGGCAGGAGAATTGTGAAATTATTGATGCTTTACAAGAAGTTCATGGGGACAATGTGCCAAAGAAATCAGCATTTACAAATGGACAGCTCATTTTAAGAAGGGATGAGATGATATTGAAGACGAAGCCTGTAGCAGCAGACCATCTGCATCAAATTGCAAAGAAAAGATTCATTTTGTTTGTGCCCTAACTAAAAAGGTGTTTAACAGAAATAATAATAGTCAACACCATAGACATCTCAACTGGTTTAGCTTACATAATATTGACTGAAAAATTAAACTTGAGCAAACTTTCCACTCAATGATGACAAAACCCTTGTGCCCAGATCAGCTGCAGACAAGAGCAGAGCGTTCAATGGAACTTTCGAACAAGTGGGATCAAAACCCTGAAGGACTTCTTTGAAGAATTGTAACAGGAGGTGAAACAGGGCTTTTTCGGTATGATCCTGAAAACAAAGCACAATCAAACCAAGAGGTGGAAATGGTCCAATCAAAGCTAATGTGGACCAGTCAAGAGCAGATGTCATGGCAATGGTCTTTTGGAATGCTCGAGGCATCTTGCATGTTGACTTTCTGGAAAGCCAAAGAACAATAACATCTGCTTATTATGAGAGCATTTATTATGAGAAAGCCAAAGCATTAGAAGAAAAACACCCCCCTCACCCTCCCCCCCCCAAAAAAAAAAACCTGGGAGAGTTTCACCAGAGAGTCCTCCACCAGGACAATGCTCCGGCTCATTCTTCTCTTCAGACAAGGGCAATTTCAAGAGAGGCTTGGTGAGAAATCATTAGGCATCCAATTTACAGTCCTGATTTGGCTCCTTCTGACTTCTCTTTGTTTTCTAATCTTAAATATTTAAAGGGCACTCATTTTTCTTCAGTTAATAATGCAAAAAAGACGGCATTGACATGATTACGTTTCCAGGACCCTCATCTCTTTAGGGATGGACTACATGGCTGGTGTCATTGCTTAAAAAAGTGTATCGAGCATGATGGAACTTATGTTGGGAAATCAAGTTTATATTTGTAATTTTCATATTTTAATTCCATTTTTATGAACTTTTTGAAGTCCCCTTTTACTGTTAGCTACATATTTTTGTTTAGTTTAACCTTTACTTTCACATTCCTGGCCTTCTGTGACCTCTCCCAGTGACAATCATATGTGGACTTGGGACATCTCTGATGACCTATCTGGTTGGTAAACTGTAACTTGTTCCAGACTGGGTTTAAGGGAGCTGTTTCATTATTATAAGTACGTGTGATATTCTTCATTAACTTTTCATGTGGCTTTGCAAGCTGTCTAGGCATCCAAAACACATACCCTTTGCGAGGCAGGCTGGTCTCTTGTAGTCTCAGCCTCCATCTTAGAATAGCTGTCTTACTTACCTTGGCTGTACTCAGTGACAGCGTATTGCTGGGATATTGAGTGAAGGGCTAGTGCCACAGTCCAGATTAGCTCCCCCTGATACTAGCCACTCACGTAATACTCTTTACCTTCCTTTTACTGCAGTTATCATGGTTTATATCATATATTCACTCATTTGTTAAAGCCTTTCCCCCAACCCGCTGGGAGACCTATTTGCTTCTTCACCATATCCCGTGCACCCGGTGCCTGGAACCTGGCAGGGGGTCCGTAAAGACTAGATCAATAAATGCATGAATTAATTAGCATGGTCACTCTAGGAGATGGCCAGGGGTGGGAGAAGAGAGTTCAGATCTGGGGCTCTGGGGCTTTCTGAATTCCTCAGCTGTAAAGAGAAGTAAGGTCTGCTACAGATGGGCAGTGGAATAATGGAAAATACATTGGCTTAGAAGTCAGGGACCTGAGGGTCAGGCATTCTCCTGCATTTTCTATGTAACCTCAAGAAAGTCTTACAAGGGTTGAAGGAGATGTTTTTGTGAAATTGCTTTGAAAACCGTAAAGTGATACGGTAAGATGTTGTTCATCATCCTCAGATCTGGCTCGTGCCTATTTGTCCAAATGTATTCCTTATTAATTTAATTTAGCTAGGCCAATCTTCTCATTAAAAAAATATGTTGCTCTCCTTAATGCAAAACAATGCATCGTAATAACAAAAATATCAGAAAATTCAGAAGAAAATGAAAATCATCTCTTAAGGTTACCATCTGGAAATAACACTGTTCACCTCTTATTTATAGTCTAAACAATTTTTTTCTAAGTGAGTTTCCCAGATGTCAGCAGTGGGGACAAGACAGGGCAGCTTTCCTCTCCTGTTTTCCCACTGCGCTGGCTTTGCTGAGGGCTGCTGCCTGGGAAAACACCAGACAGTGAAGTCTCCCCATTTGTTTGCTTCCAGCATCCTGGTAGCAATGCCAGTGGGTCAGGGGACAGGGGTGCCAACAGGTGGCTTAGAGAGGGGGTTACCTTGCTCCAGCACTTTTCATTATCTAAAAGTGCTTATTTGGTCTGCATATTTTTATTTGTCTCTGGAAATAACTGGCCACTGGAATATAAGCTCCACAAGGACAATACCTTGCAGGATTTGCCTGTTGCTGCCTTTGGCACCTAACAGAAGTGCCTGCACAGAGTGAATATTCATTGAACAAATGAATGAACACAAGCGCTGTGTTACCTCATATAGGATAGGAAACACCTGATGAATATTTGCCTCCCATGAATTGTGCATATGAGAGGCACAGAGGCCAGATTCCTTGGTGATATACATCTGGACTTCCAGGTCTAGCTGTGGTTTGAGCTTTGGCGTTATACAATAGATAATCCCAATCCCCTTTTTGTAATCACTACTGCTCCCTTCAGTCATTTCAAGCATGCTCTCAGACCATGCTACTTATCGTGTGGCCAAAGCATTCTGTAAAATTGCTCTCTAGGTTCAGTCATAACACTCCCAAACTGTCCTGTGCAAGGAAGGCCATCCTCTCCCTGTCCCAAAGCCTGCCCCTCCTCCATTGTCTTTCAGCTTTCCCTCCTTATGTAGCCCCTAGGCTTTCTTGTACATCCTACTGCATTTCTTTCTTAGGGAGGGCAGTGATTCTTGCCACATGCTTACATTGCTGTCTTCAAAGGTGAGCTCCTATGGTGTAGACAGCATCTGTGGATTTGGATGGAAAGAATTTCAAGAGCACTTGCTGGGAGCTGGAGCTCTGTGGGGGGCAGTGTCCAGTGAACCCTGAGGCTCCCCCCTTCTCATGCACAAGGGCCTGCTCCCGTCAAGCTAGACATAACCTCTGGATTCAGGGTCACTAAGCAGACTTATCACTACTGTTCCTTCATCTTCCCTCCTCTTCTCCAAAACCTGGAAGAGGATGAGTTAGGCCTGTTTTCTTCCAGAACATGCAATGCGGTAGGAGGGATGTTTCCTCTCATTTTTCCAAAATTCCTATAAAGCCACTTCTGTTGTAACCCTCAATGGAAAACAAGGTGTGATGCATCTCTTGTGTATTTCCCAGGTGGAATTCAAGTCACCAGTGGCCAAAGTACCCTCCAGGTGTGAAGACTTGCAGGTCCTCTGAGGAACCAGGAGCTGCAAGGTGAGTGAGTGAACAAAAGGCGACAGGCTGCAGAGTACTAGATCTGCCCCCACCTCAGACACCAACTCCAGGCCCTGCCTTGTTAGCACTATTGTAGCTGTTTTTTTAACATTCATGAGGATCAGCAGTGGGCCCTTAGATTTGAGAAACAGAGTTCATCAGCCTTCTTGAGGACAGTTTTAAAAATACTAGATGACAGAGGGGCTATTCTTCCTTGTTGGGGTATCACTTAAGTTCATTTAAGGGAGGCCTCCGGGAGAGAGGGTTCGTCACTTTGCCCAGCTCTTTTACATGTGGGTACAAGGGTCTGGAACCTTTACTAGCCTCTCTCTGCAAAGAGCCGCTCCTCAGCCACTGGTCCCTCACAGAGCCAGTTCCACACAGAGCCAGTTCCACTGTGGAGCCTGTCCAGTCCTGATTTCCCTCTTGTCTAGCCTCCCTTGGCAATGAGGAGGGTGTGTTTGCATTGGTGTATAGCATCACTGTTCACTTTCACATCTGCCGTCTCATTTGAGCCACTTCCCGTGGGATAGTGATAGAGCAATAGTTTGGATATTTGTCACTGCCCACATCTCATGTTGAATTGTAATCCCCGGTTTTGGAGGTGGGCCTGGTGGGAGGTGATTGGCTGATGGGGGTGAATCCTCATGAATGGCTTAGCACCATCGCTCATGGCTTGGTGCTGTATTTACCATAGTGAGTGAATTCTCATGATATCTGGTCATTTAAAAGTATGTGGCACCTCACCCCCAACTGTCTCTTTCTCTCTTGCTCCTGCTTTGCCATGTGATGTGCAAGCTCCTGCTTCACCTTCTGCCATGAGTAAGAGCTCCCTGGGGCCTCCCCAGTAGCCAAGCAGATGTTGGCACCATGCTTGCTTAGCCTGCAGAACCATATACCAATTAAACTTGTTTTCTTCTTAAATTATCCAGTCTCAGGTATTTCTTTATAGCAATGCAAGAATGACCTAATACAGATAGGCAGGGAGGAAACTGTTATCCCACTTTAAGAAACAAAAGAAATGGCCAACTTCCCAAGGTCACAGGGTGGCGAAGTTCACACTTGAACTTTATTTTTGATGCCTGAAATGGTACTATGTTCCTGCTAGCCTCTTGACAGATGGGGTTGAGACAGGACAAGAATAGGGAAGGGAGAGGGAATGAAGACTAGAGGTTTGATGGGGAAATAAATGGGAACTCCTGACCTCAAGTGATCCACCCACCTCAGCCTTCCAAAGTGCTGGGATTATCGGCGTAAGCCACTGTGCCCGGCCGGAAACTGAGGTTGTAAAGAGTCAGGCCGACTTAAGATTAAATCCATGCTCTGTCATTAATTAGCTGTTTTCCCCCAATGAATTACTTAACTTTTTCTGAAACAGCTTCCTGTGGTGCTGCTGTAAAGAATAATGCAAAGCAGATTTAAATGAAAGCTCCTCTTTATTGGATTATCCACTCATTGGGATTATCTCTACTGTAGCTGACTTTCATTTTCTCAAGCATTTGAGAGAAGCTTCGGCTTCAAAAATTAAGTAAAATGAGTCGGAATTGTATGGTGTAGAGAATGACTGGAGAGTAGTTTTATTTGGGGACCACCCTGAGAGTTGTTGGTGCCTACAGTTTTTATTGTGCACACACACGTGGCTCTTCTCACCTCGTCTACCTCTGCTGTTTGTGTGTTGTCCCCTGCCAGACTGTCAGTGCGTTGTGAAAGACCGTAGTTGTAAATATATCTCTGTATCTCCCACAGAAGCTCCCTGGTTCGGTGCCTTCCACATAGCTGGAGAAATTGCAACAATTTTTCAAGAAAGAGTTGGAACATCATAATCCAAGAGAAGGAGAGGCTTTGAGAATAGAGAGCTAAGAGTTAAGGGCATAGGAGCAGACACAGAAAACATAGATATTTAGGTCTGGAGACTTGAAAGGGAAGGTTTGGAACTAAGGGAATCTGGGAGAATATATCGCCTAATAAATATACAAAATGTCGTCATTAATGTTGGGTCAAGAGAATTATCTTAGATTGGGCTTCCTGAAAGCCAGCCCTGAGAGGAAGATTCATATTCAGTGATTTATTAAGAAAATGCTCCCAGGAGAACCTGATAAGGGATGGGGAAGCAGGATGGGAGAGAGGAGGAAGCCACACAGAGTGAGATCTCAGCAAAGTTCCAGCCTCTGTCCCCACAAAAGTGTTCCAGAGCGTAAATCACAACTCAGAGTTCGTCCCCCCTGGAGGCCGGAGTACTGGGCTCTCCTAATTCCACGCCCGTCAGTCTTTGGATAAGGGTTCTTTAGAGGGGTGGGGGAAACTTCCAGGCACTTCTGGCTCTGTCCGTGTGGACCAAGTGGGTCAATAGCTCAGGGGTCCACCTTCTAAGAGTTACAGGTTCAGAGAGTTAGAAGCAAAAGCACGCAGATGCTGAGGGAGGGTCCACAAAAAGTATTCAAGGGTGTCTGAGTGGAGCATCGATAACACCACCTTGATAACAGATCTGCAGCCCTGACTTTGTCCAGGTACACCACACTGATCTGCTTCTAAAATGCATCGTCATGTGCAGCTTCCTTATCTATAAAGTGGGGATAGTATTACTTTGCTTGCCTGTATTACAGCATCATTGCAAAAACAAAACAAAAGGAGATCTGGTATACATAGAATTGTAGAGACAACGATAAGAAAGGATGTTATACCAAGCCAGGTGTTATTATTGTATCTCTCTCTTTCTTCCAGGCGCAGGGGATACATGAGCAATTTGTCCTCTTCAGGCTCTTGTCTTGCAGGCGTCAGCACTGACAGCCTTTTAAAAAAGCTTGTTCATGGGAAGAAAGCAGACACTTTTTTAATGTTGATAAATTTTGCAGCAGTTTCTTTAATATATACCAGACGCCTTGAAATACATCTAATTAACCACCAGCTACCATGCTGTGGCTATGTTTGGCTTTGATGTTCTTATTGGCTTCAGCAAGGAAATATTGGAAAGCTAATCATAATAGGACTTACTTCTTATAAAATGCTTTTTATCTTCAAAGTGGTTTACAACCACTAATTATTGAAGGAATTAGGGTGAACAGCAACCATCTCACAGAGACCTCAAATCATTATCAAGGCTTTTAATGTATCTTATAATAGAGCAAGAGAAGTGTGAAGGGGGCTGTTTAATAATAGTTGTCCAGACCTGGAAGAGTTATTTTACAGAGGTAGGAGACAGCTGTTCCCTGTCTCCTTTGAGGCTAGAGCAAGAAAATTGGACCTAATTTGAGGAGCAGGGATGCTGGATGGAGCATGGCAGAAGCTACAGCAGGCTGCAGAATGGAAAGACTACCTGTTTCAAAGGCGGTCAAATGCACCTCCATCCACCTGCCCCTTTATATGGTTGGTGGGGCATATTCACCTTCTTGGTGGCCTGGGGTAGGGAAGATCACCCCAGAAAGTCCTGTCCAGCTGGGGGAGTCAAGGGTATAGATTTTGGGGCCTCTTGGTTGTTTGTCTTCATGTAATTTTTTTTGTTTTGTTTGTTTGTTTGCTTTTTTATTCGTTCGTTTTGTTAGAATATAATCTGGGGTGGAGGAAGCCAATTTGATTCCAATAATAATAATAATAGCTGACAGGCTGGGTGCGGTGGCTCATGCCTGTAATCCCAGCACTTTGGGAGGCTGAGGCAGTTGGACCATTTGAGGTCAGGAGTTCAAGACCAACCTGGCCAACATGGTAAAACCCCATCTCTACTAAAAATAATTTAAAAAATTAGCTGGGCTTGGTGGCACACACGTGTAATCACAGCTACTTCGGAAACTGAGGCAGGAGACTTGCTTGAATCCAGGAGCCAGAAGTTGCTGTGAGCTGAGATCATGCCACTGCACTTCAGCCTGGACAACAGAGTGAGACTCCCTCTCTAAATAAATAAGTGATAGCTGACACACATAAGTTGCTACCCTGGCCCTTCATTTTACAGATGAGGAAAATGAAGTTCAGAGAGCTTAAGAAATTTGCCAGAGTCATACCACTAACTCAGGCACTGGCCTTGGAATTTATGTTCTTATCCACCATAGCAAGAGGCCTATCAGAGAAGGGGTGGTAATTTGTCCAAAGCCCCCTAACTTCACTATGTGTCAAAAAGATAAATAATACTCTCATATGGAACAGGAACAAGTCTCATGTCTGGCTGGGTTTGGCTCCTGTGCTAAGTGCTTTCCTCCTGAGCAGGGGGTGGTGAGAGGAGCCCAGTGAGACGCAGCTCAGCATCTCTGTTCCTCACCATCAGGGTGCTTGCATCTGCCTTGTCTCCTGCTCCCACTCGAGGGCCTGCCCTGGTCATGGGGTGTGTAGAAGAGGCACAGGCATGAAGAACTGGTGGCCCCCCTGTGAAACTCTGCCTTTCCCCACCAAGCACTAAAACATTTAGTAATGGGTCCTGCCCTGTATGTTTAGGGTTGAGGGGATACGTTCTAAAGAGGTGTCAGCTACTAACACCTGTGCAAAAAGTACTAGGGATGCAGCTTCCCTTTTCCAGAAACATCAGCCACTCAATCTCTTTCTCGGTGAGAGCCAATAGATTGTTGGTAGGTTGAAATTGGTCACAGTGGGAATATTGACACCACAGAAATAGGCAGATGCTACAAATCAGGGCTGCCCCCTACACCAACCCGGAAAATTGGTTGTTAAATATTGCAGTGTCTTTTTTTCTGACACCAAATGTGTATCCTATAAGTCAATTCAATTCTGACATTATCCAGAGTTAGCACAGACCCCACAGTTTAAGGAGTCTGTCCCACAAGACTGCACCCACATCAGATACTAATCCCCAGTCCTCCTGCCTCTCTGTGGTTTGAAGAGACCCACCTATCTCTTTGCCTTTATCAGACATCGCCAGCTCCGAGTTAATCACTGGGGCTTCAGGGTACTGCTGCATATGGAGGATCCCTCCCGCTGAAGCCTGGGTGAATAAAGAGATGTGAATGGGTCCTGGAGATGCTTTTTGGCCTTTCCGTTTCCTAACTCTGTGCTGCAGGAGAGATTCAAGGGAAATTTGGATGACTTAGCGGCTGCTTTCAGGTTTGCCAGTGGTGTGGTGTGGAGAGACCAGCTGTTTTCTCTCTCTCCTGAGCCCAGATTAAGGGGAAAATTAGCTTAGAACCCTTAGAAGGGATTTAAGTTTGATCTACGACCTTTCTGATTGCAGCAGTTACTAAGCTGCTAGAATTACCTTGGATATCTGGGAAATCTTCCTGGAAATATTTAAGGACTGGATAATTCCCATCTGTTTATAAAGGCTTTTATGGAACCATTCTGGAGGGAGGAGAGTGGCCTGGAAACTCTCACAGAGTCAGGCAGATAGAAAGTATTTTCTCTTTTCTCCTTGTGGTGGTCTTTTCCCTTTGCCTTTAGAATACACTCCACCATTTCCTCCTTTATGGATGTACTTACTGTCTGTTGGTCTAATGGAAAATTTTTGAGACAAAAAGCTATGTCTAGCCCTGAGATTAAGGCATCCTTGGGCTTCCTCCAAATGGGAGACAGCCGAGCTCAGGCAGGGCTTCCACTTTATTTGGAAATTAAAATAGAAGCACTTCTGCTGTTTTGTTTTCCGCGGCTCTTGAGAAAGCCACAGATGCTCAGCAAAGACTGCAGGTCTAGCCAGGGGACACAGGGTAAGAGAGAAGAGGCTGAAGTCATGTTAGACTAGTGGTCTTCACAAGGGGCTCTGCCTGCTTCTTTATTTGTAGGGTTTATTTAGTTCCCTCCACAAACAGACTGAAAGTTTTCACAGGGAAATTGCTTAATTTTCAGCCATTTACTCCTTGCTGGAGTTGAATGTAAAAGGCAGAATCAGGCTTCTGGGATAAATACAATGGACTGGACTAGATTTGCAAGGCCTGGGAGACAGAAGACAGTTCTGACCCTTTTTTTTTTTCTTTTTCTTTTTCTTTTTTTGGGATGCAGTCTTGTTCTGTCTCCAGGCTGGAGTGCAGTGGTGGGATCTCGGCTCACTGCAAGCTCCGCCTCCTGGGTTTACGCCATTCTCCTGTGTCAGCCTCCCAAGTAGCTGGGACTACAGGTGCCCGCCACCACACCCAGCTAATTTGTTGTTTTATTAGTAGAGACAGGGTTTCACCGTATTAGCCAGGATGGTCTCGATCTCCTGACCTTGTGATCCACCCACCTTGGGCTCCCGAAGTGCTGGGACCACAGGCGTGAGCCACCGTGCCCGGCCCTTTTTTTTTTTAATAGATGTGTGGAGCTATTGACATATAATAAACTGCATTATATGTAAAGTGTACCATTGGATCAATTTTAATATATATTTGTATATATGTATATATGCGTGTGTATGAATAAATAAATAAGTCCAGGAAACTATCATGGAATCATGTATCATATTCATGAACTTAAGGTAGCAGACATATCCACACCCCCCAAAATTTCCTCTTACCCCTTGGTAATCCCTCCTTCTCACTCCTGCCTACCCTCACTTCTTTTCTTCTAACAAATGTTTTCATTTTTTAGAATTTCATATAAATGAAATCATATAGTATGTGCCTTTTTTGTCTGACTTCTGTCACTCACATGGTTATTTTGAGATTCGTTCATTTTGTTGCTGAGGATCAACAGTTCATTCCCTTTAATTAAAACTGGCATTTCATAATGTGTTTATCCATTTACCTGTCAATGAACATTTGGGTCGTTGTTTTTGGCCATTACAAATAAAAGTGCTGTGAACAGTCATGCACAAGTCTTTGTATGGACACGTGCTTTTCTTCTCTTGAGTATGGATCATATGGGAAACATTTGTTTGACTTTCGAAGAAACCGTGAAATGTTTTCCAAAGGAGTGGTACTGCTTTACATCTTTACTAGTAATATATGAGAGTTCCAGGTGCTCAACATTTTTGCCAGGAGTTGGTACAGTCAGTCTTTGTAATGCTAGCCATTCCAATAGGTGTGTAGTGGTATTTCATTGTGGTTTTCAGTTGCATGTCTCTTATAACTACTGAGGGTGAACATCTTTTTCTGTAGTTGTTTGATATCCCTACATCTTGTTTGGTGAAGTTCCTGTTCAAATGTTTTGCCCATTTTATTTATTTTTATTTTTTGAGGTGGAGTCTCCCTCTGTCGCCCAGGCTGGAGTGCAGTGGTGTGATCTCTGCTCACTGCAAGCTCTGCCGTCTCCTGGGTTCACGCCGTTCTCCTGCCTCAGCCTCCCGAGTAGCTGGGACGACAGGCGCCGCCACCTCGCCCGGCTAGTTTTTTGTATTTTTTTTTTTAGTAGAGACGGGGTTTCACCGTGTTAACCAGGATGGTCTCGATCTCCTGACCTCATGATCCGCCCGTCTCGGCCTCCCAAAGTGCTGGGATTACAGGCTTGAGCCACCGCGCCCGGCCCAGATTTTTTTGTATAAGCACTCCTGCTGTCTGGGAATAAAGATAATTTAACGTCTTCCTTTCCAATCTGAATGTATTTTATTTCTTTTTCTTGCTCCATTGAACTAGCTAACATCTCCAACACAATGTTGAGTAGAAGTGGTAAGAACAGACATTCTTGTCTTTTTCTTGACCCCACGGGCAAAACATTTGGTCTTTCACCCTTAAGCGTGATGTCAGCTGTTGTTTCTGTAGATGCCCGTTTTCATGTTGGGCCAGTTCCTTCCTATTCCTAGTTCTCTTAGTTTTTCTCAGGAGTAGATTTTGTCAGATGCTGTTTCTGTATCTATTGAGATGATCAAAAGGTTTATTTTTTAAAATTTGTCAATATGGTGAATTACATTATTGATTTTTAAATGTTAAACCATTCTTGCCTTTCTCAGATAAACCCTGGTTGGTCAGGATTGTCATCTTTTTATATGGCGTTGAACTATATCTGTTACAATCTCCTAAAGAATGTTTACATCAGTGTTCATAAGGGATATTGGCCTATTTTTTTTCTGTAATATCTTTGTTCAGTTTTGGTATCAGGGTAATGCTAGCCTCATATAATATGGTAGGAAGCATTTCCTACTCTTCAATTTTCTGAAAGAGTCTGTGTGGAATTGGTATTACTCATTCTTTAAATATTTGATAGAATTCATCAATTTAGCTATGCGGACCTGAAGTTTTCTTGTGGGAAGATTTTTTGTTTAACTATCAGGTCAATTTCTTTAGCAGATATAGAATTATTCATGTAATCTGTCTCTCCTTGAGTGAGCTTTGGTATTTAGTGTTTTTCAAGAAATTGGTTCATCTAATCTAAATTGTCAGATTTGTTGGCATAAAGTTATTCATAATATTCTCTTATTAGCCTTTTAATATCTATAGTATCTGTCATGATATCACCGCACATTGCTGATATTGTAATTTATGTCTTCTCTCTTTATTGATCTTCTCAAGGAGCCAGCTGTTAGTTTTGTTGATTTTCTCCATTGCTTTTCTGTTTTCTATTTCATTTTTTCTTTTCTGATCCTTATTATTTTTTTCTCCCTACTTTGGGTTTAATTTGTATTTATTTTTCTTGTTTCTTAAGGTAAAATCTGAGGTCATTGATTTGAGCCCTTTCTTCTTTCCAAGTATACATGATTAGTGCTATCAATTTTTTCTTAGTACAGCTTTAGCAGTATCCCACAAAATTTGATATATTGTGATTTTTTTCCATTTAGTTCACTATACTTTTTCATTTCTCCTTTCCTGTTTTTTTTTCTTTTGCCCATGGGTTGTTTAGAAGTGTGTTACTCTCTTTCCAAATACTTGGACATTTTCCAGAGGTCTCTCTGTTACTGGTTTCTAATGTAATTCCACTGTGGTCAGAGTACATACTTTGTACAAATTGAATCCTTTTAAATTCATTAAGACTGATTTTATGCCCCATAATATGGATTATCTTGGTCAGTATTCCATGTGTATTTGAAAAGTATATTTAGCTGTCGTTGGGTGGAATGTTCTATAAATGTCAATTAAGTCAAGATGGTTGATAGTGTTGTTCAAGTCATCTGTATCCTTATAGATTTCTGTCAACTTGTTTTATAAATTATTGAGAAAGAAAGTTATTGAAATCTTTGGATATCATTATGACTTTGCTGTTTTTCCTTGCAGTTCAATCAGTTTTTGCTTTGTGTATTTCAAAGCTCTGCTATTAGACACATAAATGTTTAGCATTATTGTAGCATATTGATGACCTTTTATCAATATGAAATGACTTTTTAATTCCCATTAATATTCTTCCTTCTGCAATCCGTTTTGCCTGATATTAATATGCAGTATTCTCTTAACTAATGTTAATGTGTTATATCTTTTTCCAGCCTTTTACTTTTAACTGTTTGTGTCTTTATGTGTAAAACACATTTCTCATAAGCAGGGTATAGTTGGGTTTCCTCAGCATAGGTAGTCTACCGAACTGTGCCTGTGTTTCCTAAAAACTCTTTAGACAATAAGACAGGGCAAACTTGGGGCTCATTTTATTTCTTCCTATCTCTCAGGAACAGAGCTTGAACTAGAGTAAGATGAGTGAAGCCCCTATGATAAAAAAAAATTTAAGATAGAAATCACTGTCAGATGTACAATTTTGCGAGTGAAAGCCTCCTTAGATTTTGTACCCTAAGCAGCTGATTCTTGGGAAGGTACTAATTCTCAGGGTTTTGTAAGTTCAGGGTTAGGTCCTGAGAGTAAATGTCTTTTTAAATCCTGTTCTGTAGAGGCTTCACTCAGCTCAGTATAGTCCTGCCCCTGCTTAAGGATCACCATCCTTCATTCCTGATATCTAGTGTCTTGAAAACCATTTTTAAAGTTATATTCTCTCTGGATTTTTGGTTATTTCAATTGGGAGGGTAAATCCAGCCTCTGGTACTACGTCTTTTCTGGAAACAGAAGTCTAGACTTACTCATTATAAGATAATGAGTAAGCTCCACATACAGAGCTACCTGCCTGAAATAAAAATGCTTGCAGGCCCTCCTCTGAAGACTTCAGCAAAAGATTGGTCTTCCTTCACACAATGGTCAGTGAGTACCTACTATGTACCATATTCTAGGCTAGAAACTGGCAGTAAAATCAGATAAGACGTGGTGCCTGTCTGCTGGTTGTTCATAGCTGATTTCTCTAGAACTACTAGTTGACTCTTTCATGTCATGCATCACCTGTTAACAGGTGGGCAGAGGTAGAGGGAAAGTGGTCTAGGAAAGATAGAAAGCCAGCAAGCCTCAGATCTGGAACTAAGAAATCCTCTCTACTATTTCTCAGGCCCAGAGTGACTTGAGGGCTCACTTAAGGTCACACAGTTATTTAATAGTAGTTGATTGCTACAGAGTTTATTTAGGACTCAATCTAAAACATTTTCCCCCACTATCAGTCACCATTATTGAAATCCCACCATTAGAGACTCTCAGAGACTCATTCATTAAGGGCAGGGACCATGTCCTACTCACTATGTCACCTAACACTATTTCTCAGTGTTAGCTCAGAGCTTGCTGCGTAGTAATCAGTAGATGGAAATAAATGAATGGATGAATGAATGAATGAGTGAATGAAAGGCGTTCCCGTTAAAATGATGAATATGCCTCTGGGAGGTGATTTAGATCAGTTGGGGATGAGTACACTGTTAAGAGTGAGCCCGCAACTGGGTCTCAGGAAGGCAATGTGGTGTAGCAGAAGAGGTCTCTGACTGTGCTAGACTTTGATCCAAATTAACCTCTCCAAAATTCAGTTTCCTCATCTGTATGATGGGAATCCCAATTATACTTACCGTATGGGAGGATGTCAGGTTCAATAGGATGAAGTATGGTAGGGGCCTGGCAAGAGAAAGCACTCAAGGAATGACAGATATTATTAATCTCGTCTCCTGGGAGCAGCAGGTGGGAGTAGGGTGGGGCCCACTGGGTGCAGAGACCTTGCAGATAGAGTCCCGGCAAGGTCCCAGGAAGACAACAGCCTGTTCTGCTCATGTGCCGTATCTATAGAAGCTCACGTTACCACCATCATTATCCGAAAGCCCTTGCAAAGCCAGCACTGCATGCAGGTGGGTTGAACAATGCACATAAAAGCCACAAAGACACAGCCCTGCCTCCTCAGGGTTACATCCAAGGCAGCTCCCTCTGGGGAAGACAGAAGAGAAATGTGAAATCTGCTTAGGATTCAGTGATGGTCAGTACACACATACACAGGGATGACAAGAAAGAACATTTCCTGAGGACAGGGCTGGTCAGATGGGTCAGAGTGGGAATTACATGTTCAGCCACGTGGAGCGAGAGGTGTAGTCTGCTGTGCTCTGTCAAGGCCTTGTTATGTGAAGTTCATTCCTGATGCCAGGAGCTCTTCCAGCTCTGGCCCCCAGCTCTTGACAAATCTGGTAAGTGGAAGATGGTCACTGAAATCAACAGATTTGAGATTACTTTGGACATGGTATGGCTGAGCCAGAGGCCCAGGGCCTGGTAATCAGAGAAACCTGCCTGGTGATTCACTTATTTTCCTCCTTTCTTACTCACATGGACACAGGAAATATGATCCAGGGCATCACGTTCTCCAGCTTGGCCACAAAATGCATGACAGTGCATATCTCTATTTTTAAATCCAAATGTGATCATGTATTTAAAATTTGGACCTATTCTGCTTCCAAAAAGTCTTCAGATGGAAAAAAAAAAGCCAAGGATGTTATTATTTCTTTTTATCCCATGAACTCAGTTTTTATTAATAACATTTACAATTAATAGCATTTTATGATGTGGGGATTTCACAGACTTACAGATGATCAGAACTAGAAGGGACCTTAATGATAAACAGGTCCAGTCTCCTCATACGGATAAGGAAACTGAGGCCCAGTCAGGTACCGACTTGTTCAAGGTCATATAAGCAGCAGTGGAGTCCAGACTGGAAGCATGTTTTTGTATGCTGTCTTCCACATCACATTGCAAGATACCTTCTGAAAACACTCCTGCAGGGTCTTTAAAAGTCTGGTTGAGGTGTATGATTTGTGATTCTTTTTGGGCCGAAAACAGCCTTGGGCGTCACCAAACCAGGCCTGGCAAGTCGTGTGCAACATGAAGCTCCTTGAGAATGGGGCACATTTTCTCCTACTTAAACTGCAGAGCTCACAGCTGTGGCAGAGGTCTATGACATTGAGGAAGAGCTCACCAAGAACTTGTTGACTGTGAATGATGTAGGAGCAAGTGCATCTGCCTGAGGAGAGCTTTCCACCCTCGGCAATGCTGAGGAGTCACGACAGGGTGGGATTAAGATCATACAAGTTATACAAGCTTGGATTGCAATCTCAGCTTTTGTAGTGATTTGTTGTGTGATATTGGGCAAGTCACTCAACCTCTCTGAGCCTTAGTTTTCACATGGCTAAAATGAAGATGATAATGGCTATGTCAGAGAGATGTGAGAATTACATGAAAAAAATGTATGTAGAGGCCATGGCATGGTGTCTAAGTGAACGCTCTATAAATGGCAGTTGGTCTATCAGGATCTGTTTTGTTGTTGTTTGGTGGTTTAAATTGGGAGGAATTATTTTTGGGCTTCCCCTATTCCATCTCCTTTCAATCTGGAGATGTCTGTCTTCTTTCTGCACTCTTCCCTTCTCCCGTTGATGGACTTACCGATCTCTTAGTGATCATGGAATATTTTCCCCTTGTCCTGAGATTTTGCTAATTAAGAGGTGGTTGCTAAGAGATGCCTGGACACACTGGTGGGTGGCTCTATGCTTCCTTCTCATCCCCTCTTGTTCTTTTTCAGCCTCACTCCAACCTTCCACACCCACTTCTCTCTCCCATTTTCCATGTTCAGGTTCTGAAAAAGACTTCAAGAAACTGACTAATCTCAATGGCTGCCCCTCATGGGAGGGTAGTCTCCAGACCCCAAAGACTTGGTCAGGGGTCTGGCCAGGGGCGAAAGGGGCGTGGAGCCTGCCTGCATCCCCTGGATAGCCTGGAGCAGAAGGAGACTCAGGAGCAGACGCTGGGCCAGCTAGACATGCTGAGGAAGGCACAGGAATTCTTTCAGACCTGTGATGCTGAAGGCAAGGGCTTCATCGCCAGGAAGGATATGCAGGTAAGTGGGGTCCCCGGTAGGTCTGCCCACCGAGAATGCCAAATGTCTTCCTGTCTCGGGTTAGAGCTTGCCCCATGGGAGGTGACATCCTTAACAGAAAAGGTGCCATCAGTTCTGTCTTGGAAGGAAGGGTCTGACCAAACTCTACTAGGAGCCGGAGCTCCTGGGTTCATTCTATTTCTGGCCTTTACTTGCTGTCAGAGTCCAGGGCTGTTTCCTCTCTGCCTCGGTAACTCTCCGGGATTGTGGGAAATGACAGTAGTAACATAAGGGACGTAAGTAAGACGCAGAGAAGAACCTGCTGAAACTGAAAGTAGAAAGGCACCCACTTGAGTTATAACGAAGTCATTCCTGCTGTGCCTTAGGAATAGGTACAACCTGGGAGGAAGGCATTTCTGAGGTTGTCTTATTGGTCTCTCACCTTCAAACCCAAACACACTGCACTCTCCTGAAGAGATTCTCCAGAGAGGTGGTGTGCAGAGCATCAGTGCACACCATTGCCTAGTGCAGGGCCCAGCAGCCTTTTTATAAAGGTCCAGAGAATAAATATTTTCCGCTTTGTGGACCTTACAGTCTCTATCACAGCTACTCGTCTCTGCTTTTACAGCACAAAAGCATCCATAGGCAATATGTGAACAAATGAGGGTGCCGTGGTCCAATAAAACTTTATGGACAAGGAAGTTTGAATTTTATATAATTTCCATGTGTCACCAAGTACTGCTATTCTTTTGATATTTCTTTTTGACCATTTAAAAATATAAAAACCAGGCTTGGCCGGGCGCGGTGGCTCAAGCCTGTAATCCCAGCACTTTGGGAGACCGAGATGGGTGGATCACGAGGTCAGGAGATTGAGACCATCCTGGCTAACACGGTGAAACCCCGTCTCTACTAAAAAATACAAAAAAATAGCTGGGCGAGGTGGTGGGCGCCTGTAGTCCCAGCTACTCGGGAGACTGAGGCAGGAGAATGGTGTAAACCCGGGAGGCGGAACTTGCAGTGAGCTGAGATCGGCCACTACACTCCAGCCTGGGCAACAGAGCGAGACTCCGTCTCCAAAAAAACAAAAAAAACAAAAAACAAAAAACCAGGCTTAGCTCACTAGCCATGCCAAAATAGGGGATTGCTGGGTTAGCCCAGGGGCAGAGTTTGCCCACTCCTGGTCTGGTGCCTTTCTTTCTTTAGTTTCAAAAACTTCTCAGTGTGTGACTGAAGTCTGTTATGCCGCCGTCAGCATTTCACTTGAACGTGGGTGAGTAAAACACAGACTCCACTAGAGTACTTTCAAAGCAGCTCTTTTCCCCTCCGTCTCTGTGTCACTCACTCCATCAGAGTAGTTTTTGAAGGGACGCATCCCTGTGCTGTTGGAGGAAGCACAATGGCTAGGCTCTCTTTAAGTCTAGTTTTTCAGAATATACCAAAGTTGGGCAATGAAATGTAGACCCTCGTTAGGCTCAGCCCCACCTCTGCTCATGCCTGTGAGCTCTGAGGTATGGAGGCTATGAAAGGAGCCTTGTGACCCAGGTGAAGTGTGGCAGTTCTTTCTCTCCCTGGCCGCATGTGATGGTGTTCTTATGCGTCTCCTGGAGCTCTTCCGCTCTCCACCTGTTGCACGAATTGAGGGAAAAGACCTGGGGAACAGCACCAGCTCAGCCCACAAAGGAGCCCCACCCACACTCCTTTGCAGTGATGACTCCCCCAGTAAGTTTCTGTCACCAAAACCCAGTCCCCAAAGCCTCACCACGTGGAAGGCCAGATTCAGTGTGTTTTGAGAAAACCTTTGACAAAGCCCTGTCTGTGAACTTCATAATTGGCATTCACAGGTCTGCAGTAGCGGTGGTTGGTGGTTGTGGTTTCCAACTCAGGCTTAACTTTTGATTATTCCCATTATTCCCTCTAGAAAGAAAGAAAAGGAAATTCACATTTATGGAGGGTCAGCTCTGGGCCACATGTACTGTGCCGCTCAGCACTCTTGCTGTCTATGACCTGACTCTCGCTGAGCCTCACTCTTTAATGAAGGGATGAGGTGTCATGGAGAATTTAAACTGGGTATAAATTTTTAAAGAAATCACTTGTATTTGACTTGAAATATAGTCAGAAACATTAAGTCCCAGAAATACTGACTCCGCCTTCCTCCCCAGTCCCCACTCCTGATCCAGGCAGGAGGACGCCTGAACCAACAAGCCAGCAAGCCAATAACTTGGCATCCATGGCATTTATTTCCGCTGTCTGCTTAATTTTCTGATGCTTTTCTGAACCTGTGGTCAACGAAGCATTTGAAATGTTTAGTTCTTCCGGCTGGCAAGTGCTGTCAAGAGAGGGAACAGAGCACGTTATGTAAGCACCATCTCTGGCTGCTCCCGCTGGCCACCTCTGAAGGAAGATAGGCTGGGGGAGATGCATGAAGAAGAAGAAAAACGGGGCTTCTCATGGTCAGCTGTGGCTCTCTGCAGAAAGTCCCCATGCCCCTTGGTTCTCCTGCAGCAGGTCCTCCAGGCATCTGTGTTGCTGGCTTGTCACTTCCACATGGGGCCGTGGTATACATGTGGTCACCCCCTTTGGTTGGTGTCTAACTTCCTGGGCCTGGGCACCACCACCTTTTTTTACCTTAGGCTCCCAGCACAGCATCATGGGAACTGGAAGGGAAAGAGCACATTTTTCATATACATACAAATTCAGAAAGCAGGAAAGGTCCTTGACAGCAGAGTGGTCTTCAAGGAAGGAGAGGCCACAGGCCAGGTGGGAGGAAGAACGCAGGAGGCTGAGGAGCTAATGGAGAAGCCAAGTGGGAAGAAAGTCACAGACAGGGAGAGGGAGATGGGGAGACGGTGGGCAGGAGATCTCTCTGAGAAAACCTAGAGCCTCAAAAGCCCTGTTTCCCTGATTTTTTTGGAGGAGTAAAAGGATTATCTACCAACACCAAGCACCTGCCTCTCCAACACTGCCCAGAATTCTTGGCTATGCCAAACTTAAGAGTCATTTAGGAGTTGGCAAACTAACCAAATCTGGGCCACTACCTGTTTTTGTAAGTAAAGTTTTCTTGGAACACAGATGTGCTCATTCTTTTATGTGTTTTGTGTGTTTCTGCCACTGCAGTGGCAGAGTGAAGTAGTTGTGACAAAGACCGACTGAATGGCCCACAAAGCCTAAAATATGCACTCCCTGTGGCTGTTTTCAGAAAAAGCCGGCTAACTCCTGATTTAGGTTAACTAGAAAACTTTAAAAGATTTTTATAGCAAATTAACTTGGGTTTTAATCCTCAATCTGCAACTTGCTAGTAATATGAATTTGTGTGAATCTCTTAACCCCTCGAGGCTACAGTTTCTCAGCTGTGAATTATTTATGGCTACCTCCCAGCATTAAAAGAGAATTGAATGAGCTTAAGCATGTAGCACACTCAGCCCTGAGACTGGGACCTGGAAATCCCTGGAAATGCACTGTGTGTGTGCCACGTCTTAGCCCAGTCCCTGATGTCCTCTGCACTGTGATTGTGTTTAATTGTGGTAAGATACAGATAGCACACAATTTACCATTGTAACCATTTTTTAAGTGTGCAGTTCAGTGAGATTAAGTATGTTCACTGTCTTCGCAACCGCCATTATCATATATCTACAGAACTCTTTTTATCATGCAAAACAGAAACTCTGTACCCATGAAACAATGTCCTCATTTCGCCTACTCCCAGCCCCTGGCAGCCACCATTCTATTTTCTGTCTCTCTGAATTGGACTACTCAAGGTGTCCTATATAGGTGGATTTACATAATCTTTGTCCTGTTGTGACTGGCTTATTTCACTTAGTATAATGTCCTCAAGGTTCATCCGTGTCATAGCATGTATCAGAATATATTTAGTCTGAATAATAGTCCATTGTATGTATATACCACATTTTTTTCCTCCATTCCTTTGTCACTGGATACTTGGGTAGCTTCCACCTGTTGACTCTCTGTGAATAATGCTGATATGGACATGGATGGGCAACTATCTGTTCAAGTCCTTGCTTTTTATTCTTTGGGGTATATACCCAGAAGTGAAATTGCTGGATTATAGGATAATTCTATTTTATACATTTTTTGAGGAGACATCGTACCATTTTATACAGGAGCTGCACCATCACATTGCAATTTTAAGGTGCAAGTTGTCTGTCCTGTCTTAGAGAAAAGAAATGGGCATTTCTACTGAAAAGGGAATCTTCCACTCGTATCCAGCTGCTGTTATTTTTGTGTCCAATCTACATGAGTGGCGGCAATTTTGCCTCCTGGAGGACATACGGCAATGCATCATGTTCACGACTATGCCAATTGTCATGCTTCGGGATAGGTTCCAGCCCGTACTGAGGTCCAGAGGAAGTGGGTGGATGAGCAGAAACAATACTCGGGGTCATAGGCAGGTGAATATAGTTTTATTCAGCAGCAGCTTTCATCAACAGCTTTCTTACACTGTCCGCCCTGTCTTGGCTACTTAATCCAGTGGCCCCCACACACAGCTTCATGGCCCACTCTCCCTTGCCTTCAGGGTCAGCAGCTTAATGAACTCTTTCTTTGGGTGTGTGTCCTGGCTCCCTGCAATCTGTTGGCAATGACAGACAGCTCTGACTCTCTCTCTCTTTCTGTGGGCACAAGCGCAAGCATGCCTGCACAATGTCAGCGGGACAATTATACCTTTTACAGACAATAGTGGTGTACAGCCAAGTGATGGCCTTCTCATGTTATGGCTATATGGCTGTGATAACAAGTGGAATTATACGCCTGCGCTCTAAACTCGCTGAGTCGCGGAGGGTGTAAACATTCTACCACAGTCTATCCTTGACCAAAGCACAGCCATGTTCCTTACACAATGTATGGAGGCATTTTTTATTGAAACGACTGGTGAGGGAAGTGCTGCCAGCGTTTAGCAGGCAAAGGCTAGGGATGCTGCTGTATATCCTATAATACACAGGTTGGTCCCTCCCCTGCCTTCTTTAACCAAAAATTGTCCATTCCAAAATGTCAGTAGTGCCGAGATTGAGAAACTCTGGCCTATACCACGTAATCAGCCCAAGCCAAGCACATCAAGGTGCAAAGCAGGATAAAGGTTGATCCTGCCCTCCCACCTCCCACTCTCGTCCTGAAGAGATTTGGTGTAGCTGAACTGTACCACAGGGAGGAGGGTGGTTGGTGCTGGAACGGCGTCTGAAAAGAATGCTGTGAATGCCCCAAAAGGAGCGACAGTGTCATTCTGGACATAAAAAATGGATATCTTCTGTTTTTCTCCTTAATAAAAATGCCATGGAAGCATGTTTGAAGCTGTGCAACCATATGCTTTAAGCTATGTGGGGTATGTTACTGGGCTGGTGACCAGGAAGGTAAAGGAGTCTGGCTGGAGTGCAACAAAAGACATCAATTTCCCATGGCTCTGGGACATGAACTCTCAGTACTGCTGCTGTAGATGCTCCATGTTCCAGGTTCTGGAAAGCTGCCAGTCACTATGAGTCTTGCTGAGAATTAGCAGTTGGGCTGGTCAGGATCTGGAGTGTGCGAGGTCTAGACCAGCACTCTGTACCTAGGAGCTCAGGGTCTCCTGCCGTTGCTCTTAGTCAAGCGCTTATCCATGCCTTCCTTCAACACTTATCTAAACAAACACGAGTTCGTGTTTGTCAGCATTGGGCTAGATCCTGGGGACACAACAGTGCCTAACGAATGAGGCCCCTGTTCTCAGAGCCCTGAGGGAGCAGACATTCATCAACGAATCACATCTGTCAGTATATAAAATGCTCATCGAGATAAGACTTATGAATGAGAGAAAGGTAGTCTGGGGAGCTTGCGTAACCTGACCTAACCTGGGGAGTTGCAGAGGCCTTAGGGAGGAAGCGATGCCGGAGATGAGAGTGAAGAGTGAGGCTGGTGTTTAAAGGAGTCTGGCCATCATTAAAAAATCAGGAAACAACAAGTGTTGGAGAGGATGTGGAGAAATAGGAACACTTTTACACTGTTGGTGGGATTGTAAACTAG
>NW_012122820.1:4549576-4651971 GCF_000951035.1 Colobus angolensis palliatus | reverse complement strand
AAATAAAAAAAAAAAAAAAAAAAGGAGTTCTGAAGAGCTCCTAGTGCCATGGGCAGTACGGATAGGAAACTGAGTTCCTCCTCGTGCCTCTCGTTTTCCCTGGCCCGCCCTTCCAGATGCGTGAAAAGCTGTGAGTGCCGCAGGATCTCTGGAAGGCTGGGTCTTGGTGGTGCTGGCAAGGGAGACTTTGTGTTCTGCTTTCGGTGGTGCTGGTAGGTGGGTAGGTGTGGGAGGTAATGACGGTGAGGGAATAACAGAATGAATGCACTGGAGAACTGTTAGACAGTTGCTCAAGCCCTGGATGGAAAATCAGTTTTTTTCCCAGCTGTGGTCTCCACTGTGACTTTAGGCTAATCTCAGAGCCTCACAGGCTTATTGCACAGTGGAATAAATAATCTTGCTCCCCTCCACCCTGCTTATCTCACTTAGTTAAAAATGTAGGCCAGGTGCGGTGGCTCACACCTGTAATCCCAGCACTTTGGGAGGCTGAGGCAGGTGGATCAAAAGGTCAGGAGTTCAAGACCAGCCTGGCCAAGAGGGTGAAACCCTGTCTCTACTAAAAATACAAAAGTTAACCAGGCGTGGTGGTGGGTGCTTGTAGTCCCAGCTACCCGGGAGGCTGAGGCAGGAGAATCGCTTGAACCAGGAGGTGGAGGTTGCAGTGAGCCAAGATCGCACTACTCTACTCCAGCCTGGGTGACAGAGCGAGACTCCATCTCAAAAAAATAAAATTAAAATAACAAACATAATGTAAACAGTACCAGGGGACCATACCAGAACAAGCTGGTATTCTGTGGCTCTGCAGGCCCTGAGCAGAGTGATAAATAAGAGATAATTATAGTTATTAAGACTAAAAGATTTTTCAAGGAGGGCCAACAAAACAAGGTAGAAGAATCAGGTGTAGTGCAGTTGCAGACAAGGCTGAAGAAGCACTCAGCGCTAATTTGCCAGGACATGAAGAGTAAGAACTACTTGGAACCTATAATATTGCTTTCCCCGTCTTCGCTGACAACAAAAGGAGGAAAGTGGCTTGAGATGTAGACAAGAAGGACTGGGATTAGACAGCAGGGGGATTTGGGGTTGGAAGTGCTGCTGGATCCAGGAATGGTGCCTAAGGTGAGCTGTGAACTAGCCTCTCCTGGTTCATGCTAACAAGAGAAAAGTGTGCGGGGTGTTTGGGTGAAAGGCATGTTGAGGGTCCCGTTGATCTCTGGAATTTTCTTGCAGCTCATTTCTTGCTCCAGCTCATGTGAGAGACCACATTTTGAATCAGATCCAGCAATCCTAGGCTGAGGGTGGGGAAGGAGGAAGGATTATCCCAAGGAAGGAATGTGAGGGTGACAGGAGCTTGCGCTTTTACCCTACCTCAGGTGTGATGCTTTTTATTTCCAATGATGCTAATAAAATCCCTGCTTGCAAAACTGACTCTCTCCTCACCCTGTGTTCTCCTACTGTAGCTTTTCAGACAGCTGGTTTATGGATTGTTGATAAGTCAGAGATTCTGCTGAATGCTAAGCAGATGTACTTCTAGAATCTTTGCACACTGTCTCTCACTTTCCTTCCTTTTTTGAAAAGCCCATTCATATTTAATTCAATTCTTCTAAATGGCTTCCACATCAGCCTGTCTTCCCACTTTATAATGCATCGTAGTCTCTCTTAATGCATGTACCTGCCAAATTAAGCGTTATGGCTTATCCGCTAGAACTGCCATAGGATCAAGCCAAGTGTTCTTGCCAGTTATGTTATGGGCTTTTCGCACTTGCCACCTCTTTTTTATTGTTGAGGTTGGTATATACCTTTCTTCTTACAAAGCCCTGTATTCATTGTCTTTAGCTGTCAGTCACTTCCACACTGGCAATTGTGCAGTTACCGCTTAGGTAACTGGGAGGAAGGGAGATGGTCGGCTGAGCTATAATGAACTCTCTGGGGAGTTCTCATTTGGAGACCTAGATTGTTTGGATATGAGGGGACACTTGCTTCAACTATGCAAATTAGCCTTGGCCTGAGGCCATTGCACATCAGGCAGGAGGCCAGAAGGGAGCAGCAACAGCTCAGCTACTTTGCTCCTGGGCCATCAGTTGGTCTCTGCCCTTCCTTCCTTGTGAGGTCTGAGTCTGTTCTAGACTCAGATCCAGCGATGACCTCCTCCAAGGAGGACTGTCTTGTCCAGTCCCCCTTTAACACACAAATACTCTTGGGGGCTTGATACCTTAAGCCAATGGCAGTTGAGATCTTATTAGAAATTCGTTACCAGTCAGCCGGGAGCCGGAGTGGAACCTGGACTCAGGACCTGGGTGTGGGTCACTCAGAGGTAGGAAGGGGGATTATCCCATATCCCCTCAGAGCTCAAGGACCAAAATGTGTGTCTGCAGACACAAATGCAGTGCTGAGGCACTGGGACACCAGGGGCCTCCAGCAGGAGAGGCCTTTACAAGTAAGTGACGCACCCCCGCATCACGGTACGGGAGAGGAAAGGGGGCTTAGGGAGAGCAGGGAAGACAGGGTTTGAAGCCTGGCTCTGCCATGCACTCCTTGAGGGGCCTCAGTGGGCCATGAGTCTCTCTCTGTCCTTCTGCCTCCCTACTACTTTTTATTGAATGCTTTCTCTATGCAGGCACTGTTACATGCTTTACATTCATGATTGCAATTAACTTTATAACACTATGCAGTGTGAGTATTACCCTGAAAGTATTTGATCCTGTACAGTTTGAGTCCTTTACAGATGTTGAGAGTGCTGGCTTTGGAGTCAGAGCTGGATTTGACTCCTGGCTATGTCATTACTAGCCATGTGACTTTGGAGCGGGTAATTTCACCTCAAACTTCATCTGTAAAACAGCGATAATAGTGCCTAGCTCAAAGCATTGTCATGGGAATTACATGCAGATAGATAGATAAATGCGTATTTACATATTTATTTATGAATCACCTAGCAAATGGCCTGGTACATTAGGAGGCACCCAATCAATGGTAGTTGTGCTAGCATGCAAAGGAGGAGAGGGATGGTGAAGCAGTCTGGATGCAGAAGCTTGCTACTGGCTTTTGTAGCCTGGGCCGAACTCTAGACACTTTCTGGCAGAAGACCCTGCAGTCCCAGGTCGCCCTCGCCTCCGGTGAGTGTCAGTATTAACCAGTACACTCTGGGTTGTTTTCAGAGGCTGCATAAGGAGCTACCGCTCAGCCTGGAGGAACTGGAGGATGTGTTTGATGCCCTGGATGCTGATGGCAATGGCTATCTGACCCCAGAGGAGTTTACTACTGGATTCAGTAAGTTCTGATGGGTGCTGGGGACCTCAGGGTTCTGGGTCTACTTAGCACTGTTTAAGGTGCATTCCTGTTCCCTCTAGACCTGGGGGGCAGGTAGTACAGCTTTCCTGCCCTCCTTTCAGGGACCTGGAGCTCAAGGTCTCCAGGCTCTGGATTGCTTGGGCCTCCTCACATGCCCGTCTCAACTGCTGACATTGCTGCTTGCTCAGTGCCCACTGCACTGCCATTAGCAAGTTCCCTCCCATTGGGACTGACAAGGGAGATGCACAGACGCTCCACAGAAGGCATAGCATCAAAGGGGGAGCTGTGATGAGATTTGCAGCCTCTCCTTTCCTGCCTTCATAGAAAAATGGCCAAAAGGTGGGACAACTGGATGGCTCATTCCAACCCAAGTCTGGCTGAATCTTCCAGGTTGAGGGATAACAGCTATCAGAGAAATTTCTAGAAGGTTTGAACAGACTAGCCATTCTCAAGGTAACCAGGAGGAAGGTGACTTGAGATCTATGAACAATATAAAGAAACCAGACACACTATCCTATCAGATACATCAAAGGCAAATTTTACCATACATCTGCCTCATGTGTGGGGCCATACAATTTTCTTGTAAGTATCTGATACCTTTCCTGACCTTCAGGAGCTTCTAATTGACTTGGGAGGATAAGACAGAGTGCTGTAATACTGGACAGTATGAGTATGGAGGAAGTACACTGGAAACTGTTAAGGAGCTTATAGATGTGAAGTCTAGTGATGCTAGCGAGAGGATGCTAGATGACTAGGATGACGATAGGAGCCTCTGCAGTCAGGGTGCTGGAATGCAGTGCAGGGAAAGGCCTTGTTGCTTAAAGAAGAAATTGACAGAGATGAGTTCTAAGCCAGATGTCAAGGGACTGAGAACCACAAAGGAGACACCATACTTGTCTTGCATTCTGCCGTTCCCAGATTCTAGGATCACTGGTGGGGTGTTTGTGGAAGTGGAAAAGACGCAGAATCTGGAACGTGTCTACAGACCTATATCCATGGATCTTTACTGGAGGGGCTTTCCCTTTCCTTCTCTCAGATGAACCTTCAGTGATTCCTGGCGGGTGAGAAAGCTGAACTCTTCCTGGTGGGTGGGTCTAATTCAGATCCTTGTGCCCTGCATCCCCTAGGTCACTTCTTCTTCAGCCAGAATAACCCAAGTCAGGAAGATGCAGGTGAGCAGGTGGCCCAGCGCCACGAAGAGAAGGTGTATCAGTCCAGAGGGAACGAGGATCTGGGAGACATGGGCGAAGATGAGGAAGCCCAGTTCCAGATGCTGATGGACAGACTTGGAGCCCAAAAGGTTTTGGAAGAGTAAGTGGTGACAGGGATTTGTAGAATGGAGACCAACCTGAGAGGGGCCTCCTCCTGTGTCTATTCAACAGTTAACCTTTGTTAACCATGTGGTGTCGGGCCCTGCACTGGAATGCAGTGTAGTGAAAGGCCTGTTGGTTCTGCCAACAGGGGGCCTGTCCTTTGTGATGACCTGACTGCGTGTTGGGCTCTGTCTCTGCTTTTTACATTATTTTTCTGTAGGAAACATTCCTGTTCTCCTTCTCTCCCACCCCCGCACCTTCCTCACTCCCGGCCATGCCTTATCCCGCAGTCCTTGGCTCAGCCTTGCTCCCCATGGGGCACTCACACATCAGAGGTCTGTACCATGCCCTCAGGGTTTTTCAGGGAGTTCTCACTAAGGCTTCCTATCACCGTCAGCTCCCCAACATCTTTACCTCTCCTGGGTCTCTAGAGCTATGGTGCCTCCCAGCTGCCCCCGCTGTGGGTGCCTTCCTGGCAAAAGCCCATCATGTGGTAGCATTTGCATACTGTGTCCCCAGCACACCAGGCTTGTGCAGCAAGCCAAGGTGGGAAATTAACCTGTTTTTAGCAGGCCACTACTTGGAAAATTTTAGACGGCTGGGATCTCAAACAAAACATAATTACCCCTCCACCTTTTTTTTTTCCCTAAAAAGTGCTTTGGAATAGACACATGGATCTAAGCCCTGACATTAAAGTAAAGTAAAATAAAATAAGCAAAATGTGGTATTACAGCTAGTAGAAACCAGACAGAGGGCCTGAAAAGCGTGTCACACCTTCTGCCCCTTTAGCCTCTGCCTTTGGCCTTGTTGTTTTGGGGTCTCTAGATCTTGGGCTAGGTGTGTGTTTCCTGCAGGGTGGGAGTGCCCTGCTGATTGCAGCTGACGTTTCCTGAGCTTGGGAAGAGAAGGAGCTATGGTGGGAAATGACAAAGAGGAGGCAAGAGAGAAGAGGCCTATATATGATTTGCAGGACGAAGCTCTGCGAATTTTTCAGCAAACAATTTGGTAGACTGTGGCAGAATTGGGAAAGGCTGGCAAAAGTGTGTTCCAGGCAAGAAAGGGATAGGCAAGGGCCTGGGAAAGATCCTGGTGGGGGTGCTACACAGGAAGTGGAACTCAAGACCAGCAGCAGTAGCAGCTTTGCTGAAGGCCTAGAAGGGGCTGCAGCAGGTGTGGATCACAGACGGTGCGGCTGGGCCGGTGGAGGGGGCACAGGTGGGTGGGAACTTCATTAGTCATACACCTGACCCAGCTTCTCCAAAGACGAAAGGCCAGAGCACAGAGACCATTTCTGGTGACAGTGTGACACCTCGTCCTGGAGAAGGGGGAAGGAGAAGGCAGTGCAGGTGAGCTGAGGTGCTGTAATGGAAGGAAGGGGCCTCTCCACCCAGCCCGCACTGCAGGGCAGCAGCCTTCCTGGCAGGGTTCTCAATTAGAGTCCACCAGACGTGACTCTGAGGACCTATAGCAAAGGCCAGTGCAGAACTGAGCCAAAATGAGATGTCCTGAAGAAGGGGAGGTTTTGTGGAGGTTTCCAGAGTGGTCTGTAAAAACTGATACGCAGAAGATGGTGACCAGCCACTTCCATCCTCACTGAAGGGGGCTTAGGTTGCAGCATGAGGGGAAACATTCATGGCTGTGAGACCTCAGATAGGGAAATAGAAAAGGCTATGAAGATTTGAGGGCTCTTTGAAGATTTTGCTCACCAAAATGATTTGTGTGTTGCTCTGGAAGCAGTGAAATGGATTGATAAACCTCCCAGAATCCCTTCTAGCCTATACTCCCGTATCCTCCCAGGAGGGGTGGCCTTGGTGTGTTCTAGAAGTTCGAGACTGGACATCTGCACTTCGGCTTTTCTTGGTGGCCTGATTGGCTGAGTGATTTGACAGCTTAGTGAGCTTTGGCTTGTTTTTCATCAAAAGTTGGAAGACTCGTACCTTTCCCAGAAATCTGGGGCAAGATGTTGTTGCCATGACTAAGTAGTTGAAAGAGTGTTGGAAGATGAGCAGGTGGGTCTGCAAATCTCGCTGGGACTTTAGCTCGTTTGGCTCCAACAGGAACCTGGCAGGTGTGGACAGACAGACCTAGGCTGGCAAGGTGAACCTTGATTTTACAATGCGTTTACTTCGTGATGGCATGTCTCAATTCGTTTGGTTTGCTGTAATACACTGCCATAGATGGGATACTTTATAAATAACCAAAATGTATTTCTGGCAGTTCTGGAAGCTAGGAAGTTCAAGATCAAGGTGCCAGCAGATTTGCTGTCTGATGAGGTCACATTTCCTCGTTCACAGACAGTTGTCTTCTCACTGTATCCTCATGTGGCAGGAAGGGTGAATGAGCTTCTTCTGGACTCTTTTATAAGGGCACTAGTGCCATTTGTGAGGGCTCTGCCTTCATGATCTAATCCCCTCTCAAAGTCCTCACCTTCTGATACCATCAGGTCAGGGTTAGGATTTAAACATATGAACTTGTAGGAAATATAAACATTCAGACCACAGCAGGAGCAACCTGCCACAGGGATGGGAGGTCACCATGGTGTCTCTCTGAGACCCTCTTATCTCCGAACCCTTTGTCACATCTACATTTTACCTATAGGATGAAATAAGACCCCCCCCCCACAACATGTTGTGTGTGTGTTGTGGGGCGGGGAGGAATGGAACTCATTCTGAAAAACAGAGAGGCTCCTTTCCTCCTCTTCTCCCATTTCCCAGATTCACCCATGACATCCAGTACAGTGCAAGCTTTACAGTAGATCATATTAAATACTTGTTGAGTTAATAAGGAAATGGGTGGGTGGGTGGATGGGTGGATGGATGGATGGATGGATGGTCTAAATAAGTAGGCAGAACTGGTGGAAGTGATGGAACAAGGAAAGGAGGGAGAGAGGGATGAAGTGTTAAAGAGATGACCAGATAACTGATCAGAGGTGGGCCTGTTTCTCAGTGGTCCTCGTCTCTGCTGGGTGCAGAGAGTCATGTCCATTCCCCAGGAGCATTGCTAGCATGGTATTATTGAATATCACTTCTGAATAAGGTTTCTAAAATATAATGCTTAATACACAAGCACAAAGGATTTTATTCCTTATCCTGAGGGTTCCTGGTTGGAGCTGTTCTCAGATCTTCTGTTTTGGGAATATTAATGGGAGACAAGTCACATTTATGTTTCTGTTTTTGTGGTTTCTGTCTTAAAGTGATTTATTAGGGCGGTACTTCCAGAAGAAACTGATAAGGAATTTGGGGAAGTGGGACAGGGAAAGGAAGTAAAACAAATAATGGTGTAATTTTAGGATAAGTCCTGGTTCTCCAGGGATATTATTTATGTAGTCATAATAGTATAAACATGTATTTATTATCATATTTGGGAATTGGCATACAGAGTTGTAAAACAATACTAACTGTAGAACACGGTGTCGATGGCACTAGTCCCACTCATGAGGGCTCTGCCTTCGTCATCTAATCACCTCTCAAAGGCCTTACCTATTGATCCCATCATGTTGGGGGTTAGGATTTAACCCCCATATGAACTTGTAGGAGATATAAACATTCAGAACACAGCAGGAACAACCTGCCACAGGGATGGGAGGTCACCACCCATTTCTCAGTGGGCCTCTTCTCTGCAGGGTGCAAAGAGTAATGTCTATGCCACAGGGGCATTGCTAGCATGGCACTATCAAGTATCACTTCCAAAGAAAATTTCTAAAATATAATGCTTGTTATATAAGCACAGATAATTTTATTCTTTATCCTGAGGATTCCTCGGGAGCCAACAGGAATCTGTTGGTGACAGATTGTCAAGGTACAGATGACTGTAATGGACAAGCAAATTTTGGAAAGAGCTCAAGAGAAGTATAGGCATACAGATAACTTTATCCTCATAAAATGAGGGTCATAAGCGATTTTCCATAATTAAATTAATTAAATGTGGAATATACACTACATAAAGTCTCAAAGTTTAACAGAGTAAATAATCAAAATGTAATTATGTTGAAAGGATGGAAGGAGGTGAAGGACTTATATTTTCAATAGCTGGAAACTTGAAAGATTAAGACACAGAGTGAATATTTAAGTAACAAAAGACTTTGAGAAGACAATGAACTGAGCTAGTTATTACATCTTGTTCTATAGATGTGAAAAAAGCGTTGGAAAATACGTATGTGTCCATTAATTTAAAAAATCAAAAACCTGATTGTTTGGGGGATAAAATTTATATTTATTCTCTACTTTGCTAGAACAAAGTTGAATTGGTAATTGATAATAAACTAGCCTGTGATGTTTCACTTGAACTCTACTGTTTATTGTTCTATAACTTTCAAACTTGATGCTATAACACTCTGTTGCCTGCTAGCTGTGAGAAATTATTAACTTTTATTGAATTAAAACCTATCCTCTTTCAGATTTGTGTTTAACTTAACTTGATCATTGACTACAGATTTTTTGGTTTCTCCAGAAAGGGAGAACAGGGTCCACCATGTGTGTCTCCTCCTCCTTCCGTCCCTGGGTATCAGCCTGAGCCCCTGCATCTCTGCCACTGAGCTGTGTACACACGTGCCTCTGAGCCTTTGTTCATTGGCCCCCAGGTCTCCCACATCTCTCTCGCCTTGTCTTTCTTTGCGCACATCTTTCAGACTTGCTCCTTCCCTTCTTTTTGCCTGTCAGTCATCCCTAGTGTCACCAGGCCACAGTGGGGTGCTGCATATTCTCTTCCCTTCCTGCAGCGACAGTTGCTTTCTGCTGTCCATCACGTGGCACGTCTTTACCTCTCCGCAGTGAGGACCATCCTTCCTGGAGGCAACAAGCTCTCTCCTTTAGCTCCGTAGCGTGTGTCCTCACATGCACTGGGCTCCCGTCCTGTCTTCTTCCTGGCATTTGGAGACGCACCCGAGCATGTTGCTGTGCACACTCAGCCCCATGAGCCCATCGTGAAGGCCACAGGAGAACAGAAGCAGCAGAGCGAGGTGGGGAAGGAGGCCAACACTGGAGTCAGACAGACCCCGATCTGGACCCCTGACTCCATCAGTTACTGCTGGGTGATCTTAGACAGCTCACTCCACCTCTCTTCACCTGCTTCCTCATCTGTAAATGGGGTAATTGCAGCTCCTGCCTCGTAGGGTTACTGTGAGGACAAAATGAGCTGATATCCTTGAAGCTCCTCGCATGCAGCAGGCATTCGGTCCACGTTAGCTACTGTCATCTTTATGATGATTCTGACGGTGCTGTTTCTGGCTGTCTGTTTCCTATCTGGGAACCTCTGTATTTCCCATGAAGCCTCATTTCCGCACTTCCACATGAGCATCCCTTCTCTTGCAGTGAAAGTGATGTCAAGCAGCTCTGGCTGCAGCTGAAGAAGGATGAACCTCATTTACTATCCAACTTTGAAGATTTCCTGACCAGAATCTTCTCCCAGCTCCAAGAAGCCCATGAGGAGAAGAATGAACTGGAGTATGCCCTAAAAAGGTAGGTACCCCAGTGTGAGCCACTTTCTGTAACTATGTGTGAAAGAGACACACAGTGCACTTTCTCTTAGATCTTCTGCCAGGACATTGTGTGATGCCTCCTTATCGCTGTCTGCCAAAGTGGGGACCGGGCCATATGTCTGTCACGATATATATATTTTTAAGCTCTCCCTCACCTTTATAAGCTATATATGATAGGCACTATTCTAAATACTTTTTATACACTAGCATATTTAGTCCTCACCACAACCCTTTGAAGTAGGGACTGGTTATCATTTTGCACGTTTATTATCTGCACATTTTGCAGGTGGAGGGTTGGAAACCCAGAAAGGTTAAGTAGTGCGCCCCAGAAGGCACAGCTTGTAAACAGTAGAGCCAGGACTCAGAGTGAGCTAGCCAGGTGCCCGTGACCAGAAGAAAAATCACTCTGATTCCCTCCAGGCAGTAAGGCCCCAACATACTGGGCCATCCCCCAGTGCCAGATCAGCCTACTTTGCAGAGGTGGCATGTTTGGTAAGGTGACCTGTAGCCCTGCTGAATGTCCCTCCTCCTGGCCGCTCTCTCCCGTCACGGCCTCATGTATCTTCCTCCGCCATATTTGCCTCCAAGACCTCTCCAGGAGACAGGACCAGGCAAGTTAAGCAACATCTGAAGAAGCTGCTGAAGAACTGAACCAGAGTCAGAACAGGCGGGTGTATCACAAAACTGGGGCAAGCCCGCTAGACACCAGTCCCTTCATGAGAATCAATGCATGGTTATGGGCACTGTGCTGTTCTTAGTCCTTTACCACACATTTACAGCCATGAGCTCGCATTTTGTGAACATGGACTTAGACGTGGTATGACTGGGGATGGTTCATAACCCTGAAGGTGAGGCCAAAACACAGGGCTGGCTTCGAGTAGATCTTGGAAGCATACAGAGGAGGCCCTGCCCCCTGCTTCTGCCGTGAAATCTTGTCCACACCCAGAGGTTTGCTCACGTTCTGCAGGAATCCTCAACAATCCCACGGCTCTGCAGTTCCGGAGAGCACCTGCTCCTCCATTCAGGTACTTCCAGGAAAGCCTGGAAGGCAGTTTCAGAGTCTGTGCTGAAATAGTCTTAGAGCAAGCGTGCAGCCTCTGATTGAACAAGAAGAGATCACCGTGTGTCTTGCTGTGTAGATCATCTATTTACACATTATTCTGAGTCCCGGCTCCTTTTCGTCTTGTGTCTCCCCAACCTCAACTCTAAAAATAACTTGTTGAGGTCCATTGGGTATACACAGATCTGGGGAGAAAGGACTTTTAGGACTCTGCATTATGAGGACGCTGAGGCCCTGGAGGAAACATAGTTTGGCTGGAGGACTGTTAAGAACGTTCTGGGGAGAGGCTCCCAAAGCTCAGAGAAGGGAAGGATTAAAGGGTGTATTTTTATGTAGCTATTACCTAATTAAGAATCAGACAGAACTGGCCAGGCGTGGTGGCTCAAGCCTGTAATCCCAGCACTTTGGAAGGCCGAGACGGGCGGATCACGAGGTCAGGAGATCGAGACCATCCTGGCTAACATGGCGAAACCTCGTCTCTACTAAAAAATACAAAAAACTAGCTGGGTGAGGTGGCGGGCGCCTATAGTCCCAGCTACTTGGGAGGCTGAGGCAGGAGAATGGCGTGAACCTAGGAGGCGGAGCTTGCAGTGAAATCCAGCCACAGCACTCCAGCCTGGGCGACAGAGCCAGACTCCATCTCAAAAAAAAAAAAAAAAAAAAGAATCAGACAGAACTGAGTTTGATTCTTGATTCTGCCATTTACTAGCTGTGCAACTTAGGACAAGTTACCTAACCTCTCTGAGTCTCAGCTTCCTTGTCTGTAAGACAGTGATGGTATCCATCTCACAGAGTTTTGAGTATTAAATGAGATAATGCTTGTAAGTATTTGGAACAGTGCTGGCACGTAAGTATCCAATGAATGTCACTGTTAGTATTTTAAATGAGTATCTTTGTTAGTCTTAGAGGATTTGTCTGGCTGAAGTGGAGAGTTTGAGCATCAGTATAATCAGAGGTTAAGTTTAAGGATCTCTGTGTCCTTCCAGACAACAGTGTAGTGACTTGCTGCTCAAAGTGTAGTCCATGGGCCGGGCGTGGTGGCTCAAGCCTGTAATCCCAGCACTTTGGGAGGCCGAGACGGGCGGATCACGAGGTCAGGAGATCGAGACCATCCTGGCTAACACGGTGAAACCCCGTCTCTACTAAAAAATACAAAAAACTAGCCGGGCGAGGTGGCGGGCGCCTGTAGTCCCAGCTACTCGGGAGGCTGAGGCAGGAGAATGGCATAAACCCGGGAGACGGAGCTTGCAGTGAGCTGAGATCCGGCCACTGTACTCCAGCCTGGGCGACAGAGCCAGACTCCATCTCAAAAAAAAAAAAAAAAAAAAAAGTGTAGTCCATGGACCAGTAACGTTGGCATCACCTGGAAACATTTTAGGAGTGGAGAGTCTCAGACCTCACCCCCAGCCTCACTGAATCTGTATTTTAACAGGGTGTCCAGGTGCTTAACGTGTAACTTTGGGAAGTGGGAGGCTGAGAATGAGGAGTTCTGGGTTTGAGGCATGTATGGCTTTGCAACCAGCCAGCTCTGTGACTGCTCAGATTTCATGGCCTCTCTTGAGGCTTGGTTTTCCTATCTGTAAAATGAGGGGACTAGATTAGTTGCTTACCCCACTTCACCCCTTCTCCCTACTGACCCCCAGCACTGATCACCTGGAGGAGCCACAGCAAAAGTGAAGTGGCCTCTCCCAGAAAGGAAGGCATTCTTCTCTTCTCGAAGGAGATCATTGCAGTCTGAACCAGTGGGCAATTACCCAGCCTTAGCCTGGCATCTCATCTGCAGGACCTCCTCGGCTGGCCTGCATTTCTGCAGGAAGAAACAAGTGCTCCTGTCTTGCTGGAGAGCTGCTTAGCCCTGATATCCATCTTTAAGGGCCTCTATTAGTGGTTTGTCCTCATTTAGTAATTGTGCTTGAAACGTTGTTGAGATAAAAGTCAAGCCACTCTTGGCTGCATATGCACAACCAGCTCATCCGAAGGTTCCAGCCTCTCCATGCCCATCCTCAGTCAGTATCCCTGCCAGCCATGCCTGCTCTGGAGTCAGCTGAGCAAGGCCCACTCCTGGCTAGGGAACTGTGTTGGGACTGGGGACTCACTGAACTCTTTGACCAGTCCCATTCCAGAGGTATTCTCCAGATGCAGAACCTGAGAGCTGCAGACCGTATTGAGCAGGGCACTGAAATAGGAGGCAGGAAGGACTGGAGCCCCTGCCCAGCCACTGGCACTTACCAACTGTGTGACCTCAGGCAACTTGCATTACCTCTCTGTGCATCAGCTTCCTTATTGGCAGCCTCTGATGTTTTCCACTAGAGCCTCTTTCGGTCTCTTCTATTTTTTAAAGAAAGGTGGGTCGCACCTTGCTGGTGGGCCCATCTATAAAGGCACTTGCAACTCAGACGTCAAACAAGAGACTGGAAATCCCAACAGGGTATAGGATATGAAAATGGGATTCTTTACAAATGACTCAGGGTGAGATTAAGTGATTCTGAGACATCTAGAAAGTGAGTTTGGAGGTGGAGGTTGTTTGTGGGAGGGACATTTTCAGGTTTTAGAGAGGAAGGGGGAGGAAGCTCTTGGGGATGGCCTGATTTGGGAGGGAGCCTAGAGGAATCCCGAGGGGAAGAGCGGGTTCTGCTGAGCTGTGAGAATATCTCCCAGGCACCTCCACACGCTCACTTTTCATTATAGTGGATGACATTTCAATGAGCGCCTATCCCGGATGCTGGGGATGACAGCTCAGGTCACGACTGCTGCATGTCTGCCCCGGGCCAGGCACCGGGGGAACAGTCTATGTGTAACCAGTAGCTAGCATCGAACCAGCACTCCCTCCATGCCAGGCTCTGAGTTCAGCAAAGGGAACGTAGAGTCCCTCTGCTTGAGGAGTTCGTGATTGCACCGAGGGGACGGCACTTAGATGCCTGGAAATTCTGCACAAGACAGACCAGAAAATCCTCCTGCAAATGAAACCTTAGACAGCATTGCCATGGGCAGCACAGCCTCTACTTTTTCTCCTTGTGCAGACCACACACCTTTCTCCCACAGGGCCAGAGAAAAATGAGGCTGACCTCTGGGGGAGTTCGGCCTTATGCAGGTTAGGCAGGACACACACTCCCTGCCCCCAGCCTCCCAGGCTGGGCCATATCCCCCAGGTCGCACTGTGGCTGTGAGTGGAAAAGGCCCACCCCAGCTTCCTCCTCACATTTACCCCCACTTCCTGGGAGGGAGGAGGTGAACTGAGGTGGCTGAGTGCTAGGCAAGCCCTGGATAGCGGAGGCCAGGAGGACCCCTCAGAGTGTCCTGGAGCATTGTTAGAAACAACCCAGAGTCGTCCTCACTCATGGCCGTGAATTTTTTTTAACCTGCATATCAGAAATAGCAGCAGGGAAGGGGTCTGGGAGCATTCAGTCTCCCTCACCCTTGTCCTTTTGCACAGAAGTTGAAGAAATTTCGGATTCGGGCGCCTTCTGGGCCTCCACTTCTCTCCAAGGAAGGAAGGTGAGACTTCCACTGAGCAAGTCCCCTCTGCATTCGCAGTGCAGATGTGCAGAGGTCCTCACACCTCAGCACGAGGGAGATAGTGTAGACATTGGGGAGAACTTGGAACTGGGAATGTCTTTGCCATGGAAAGCATCCTCTGCATTTACCCTTTTCTGGAACAAAAGCTTGAGATCTCCGGGGGATGTCGAGCAGTGCTGTCTGGAGGCAGCAGTAGATCCAGACTTTTCACCAGAACCACTTTGGGATGCCAGAGGTCCCACCCCAGTGGGGCCAGTTCAGTTGTCTGAGGTGGGGGCTTAACATCTGTATTCGTAATGTGTGGGGGCAAGGGTGAATTAGGCAGTATCTGAGGGGTGCTTTGAGCTCTGAAGGAAAGTGCTTTCTAGATCAAAGGCCAGTCCCAGGCTGTGCTCCGGGAGGTCTCCGACTCAATCCTCTGCAGCCCTGTAGCCTGGGAATACCAGCTGGCTGCCTGTTTGGCATCATTGGTTGACCATACTCGGCCTTGACAAGCTTAGCAGCAGTCCCCATGCCCTCCTTGGAATCAGCTCCTCATCTGCACAGTGTTCCCTTGTCCATCTGAATCAGACCTCAGGCCGTTTCTTGGGAGCTCACAGGCTCTTCAGCTGCAGCCGCTACCAGCTGCTATTCAGCCACTTCCTGTCTGCAGTGATTCCCTGGGCTCTGGGAAGGTGTCCAGACCAGGAGGAATGCACCCTACAGACTGACAGGCAGCCCCAGCTGTGATGGCCTGCACCCCCACACAAGCCTGAGGATCGGCAGCCTGTGTTGTGGAGCCTGGAGGACAAGGAAGCTGTCCCCGGAGCTTTTCAGGGAAGAGATGTCATCACATCGCTGGCCCTGCCTCCCAATAGGGCCGCAAATAAAGCATCAGATTCCTGGCAGGTGGCCCTTACATTCCACAGCGTTCTTCGTGACCTTGGGGAAGGCCTCAGCTTCATAGTTGTCGAATGGTAGATTGCTTAGATTTACCAGAGGATTTTTCAATTAAAAGGTAGTTCCCTCTCCGCTAGAGAGTCTAAATCGGTGTGTCTCAGGGAAGGGGCCCAGGAACGTGCACCATAACACACATCCCAGGCGGTTCTGATACAGGCAGGCTGTAGACCACCCTTTGAGAAATGCTGCTCTAGCCAGCTCTTCCAGAATCAATCAGCCAGCAAAAGGTACATCCCGGGGTGCCCTTCCCATCTGGAGTGCTACTCCTATTCTTAGGGTGAAGTTCTCGGCAGGGACTCTAGGTGACGAGGTTGAGACTTCATCGAATGCATGTCTTCTGTGGGTTTATTATTATGTTGAGCACATTGTTAACATTGCCCTGAGAGCAAATTGGAAAGTGAGGACTGTTTGTGCTCTGTGTACACCATGGGCATGATTTGTAAACCTGACTAATAAAATAAAAAAACGTTTGCTTTATAGAATGGGATAAAGCTGCAAAGTTGGTTTATACAGGCAGCAGAGTCTGATTTGGAAGACACCATCCATCTTGAAAATCCAATTGGCAATTTCACAGTCTTTGCAGAATTTTCTACAAACTCTTACATTTTCCTTTCATTCATTTCTACTCTAATCGTGCATGTATGTGTGTGCACGTGCACGCGCCCACGTGTGTGTGAGAGATGGAGACAGAGAGAGACAGAGATCAGCAGATAATTACAGAGACCGAGATAGACTGATTTCAGGGGAACAAAACTCGAAACAGGATTTTTCCAGTGGGAGCTTCTTAGCTGTCAGAGGACTGCAGCTGCCCGAAGAAGGTGGCAGGGGGCAGTGGGGAGTCCAAAACCCTGCTTACCGTTCCCATTCCAAGCATAAAACTGACTGAGGCTGAATTTGCTTCCATGTTCTTCTCTTGCAAAGAGCAGACTTCTTGAGACTTCTGTAGTCGAGGGTCTTCGTTCTGTCATCAGCACGTTGGGCAGGGAGTGGGAGGGAATGTGGGTAACATGGAGGAATAGGAGTCAAGCCCCTCCCATAATCTCACCTCTCTTTGACCATAGCAGTGCGGACTGTTGGCCCCATACCTCGCTCCAGGTCGTGCTCACTCCCCAGTGGACAGATTCCAGGTGTAATTTGGAACACTGACAATGCTAAATGCAAGTATATGGAGTTATCTATTTTACAACCTAGGCTGCTGGGCCAGACATTGTAGTGATGTGAATGGAGCCACGGGACCCGAGTCAAGGCCTGGATTCTGCCCGCTACTCTGACCCTTGGAAATCTGGTTACTTCACTGTTTTGATCCTCATTTTCTTCACTTGAAAAACAAAGACGTAGGGAGTACATCAGCTTTATAAGCTTTCATTCTGTGATGGGGAGGAGGGATTCTCCTCTTTGCATCTGCCTTTGCCGAAACTTGGCAAACCAGGAGACGTAATTGATCAAACCACAGCCTCAAAGACACACATACAATCAGAATGACAACTCTCCAAGGCCAGTGGCCATTTCTGAAACTCTGCCTTGAGTTCAAGCTCCTGAAATGTACCTAAATTGTAGAGAAATGCCATTTCCTCTCTCCAAGGCCAAGCCTAGACTTTCATTTACAACCGGCAGAAACTACATTTTTCTTGGAATGATTTCAGCAAACCCCTGCCTACAACCTAGGCAGGGGAGTGGACGACTTTCTAAGACCCTCTGAAATCCCAACAGATTTTATTTAAAAGGGAGGACAAAGGAGAGGAGAAGCACTAAGAAAATCTTTTGACCAAGCAGTATTCCACAGCAGGAAGGCCTTGGCCTCTGTGCTGTTAGCTGGAACTCCAGTGATGTTGAGTATTAATTCTTTGCTCTGGCGTAGCACCTTAACTCTCAGTGTGCAAAGCACTTTGTGAAGGTTAATTAATTTTCACAGTTCCTGTGGGAGGCTGGCAGGATAAGTTAATGCTAACTACATCTCACCTTCTAGTTCCCTGCAAATTATCTGTAAAGGCCTCTCAGAAGCTACGCTTTGTATTTACATTAGACTCATGAATTCTTCACCCCTACATCCTTCTCACACATCCCATCCTCCTCCCATCCTTAGCTCCCCAGTAACCCAGCACCAGACGTACACGTGAGCGTGCGCGCACACGCACACACACACACACACACACATCCTTTAGAGAGGGACATTTGCCAGAACCAGACATCTTGGATGAAGATGTTTAATCCCCTGAGCTGGACCTGGGCTTTCATCTGGGTTTTCAGTAGGACTCATTCATTCTGATCCATCACTGCCCTTACGGCATCCGCAGTATCTCACTGTTACTCTCTCCCCTCTGCTGTTGAAAATCTCCCTATTCTGAACTCACCTCTTCTTAGCTTTTCCCCTGAGAACTCCACCATCCTCCCCACCACCAGAGCGGGAAGCTTCCTTCACTTCCCCCTAGCAGGGCTCCGAGGTCACAGGATGACCGTCAGACAGAACCTAGGAGGGTTCTTTTGGGTCTGCCTCATGGTGTGTAGCTTCTTCTGTCTGTTCCTTTCCTCCCTGCCACGATAGCACTGGGCTCGATATTCTTAGATGCTAAATTATACAGAGAGTATAACTTCAATCTGAAGTATTTTGCCCAGGGTCATACTGTAAGAAGGGCTTAATCAACACTTTTCAATGGAAGGTATGGACGTCTCTTTCCACATTTAGTCTTCTCTATTGAGCCTCCTCAGGTTTTATTCACCCCCGTGTCTTCTCTCCCCAACGCCTTCACCATTCCTGCCCACGTTTCTTCACACCACGTACACCAAGCTGCCACTTGATCCTCCACCCCCCAGTTTCTACTTGACCCTTGGCTGACATCTATAGAGCAGTGACTCTCAAATGGGGTCCTTGGCCTCTGGAGAATCAGAAAACTTATTTAATTAGAATTTATGAAATGCATCTTATGGTGTTAGACACTTCCACATGCATTATCTTTTTTAATCTTCACAACTTCTATCTAAAGTAGGTATTACCAACTGATTTTTCAGATATAGAACACTTCAGGCTTACTGAGGTAACGTGACTTATCCAAGGCCAGAAAGTTTGTAAATATCAGAACCGAGACTTGAACCCAGACCTTCTAATTCTGGATCTAATAAACTCTGAGGCAACCATACGCATGTCAGCAAAGGGTCTGTGACCTAGACTGCCCTGAAACATGCCAGAAGAACTACCCAGCTATCACGGGGAAAGAAAAGGACGGGGAGGATAAATATGAGTGCTCATGACTGTTGCTAACTCTGGCTCCTCCACGTTTGTCCTTCTGTTCCACTGAGAACTCATGTCTCTTGCCCTCACTCCTCTTTCATCTACCTCTTCTTCATCTCTCCCGTGTTATGTAACTCAAAATGATTAGGGTCAGATAGTAGAAAATGGAATAATTAAATAGATACCACTTGAGTTCTGGGAGCCAGGTCAAGAAGTGTTTTGGTTTGTTTGTTTGTTTGTTTTGAGACAGAGTCTCACTCTGTCACCCAGGCTGGAGTGCAGTGGTGGGATCTTGGCGCATTGCAACCTCCACCTTCTGGGCTCAAGTGATTCTCCTGCTTCAGCCTCCTGAGTAACTGGGGCTACAGTAACTGGGGCTACGTGTACCACCACACCTGGCTACTTTTTGTATTTTTAGCAGAGAGGGGGTTTCTCCATGTTGGTCAGGCTGGTCTTGAACTCCTGACCTCAGGTGATCTGCCCGCCTTGGCCTCCCAAAGTGCTGGGATTACAAGCGTGAGCCCCTGTGCCCAGCCAGAAGGAGTGTTTTGAGAATGGCTAAGAGAAGATAGGTTGAATGGCTATGCCTACATGTCACTAATTAACATCTCAGAGAGCTCTGCTACAGATTGTTGTCCTCATTTTGTCTAACGTTTTTCCAATGGCATGAGTAAAGGAAGATAAAAAGGGAATATTTTGAAGTAATGAAAAAAGTTCCATCCATAAAGAAGATACAACATATATTAAGCTTTATGCGCCAAACAACACAACAGCAAGATACATACGGCAGAAGCTTTTAGAAAAAATAAAGAAAACCAGGCTGGGCGCGGTGGCTCAAATCTGTAATCCCAGCACTTTGGGAGGCCAAGGTGGGCAGATCACGAGGTCAGGAGATTGAGACTATCCTGGCTAACCTGGTGAAACCCCGTCTCTACTAAAGAATACAAAAAACTAGCTGGGCGAGGTGGTGGGCGCCTGTAGTCCCAGCTACTCAGGAGGCTGAGGTGGGAGAATGGCATGAACTCGGGAGGCAGAGCTTGCAGTGAGCTGAGATCCGGCCACTGCACTCCAGCCTGGGTGACAGAGACAGACTCCGTCTCAAAAAATAAAAATAAAAAAATAAAGGAAAAATAAAGAAAACTTAATAAAAACCGGACTTTAGACTTTAACAAATTTGCTTCAGATTTGACACATTAGTCAGGCAAAAGTACGTGGAAGATTAAAGTATGTGAAACCATTAATGAACACACTTTAGAGATGAATATAGAATTGTGTACCTTACAAATAGAATATATATCCCTCTCATAGAAGTTGTGCAAAAATTGGTCATGTTTGTGGCTACAGAGGAAAGATAACCAATAGATTCCAAAACCATTTCTTTCTATAATATAATATAACTAGAAACCAATAGTTTGTACCTTTTTTAATAAACTGCCTCTTAAATAACTCTCAGATACATTAAATGACAAAAACCAACATTATAGATTATTTAGCCTACATCCTGATTGAAGATTTAAAATGTCAACAAAACTTGGAAGGTCACTGAATACACCACATGACCAACTGAGACCTGTTAGCATAGTGACGGGCTGGAAAGATGGACTAGAACTAGCAAACACGAAATCTAACAGAATTACATTTGAGATGTTGCTCTGTGTTCAAAACGGCAATGGCAGAAGCACAAAGTAGAGGAGATACGAGTCAGTAGTACCATCTTTGAAACAAAAATGATCACACAGACCTAAGATTTAGAGACTGTAGTTGGCAAATGGGTTCAGCACACATCCACTGTAATGTGGCTGCCAAGAAAAGTTAATGGGGTTTTAGGCTGTATGAATAGTTATGCAGCATCTGGAACAAGAGAGGAAATAGCTCTAATCTGCACACATCAGATTCACACACTGGACATTCAGTTTGGCACTCCCATAGCTTGAGAAAGATCATTGCAGCCCATTTGAAGAAGCATGAAGGGAATTGTAAAGGGGTTTGTAAAAAATCCACGTGAGACACAGTTGCAGGAAGTGGAGAGGCTTGACCTGAACCCTTGTAGTCTTGATGCCGTTCTGAAATACATGAAAGGCTTTTATGCAGAAGAGTAGGGTCATGGAAAGACAGATTTCTGTAAGCCAGAATATCCCAAAGGTGAAATAACTACTTAGAGAAACAGCAAGTTCCCTGTCACTGGGGGTATTCTAACCTAGTCTGGGTAAGCACTTGACATGGTATTGTCACAAGATTTTTAACACCGGAGAAACAGGTAGTTAGATCAGACAAACCTTCCAACTCTGAAGTTCTTTAACTCACATGGTATCTAGTGTTCCCTCAAAATGGTCCATGAGCTTCTGAGTTTGGTGCCCAAAATTGTAAATTGAGTTTTTACAGGTTTTTGGCATTAACATTTTGAGTTCAGGCCCTGCGGGTGACATAAATGCCTGCGTGTTTATAATCTAATTGAGACAACATGAACCCAAATGAATCAGTTGTTCAGGACTATTTAAGGTTAATTGTTAAATGATCAAATGAAGACATCTGCTGTCATCAGAGTTCAGAGAACGGGTCATGAGGGTTGGAATAGATGGCAAAATCTTCACAGAGAAGACTTCAAAGTCTGTTTATATGCATTAGGCAATATAAGTGGTTTTAGAAATTGTGGCAACAAGGATGTATATGATGAGTTGTCTCTTTCCCCTGATGAGCAAACATGATGAGTTGTCTCTTTCCCCTGATGGTGGAATATGGCGAGCCTTGCTGAAGGTGACTCACCGTATGTGCACATCTTTTTAGTATCTCTTGCTGCCACTGCCCGCACAGCCACTGCAGGGCTCCTGCAGACACGGGCTCCTGGCTCCTGGATCCTGCTCACACACAGTCTGGGTCTCTCATGGATTGGTTTGACAGGCACTTTTATTGACTGAGCAATTTCTTCTTCATCTTCCCAATTGCATCAGCCTTTCCAAACCCAGCAGGTCTTTTATCCTTGAAACCAAGACCCTCTTCCCCTTGGGGAGCACTGCCCTTTGCCCTCCACAGCCCATGATTGTAATGACAACAGTAAATCATCCCTTACATTGACTGAGGGCTCTGTGGCTCTGACACTTTCCACATCCACTCTCATGTGTTCTTTATGACAATGTAGGGAGGAACACAGGGCAGGTACCATTCTAGGATGGGAGGAGGTCAGAGCACTTACCCAAGATCACGCTGAGGAAAGGAGCTGGTTCTGGGATCTGAATGCAAGTCGTCTCATCCCTGCACTGGTTTAGTGACATGACTGGTATGCACAGCACCTTAATCTTCCCCATTCCTGGGATTAGTGTGTTCTAACCCAGTCTTGTCATAGTCGTTCAAGCCTGGAGAGTCTCACAGCAGGCCAACTTTCCAAAAGCTTGGTTGCATATATGAGTCTGGTTGGGCCCAGGATCTCGGATGCCCACCTGGAATCCCAGGGCTTCTTTGCAGTAGGCCTAGCCTTTGTGAGTGAGGGTTAGGAGGAGGCACTCTTCAAACACCATATCTATCTTCCTGCCAGTTATTTTTTAGTGGTTTGTAAAATAACTTAATTCACATACCAGCAAGCTGGTATGCAAGCATGAAAAACTTAGAGTGTGTTAATTTAATCAAATAAGACATAGATTAAAGTTAATATAGCACACTTAATTATATTATAGAATTAATGCCCTGCATGGTTATTAGAAATAAATGGTAAGCCATTTATATGAATAACTTTATATGAATTGCTTTAGTAGAGCCAAATCAATGTTTAAGTTTCTCTCATCTTACTTTATTAGTTTTACAGTATTTATATAGCTGGAATCTCTGTCTAGAGTTTTCCTTGATATCATTTACCATCTAGCATCTGATAATTCCAGGGACCAAGAGAAACCATCTTGCTTTCTGAAAGTTCCTTCAAACTGTATCTGCTTCTGTCACTGAAGTATCAGGGTCAATAGCATGAGCCTTTTTCGTTACTTTTCCTCCAAGATTTTGTTTTAATTCTTATGAGTTAACTCAGAGCAAAAGAAACCATCCCAAACATCGGTCATTTAACAAGAAGAGATTTCTTACTCAGCCAAAAAGAGTAAGGGATGCAGGACGTATCCATAAAGACAGGGTCCCGGCTTGCGAAGGTCTGGGAGGACTGTCGTCTCTTGCTGAGCCCACCCTGGGCCGTTAATGTACAGTCACTCAAAATCAAGTTTCTGGTCTTGGGGGTGCAGCCAAGCAAGGCAACTCCAAGGCTGTGCTCTGTGATGAATGTCCCTGACCATGGAGTCTCACACATTGTTCCTTTGTCTGGGTCAGATTTGTGGTTTCTGTAAAGCTGGAAGGATGCCAATCAAAATGACTCCTGTTCATTGTTCCCCTGTGCACGTGGTGAAAATGCTCTCCCAACAGGTGGCAGGTGAGAAAGGGGCAGAAATTGGGCTGTGGCAAAGCCTTGGACAGCAGAGAAGGTCTGGTTCTGGATTGGAGGCCCAAGTGGACATGGGAGGTAGGGGTTAATATGATGGTGGGCTCAGGGGAATAAATATATTTCCATCTTTGATGTTCAGTTCAGAAATCTTCCTAGTACTTCTTAAAATTGAGAACTTCGATTATTAAAGTCTCTTAAATAAAGGGCACAGTGGGCTTGCCATCCTGTAAGTTTAGAATGGCAGGGGCCAAGTATGTGTGTGTGTGTTTGTGTGTGTGTGTGTCTGTTGCATGTTCAAAACAGGTCTTGAGAGCCACATTAGCCTGTTCACAGAGCCTGGAGTTTCCTGAACAGGATAGGGAGAGGATCGGGAGTAGGAGCCACAGAGAGGGTCTTTCGCTGCATGGTCAGCAAAAAGGGTATGAAAATGCAACTACCTGGGAATGTCAATAATTCGGTGTGATAACTCCCAGTTTCAGTTCCAATGCTAATACCGGATCTTTCCTGTTTGAATTTGGAGGGGCATTAGAAGTTGGATGTATCGTGGGGAGAGGGAGAAACAGAAAAGGGTCATCCCTGGGGATGACCTACAAACCCCGTCCCCATATCTGTGTTTGTCTTCATCTCCCCATAGGAGCAGAGTGCCTAGGTGCTCACTTTCTGGTTGGGGAGAGGAAAGAGGGGGGAGAGGATGCTGAGAAGAAGAGTGGGGATGAGGACATCTCATTGTCATCGCCATCCTCCAACCAGCCTCGCCTGTCTCGCACTGTCTGCTTGTGTCCTGGAGCCTGAGATGGCACGGGCACTAGACATCGTGCCTTTTGCTTTGTGGTGGGGGGTGTGGTAGCTCTTGTTGTCATCATCATGGAATCTCTTGAGAATCTCATGAGAAACATGGATCACACAAACTCAAGCATACAGGGAGAGTCCTCTGAGAGTGCAGTGATAGAGGGTCCTGATGTGGACAGGCAGAGAGAAAGCATGCAAACAGGGACAAGATAAACCAGGAAACAGAACAGGAAAGAAACCCACACAATGCAACTTCAGATAGTCTATGAGGGTGGGGCTCCGCAGGAACAGGGATGATACGTCTGGCAGAGGCCTATGGGCTTGTGCTGAAATAAAGTACAATAAAGGGAGATGGTCCAGGGAAACTTCACCGAGGAGCACAGGGATCATCTAGGAGTGATGGCTGGGGGATGGGAGGAGGAGAGGACACGTGAAACCTACCAGTTGCAGGGGCAGGTGCCGCAAGGCCTCTGTGGTCTGCATCGCATCCCTTGTCGGGTTAGCTGATCCTGAGGGACTGATCTTGTAGCCTTGACTGACCTGACCGATGCTGTCACCCCCACACCCACAACTCCAGAGCAGGGGACTGGTGTCTGAGCTCCAGGAGCTATCGCTGTGGGATAGGGGAACCTCAATGCAGACTCTCCTTTTGCCACCTCTGTAGGAAAATTGCTGCCTATGATGAAGAAATCCAGCATCTCTATGAGGAGATGGAACAGCAAATCAAAAGTGAGAAGGAGCAGTTTCTCCTGAAGGTAAGTGTGCACTCCCCAGGCTTGGCTCTGAGGCCAGCTTGACATATCTGCTCTGTCTCCCCCAAGTTTAAGATTGTGGGGCCTCCATCCACGCACTGTTGATTCCCTCTTTCTCTGCTGTATTGTTTTTTTCAAGGCATTTATCACCTTCACACAGGACATGTAATATCCTTGTTTATTTTCATTGAGTGTCTATCTTCTCCTGCTAACATATAAGTTGCAAAAGAGCAGAGATTTTTATCTTTTATTAACTAAGGTATCCTCAGCACCTTAGACAATGCCTGGAACATACCAGGTGCTCAACAAATGCCTGGAACATACCAGGTGCTCAACAAATATTTGTTAAATGAATGAATGAATGAATAAGTGAATGAATGAAAGGATGGAGGTTCATGCTTTCTCTGTTAAATTTGATCTGACATTGACTGTTCCTAGATTTATATGGCAGGCCCACCCAAATGCACCAGCCCAGTTCACCCTGTGCCCAGCAGCTCTCCTAAGTGGACAAGCGTTAGCGCCTGTGCTACCCATCCTTTACCCTTCGGCACATGGAAAATTTCATAGCCAAGAAAAAACAAATCAATCCCACCTTCCAGAGATACCATGGAGGAAATGGATAACTCCCTTCCCTCTTCCTGGTCTGACCCTTATCCCCCACTTCCCAAGCCCTGCCATTTGTCTCAAGAAGTCAGGATTGGCAAAATCCTCTTCTTTGCCAAGGTAAGCAGGATCCTTCTGGAAACATGTTCATAAAACTAAATTAAAAAAAAAAAGGTTCAGAGAACTCTCTAGCACCCATTTTGGGGCTATCTACTTGGTGGGTTCTCAGCAGAAAAGACTCTGATCTTAGATGGCAGCTTCCCTTGCCGCTCAGCACTAAGCCTGACTGTTATCACAACCCCTTCTCTTGAACCAATTTTAAGTTTTGTGCTGCCTCAGATTGTCAACACCACTGTTCCGTTTATTATCACAGATGTCATTCAAACTGAGAGGGAATCGGAACACTTTTCAAGAAAATCTGGTCCTGTCCTCCAACTAGTGCCCTCTGGAGGCTTGTCAGCATTTCCAGGCCTGCTCCCTCTCGGAGAGCCTGAAAGCATTCTGGCTGCTCCTGTCCCTCAATCTAGTTGATGGCAGACAGAACTCACATACTTCTCACCAGCAGACCCCAAAATCGTTTCTGAGAACAGCAGCTCCCCACCCCACCTCCCTGCCATAGGACAGTCACCCCCTTTGTCCCAAATGACACCCTGCACAGAGAGGCTGAGCTCCATGGGGCATCTTGTCCCCTCTGCCCGGGCCGTGACTACGGGTCAGAGATCCTAGCTAAAGGAAAAGACGCGATTTCAGAAGCAAATGCTGGGCCAGGGCATGGGGGATGGGCAAGGGCAGAGGTCACAGGAAAAAAATTCAAGGACAAGTTTGCGTCACTGCAGGTGATCCAGCCTCCCTGGCCCCTTCTGCTCCCTCCTCCTCCCTTCTTGACACCAAATGCCTTTAACGCGCTGTGCTTAGATTTATGCCTTTTGCATGAACGTGGAAACTGCCCAGATGTTTTTGCAGCACTATTAAGCCATTAGATACAAAGGCTTTTGCCTGGTGATAGATCAAGGATAGTGGTGCTACAGTTTCTGACATCACGGAAAAGGCTGAACCCTTGGACCAGAATTTGGATCCTGGCTTGACACTTATCAGTTTGTCTGACTGTGAAGGAAGTACCTAATCACTTGCACCTTCCAACCCCAGGATGTGATGCCGGACCACCTCGACGCTCTGTCCTGGTGCCTTGTGAGGATGCTCTGTAGGCCCATTGTGGGTGTAGCCACATCATCACGGGGGTCCTGGAGCCTCTCGCTGCTCCCAGCATTTTTCACGGGGAGCAGTAGCCAAGCTGGAGGCAGATTCTCTGGAGCTGATTCTCTGGAAGCAAATGTTGGGAGCAGGTGCTGTCTGGTCAGATCGTACCTCTGCCATTCATGTGGTTAACATGAGGATAATCACAGGCTGTCCCTGTGGTTCTTCTGCCCATTTACCTGCCTAAAAATGGGCAGAAGAACCTGGTAACATCAACAGAAGATGCGCAAGGAAGCATCCTGAGCCTTTGAGTGGAGGTGCCCAGAGGCCTCTGGCCCGAGGGGGCCGTGTTCCACCACCGTGCTGCGGCCACTGGCGTGCCAGGACACCCGTCGAGTGCAGCATCCCACGCCGTCCTCCTTGGGAAAGAGTCCTTCCATGTCTCAGGAACCCCAGGGGGCTCCGGTAGGGAGTTATATGGCAATTACAATGGTTTCTTCTCTTCCTGCACACGTTGTACCTCCATCCCGCCTTCAGGCAAGTGGAGGGCTGCAGATGGCATGGGTATTTTTGTTTCTCTTCTGTGAACAAACAGTGATCTAGAAGAATGAAGCAGGTTAGTTGGGTGAAGCCGGGGCCAGAACCCAAGTTGTGTCCCGCTCGGCTCAGGGCCCTTACACCACAGATCTGGCTCTGCTGAGAGCATCAGGCACCCGACGGCCCACACACTGTCCTCCTCCCACAGCCACAACCAGGCCCCTTCTCACCTGCTTCAGCACCTCTCTGTGGGGAAAGCCCAGCCTAGGGAAGGAGCAGGTATTAAAACATCCTGAGGAGCTGGGCCCAGGAGACTTCAATCACAGCGGGAAAATATGAACACTTAGACCCTCAAGAGGAAGAGGTAATGGCCGTGTATTTCCAGAGTGAGGCCAAGTTAAGGGATCCGATGGCAGTGCCCAACCTCGAACAGAGTATCCAGGTCGGAAGGCGTCCGAGGGGGTCCTCTGCCTCGCACAATTTGCACGTGAGGAGACCAAGGCCTGATGTTTGAACTCAGGCCCCAACTCTCCCCGTTCAGTATTCCGCCGCTGGCTGACACTGCTCCTTTTTTCGGTGGAGAGGAGGGTGGCGGTGCACAGTCACTGGACATGACCATGCTTGCTGGGAGTTGGCATCCTGCCTCACTAAGTGCTTGCACTAGCTCTGTCTCATTTGGTCCTCCCTGATGGGGCAGGCAGGTTACCAGGCCCTGCAGTGCTCTGGGAAAAGCCCCCACGGTCTAATGGGATGGGCTTTGATGGGAGGAGGTTCAAGGTGGGAAAAAAATCTATAACCCAGGGGTGCTACATTTGGGTCCTGTGTATCCCTCTTTCTGGCTTGGCAGGACACAGAGAGGTTTCAAGCCCGCAGTCAAGAGCTGGAGCAGAAACTGTTATGTAAGGAGCAGGAGCTGGAGCAGCTCACCCAGAAGCAGAAAAGGGTATGTTGCTGTCATGGCCTCAGAGTACCTGGCTCTTCACTCCATCCTTTCCTCTGCCTCTTGCCCACCTTCCCTGCCATTCACTTAAGGACTTTTGATTTTTTTAACCTGAGAAGAACGATTTAGTGGTACGAAAGATAGCATTTAAAATCACAGGTGATCACAAGATAAAACCTTTACTTCTCCGATACCAGGTGTTTAACTTGGAAAAGTTGCCAAGCGTTCCCCCATGAGGTATCTGCAGACATGTTCCTATAATTATACCCAGGAGCCACAAGAATGCCAAAACTGGAATTTGTTTCCTGCCTCCTGTATAAGAAAAGAGGGGAATGCTGAGGTACAAGAGACATTGTCTACCACGATATTTGGGGGGAGGCTACAGATAAGCTTCTTCCCTCCAGAATGGTCATGGATACCTCTGCTTCCAAAGTCAGCCTGTCTCTTCCCTGGTTGTGCGGTGCCTGGACAGGGTCATTGGCATCCTTTGTGGCTACTCCCATCCCTGCAGGAAGAATGCAGACACCAGACACTCCTCTCTGATGTACCTGAGCCTCCAGGAGGCAGGCTGGGTGGTGCGCTCTGCAGGGCAGTGTCTCGATGGCTGGGAGTGCCTGGCTAATGACCCCAGAAAGACTGACTGCCTAGGCAAGCCTCCTACTTAGTGGCCTCCACTCCTTAGCAAGGGCTCCTGAGGGAGACAGGCTAGCGTGCCACTGGCCTCCTGTTTTGTTGTGCCTCGTGCTGGAAGGAATCCAGCTCTGGACAGACCAGGACACGTTGCTTCCATTTCAATAGAGAGGGTTATTTTTAGCAGCACATTAAAATCTACTTGAAGACAGCCCTGCTAAGACAAGAGACTGTTCCACTGCTGCTGCTACCCAAGCTATGAATTTAGGTCTCCTTCCTTCTGCAGCAAGACGATTTCTACTCCGGGAACTGCCAGCTGCCTCCCCGTTTCCCCATCCGCAGTTGTACCTTGCTTCTCCTACTCCTTCTCTTCCTCTCTATGATGCATTAAGTTCCTAGCAATTAGATTTATCCCTCAAATGAATGATTGCCACTCGATTTAATTACTGCATGCTTGCCTGATTACACAGGAGCCTCTTGAGAATCACACCAAATTCCTTGTTGTTACTTCTTCCTCCCCTTACTGGCCACATTCATTAAACTAAATTTATTATGATATATGTACCTTGGTTTGATTCTTCCTCTGGTGAGAGGATTGGAAGCTCTGCACATAATCAACAGCCAGGAAAAGCTGAAGCTATAAAAATGCAAGGTTTTTAGTCACTTTCGAGACATAAAAAAGGTTTATGTTCTGTTTGAACCGTTTTAGTTATTTCCTAAGAATTTTCAGGGCTTCTGGCTACCCTTAAAAGCTTCTCTAGATTGATGGAATTGGAGTTGAGAGGAGAAAAGGGAATATATAGATTTACTATCAGCGTGCGAAATTGGGAAGGATGGTTTTATGAAGCAGGCCATTTAGCTGTTCCCCTTCTCCATCAAGGACCAAGGAAAAGAAATTGGCTTAAAGGACAACAAGACGGATTTAGGTTAGATCTCAAGGCCATTCACACGGACGGGCTGTGGAAGTTCCTTTGTTAGTGGTCTTTCTGAATGGAGCAGTTCCTCCTGGACTATTTAGTGATCCTGTGTGGAGACAGGGGAGAGACAAGATGTGCTCTGAAAGCTCCTTCCTGCCTAGAGGAGTGTATATGTGTGAACTGAGGAGAGGGCAATGCCGATTTAGGCTTGATGCCGGTGAGGGGTGGCAGTGACGGTTCCTGCCTGCCAGGCGGGGAAAGCAAGGTGAGGCCAGGGCAGACCCTCCTGAAGATGGTGGTCGCTCCTCATCCCCCTCTGCTCCCCATGCCTTTGCAGCTGGAAGGTCAGTGCACGGCCCTGCATCATGACAAGCATGAGAAGGGCAGGTCCTCCTGAAGGTGGTGGTCACTCCTCATTCCCCTCTGCTCCCCATACCTTTGCAGCTGGAAGGTCAGTGCACGGCCCTGCATCATGACAAGCATGAGACCAAAGCTGAGAATACCAAGCTGAAACTCACCAACCAGGAGCTGGCCCGGGAGCTGGAGCGGACCTCCTGGGAGCTCCAGGATGCTCAGCAGCAGCTGGAAAGCCTTCAGCAAGAGGCCTGCAAACTCCACCAGGAGAAGGAGATGTGAGTCCAGCCTTTGTCCACTCCTCTGCTGTCCTCCAGCACCACCCCCCCACTATGGGCGTCTCCCCTCGCCGCTCAGAGACCCTTTCTCCTGGCCTGTGAAATGTGGATTTGGGCTTGTTGCTCCCTGAGACTCTTCTAACACTCTTCTAGGATTCTGACCCTGTTAAGCAGACCAGTTCTGTGTCCAGCATTGCCTAGGATTGACAAGAAATGTACAGCCCTGTTCTCAGAAAATGCATTCTGTGATAAGAAAGACATGTTTTTCCACAAACAAATATGAGGGAGTCTGTGGGCAAATGCTGAGTGAGCAGACAGACCCTAGGTAATTGTCGGCGTGTAGAGACCTGGGAGGCCGAGGGAGACCCGAGGGAAGCAGGAAGGCTTCCGGGATCAGCGTGTGATCTGACGGGGCATGTGACACTGTCCTGGACTCGCCTGTCCATCTCTGCCCATTTTTTCCACCACGTTCCTCAGATTCAACTGTGTGGTCCCAGTAGGGGGAACCCACGTCTCTCAGGGTCCGACCTGCCAGTGGTGTCCAACCATGGGGGTTAGTTTACTAGGCAGAGGCACACCTGAGGCAGAATCAAGCCTGGGTCTGCACCTTAAGCTGGAGGAGTCCCTGAAGAATCAGCCATTTATCTTGTCTTGGTAGTCTTAGGTTTTAGAACAAATGTACTCTGAGGCTCAGGGCAGAGGACTCTCCTTTGTTTATTTGTATATTCATTTATCCATATAGTCAATGACTTATTCATTTGGCAAACATTTATTCTGCGCTAGGTACCATGCTGGGCATTCAATATATCTCACTTATGTTGATCATTTGACATCCTCTATTTGATCTTTAAATCATCCTGGGCCAGGCGTGGTGGCTCACACTTGTAATCCCAGCACTTTGGGAGGCCGAGGTGGGCAGATCATGAGGTCATGAGTTCGAGACCAGCCTGACCAACATGATGAAACCCTATCTCTATTAAAAATACAAAAATTAGCCGGGCATGGTGGTACATGCCTGTAGTCTCAGCTACTCGGGAGGCTGAGGCAGGAGAATGGCTTGAACCTGGGAGGCAGAGGTTGCAGTGAGCCGAGATCATGCCACTGTGCTCCAGCCTGGGCGACAGAGCAAGACTCTGTCTCAAAAAAAAAAAAAAAAAAAAATTCCTGGTGTGGCAGGTTCTGCTATTATCGAGGAGGAAACTAAGGTTCAGAGGTTTAAGTAACTATCCCAACATGCCAAGAGTTAGACACATCTTGCCGATTTTCCCTAGAGAATAACAAGCCTGCAGAAAAGATTCTTACAAGAGTCGGACTGGCTATCATTTACTCACACATTCGTTCATGCACTCTTCATTCATTCATTTATTCTGAAAAAAGTAATGGTGTGCCTGATCCTGGAAGGTACCAGGTAGTACTGAAAGTGTGATTTTAGGGAAAAGGGCAGTGCTACGTTCCAGAACTTGTTTTATAGATGTTAACTCCCCTTGTTCAGAAGTGAAGGTGCTCACTCTGGGTGGCTGCTGGCAGGATTTTGGTCCACAGGCCTACATAAAACTGCTGTGCTCGTTTGACCTCCATGTGGAATCCTGTACCATTTGGTGCTAATTGCCTGGGGTAAAAGGAAGGAGACGTGTTTGGGCTGGAAATTTCACCCTAGTAAGATGTCTCCAGTTAAAACAAAACAAAAACAAAGAGCTCCCAAGTAGCTGACTTAAATTAAGCCCCTCCATCCCAATTCTTGGATGACCAATTGTGGAAGGACAACATATTTTATTGTGAACAAGCAAAATCAGTTCCTCCTCACTGAGAACAGGTCAACAAGGTACAGGCATTTAGCTTTACAAACAGAATTAAGGATGCAGGCTCTTAAAATTCAATCAAGCTCTAAAAGCAACAAACATCTGAAGGCACAAGCATTAGAACAGCAAATGGAAATAAACACCCAGTGCTGGAGCATCACATCACAGCATGAGGATTCAAAGCTTTCTGAAGTCTTATCTTAATTAACCAAGCCAGAGACACAATCTCTGGAGGCTGGGAATTAAAAAAGAGGGAGGGAGGGAGGATTGGGAGGAAGAGAGAAATATGACTCCAGAACCTTCACAACTTGTATTCAAGAAGCTTGAAGTTTCTTGTGTAGCCAGGGAGCATGCTGGGGCCTGGAGAGCATGTCCCATCCAGGGAGGCTGGGAGAGCAGTGCAGCGAGAGGCTTAGCTTGTTCTCCATGGAGTAGGGTTGCAGACTGGCAGATGGAGAGGACTTTGATGCTCTAGTTCACCTGGAGGAGTCCCTGAAGAATCAGTCATTTATCTTGTCTTGGTACTCTTAGGTTTTACAACAAATGTACTCTGAGGCTCAGGGCAGAGGACTCCCATTTGTTTATTTGTATATTCATTTATCCATATAGTCAATGACTTCTTCATTTGGCAAACATGTATTCTGTGCTAAGTACCATGCTGGGCATTCAATATATCTCACTTATGTCGATCATTTGACATCCTCTCATTTGATCTTTAAATCATCCTGGACCAGGCGCAGTGACTCACACTCATTTTATACATGAAGAGACTGAGGCTCAGAGAGGCGTAGTGATGGGCCCAAAGCCATGCAGCTAGTTAGTGCTGGATAACAGGGACGGAGCCCGATTCTCCTGATAGTCCCGGGCTCTCTGACAGGGTCTTGCTGCCTCGTGCTGCTGCAGAGCAGCTGGGAGAGGAAAGGGTGGAGCTGGGAGGTAAACAGGCGTAGTCACTGATCAGCAAGAATTCTGAACAGGCAAAATTAATTTTCCTGATCTCTGAAGATGCTCAAGGTAGCGGAAGTAGATTTTAAAATGAGATAAAGAAAGAACTATCCAGCAGAGAGGTAATGTAAAGATGAAGGTCAGCAGAGAAGCAGCAACTCTCTGTTTATTTTTTAATTAACTTTTATTTTGAGTAAGTAGTTATGACAAGGCACACAATTCAAAAGGCACAAAAGGTTATATGCTCAAAAAGAAGTCTGTGTCCCCGACACGGCCCCGATCTGCAGTCATCAGAGCCACTGGTCATGGTTTCTTATGGATCCTTTCAGAGTATGCTATGTGTATATGCAGGCACAGACACATATATGTGCGTGCACACACGTGCACACGCATGTACACACACACACTTTTCCTTTATAAAACAGTAGCATACTAAGCATACTGTTCTGCATTTACATTTTTCACTTGACAATATGTCTTGCGAAGTGCTCCATAGCTCATCCCTCCCCTAAAACAAAGCCAACAGCAGTTCCCCTAAGGGTAACCATCAACGCCTCACCAATTACCACTCCAAACAACTGCAGGTTCTTTCTCTTTAAGTTTACATATTACCCATGTATACACTTTTAGAACCTCTAGGTTAGAAGGCCTTTAGAGGTCATTCAGTCAAATATCTGAGTGTCTTTTTTTTCAGAAGTGCCTTTCTTTTATTGACACAAAAATATATTTCTGAATATATGTGTGTATATATGGATATACAAATATCCAAGCAGATATATGTTTACTAGACAAACAGAACAGTACGTGTGTTCACATGTATTTCTAATACAAACGTATGTATATATAGCTCTGATGGTCACTGGTGCTGTGTATGCAGAGCCAGAGAAGACTTAGAATTTGGGAACTAGCTATTTGGTAAAACACTCTGTAAGAACCCAGATCTTAAGTCCCTGGTGAATGATTTTCCTGAGCAGAGGAAAAGCTGTGAGCTCCTGGTCACCCCTGGAGAGGCAGGACACAGGGTGGGGTGGGGGGACCCTAAAGTACAGCACCAGGATCTTCAGCTCCCAGGGCCCAGAGTCGGGAGCGGGCAGCTGGCTCACAGAGCGCTCATCAGAGCAGTGTCCCGGACAGGGGTTTAGAGACCCAGTTTGGATGATGGGAAATACATTGTTTTTCTTCAAGTTGAAATTAAATATAATCGGTAATAAAATGCCAAGAATTTGCATCTCTGCAGGAGCCAGAGAAGGTTTGTTGCTTAATTGGAATTGTCTGAGTTGAACTTAGAATTTCATTCAGCCTCTTATTGCTGTAAATTGACTTTACAATTATTCTATAAAATGGGGAAAAGAGAAACATCATGCTGAAGGAATCAGGTTATTAGGAGCTTGGCAGGAGAGTCCTGTGGACCAGCATGTTGGTGCTGTTTTTGCCAGCTCAGTAATGAGACTGATGGAGTGGCAGAGGGGTCCTTGCCCAGCCCAGTGTGTGCACAGCCTGGCAGCCCTGACAGCCCATGGGAAGTGACGCCTGCATCAACTTGCGAGATGCTCCCTACGTGAAAAGCTGTGCTGCAGTTTGGCAATGTGGAACTATAGACCCTTGTAGTAAGATCGGAGAGCGATTAAAAATTGTCTAAAGCATGGTATAGAACAGAGAAGGAAAAACGAAGACAGAATTGTGAAGTTAAGCCAGTTTCCCAATATCACCCGATTTCTTATTTTTTTTCCTTTCCTTTCTTCCCTGAGTGATGCTGAAGACATCCTTCCTTCCTCTTTTATTCTTCCTTCTTTTCCTCCTTCCTTCATTCTTTCCTTCCTTTCTTCCTCCTTCCCTCCCTTTCTTCCTTCTTTGCTCCCCCTCACCTCTTTTACTCTCTCTTTTCTTTCTTCCTCCACCTATTTGCTGATTACACCTCCAAGCCAGGCGCTGTGTCGAGGATATCAATGTAAACAAACCAGACACAGCCCTTACCTCCCCACCTGAGTTGCCCTCTAGTTGCCCTGATTCACAGCCTCCCTGCTTCTCTCTCCCCTTCCTCTCAACTCCTGTTACAATTAACACGTTTGCACAGTGATATAAATGGTTATAATAGATACATTCAATCTCTGCATTACAGCTGGATCGTAAGTCAGAGAAATGAATGCCCAATAGTGAACAGTCCAGATATCTGGGGACTTTGGGAGGAAGGTGGGAAAGAAAAGGTGGTTCTTCCAGAGCTCCTAAAAGCATACCGCTCCAGCCTCTGGGTGGGGCGAGCATGGGAGGGAAGGTAATACAAATTCTGCTCTCACCCTTCAAGATCTGGCTGAGGAAGAATTTTGATTCTAATTCCCTGAAGTCTGGATAGGATAAGGCAGTTTGGAGCCTGGACAGACTCTTTAGTGACCATCCAGCCTATTCTTAGGTGGCATGTGAAGTGGCTGTGGCATAAGCTGGGTCTAGGGGTAGGAGGGGACCCTGGTTCAGTCACGGATTGTCTGCGTGAACTGCAAAGACTTAGCAGACTTCTCTGATGGTCAGAGTCTATAAATTGAGGATAAGTTCACCTCCCAAATTGGGCACATGCAATGCCCAAAGCACTTACATACCATAGGAGCTTTCCAAGAGAAGACCACATTCCTCCAATGCCCTCCGTCCCCAGTGCGGCATCGCCTGCCAGTCTCCAGCGTGAGGGGTCTGGGCATCCGGCTTCCACCTGGGAGCTCACCGCAATGTGTTTGCCTCCTCCTCAGGGAAGTGTACCGTGTGACGGAGAGTCTACAGCGCGAGAAGGCCGGGCTCCTCAAGCAGCTGGATTTCCTAAGGTGCGTCGGTGGGCACTGGCCTGTGCTGAGAGCACCTCCCAGAAGCCTGGGGTCGGAAGGACCAGTCTGAGGGTCATCCTTGCCTATGTGCTGGAAAAATATGCCTGCGGAGAGCGCCCTCATTCCCTTGGTCCCCAACGCAGTGTTTGGACCACTGAGTAGCCCCTGTGTTATGTTTGGTCCATTTACACATGCGCCCATATCCAGTTTATTCCTCCTGGTGGGGAGGCTCTGCCCCACTGTTCTGAGTCCCTCATAGGACCATGCTTGGTACTGGATCACATGGGAGTAGAGCTAGGTTTATTGAGCATTTAATCTATGCCAGAAATATTATCTCTTTCATCTTCAGCAAACTGTTCAGTGAGTAGGGCGGTTAGTTCACAGGAATTAACTGACGGGGAAGTTGATATTCGAGGAATGATACCACAGGGAACGCAGCTCCTCGCTGATAGGGCCAGAATGGAAATCCGTAAGTCGGCTGCGTTCTGTTCGTGTTTGTTGAATGAGTAAATGAATCACAAACAGAGCACCAAGAAAAAGCTTCCTCAGCCTTCAGAGACCCCCGGCAATACATTCACAGTTGACTGGTCTGGAACGTGCACCACCCTCCCCTCCTCAGAAAAACAAACCTGTTCAGGGAAAGATGGACGTTTTGGTGTTGCCCGTGATGTGTGTAAGTCACTGCCGGCTGGGCACCTCTTGGGGAAGGGTGAGGAAACAGAAGGACTTTGCGTTCTGATTTTTGAAGTGCAAGTGGTTTTGAATCACTTCCCAGTTACGTTATGAAGGTTTTTGTTTTTGTGAAAGCGAGGGATGCTCACTCTCTCTGGCATCTATGATGCTACCAAATGGAAAAGTGCTTCAACCTGAATGCGTTGCAGATTGACTGTGCTCAATACATGATTCGGTCAGGCCTCCAGAGCCAGGGAACATGCAAGGGGGTTCTTAGGTGACCAAGTTGTAATCCATTTGCGAGAAGGTCTTGATTCTTAGGAAGGCTTTGGTAAAAGGAAGAGAACAAAATGTATAAGGACAAGTTTGGGGTCTTTTTTTTCTATCGCATTTAGGAAAAAATGAAAGGGTAGATTCAAAGAGAATGCGCAGGGGAGAATGACAAGGCAGCTCTCTACAAATACTTACGGGTCTTTTTAATGGAGGCTAGCATTTGTGCAGAATCACAAAGGGACTGAGACCTTTCTGTACCGTCGATGCAGGGTTACCCAGCTTAAGTCTCGCTGGCTAATGAAAGCTGAGAGGTGGAGGGAAGGCCTCATGGCAGATCTCTCCTTCACAGTGAAACCACCAGGAATTAAGGGAGAGAGAATGCTGCGGTGGGGGTGGGGGATAGCGGGAATATGGGGGGGAGGGCAGGAGTGGGATGGTGGTGGAATCAGGATGACAGCTGGGGTGTGACGGGGTGAGAAGGGCCGCCATCCAAAGGACAGTGGGTGCAAACACGAGCAATTTCAGGGCACTTGATTGGGAACAAGCACTTTGAAGCTGGATCTGATTCAAAACCCAGCACTTCCTCTCATTAGCTTGTGTGACCTTGGGCAGTTGACTTAACCAATCCGAGTCTTAATTTTCCCATGCCTAGCTTACAGGGTTCTTTTGAGAATAAGATGATACTTGTGAGTAGGAATCACAGCAGAGCAGCGATGGGAACAAAAGCAGATTCGTTTCTTTAAGTACTGAGGCTTCTGTATGGAGAAGGCCACATCCCCATAAAGCAGGAAGCCACAAAGCAGGAAACAACACAGCATGCTTTCCAAAAATGGTGGGACTTTCCGGGTCTCCCAAGGTCCTCGCTCAGGTGCAAGGGTGCTAACTCACAGCTCCGTGCCGAGTGCCCTCACTTGGCATGAGCAGCTCACTTTGCCATTCTCAGGACTTGTAAAATAACCTCCATGTCCCTCCTGACTTGTTGTGAAGCCCCTGGCTGTGTGCCTGCCTGCTCACCCCATGCAGGTAACTGAAAACAACCCTGGCACATTCCTAATGTTTTCTGCAAGACTGGCGGAATTGGAAGTCAGTTGCCCTGGTGGTGACTCCTCAGGCCCCACCTAAAATCTCTTTCTATGGTGTACAATACACTTAGCAGAGCGCCTGGCCCACAATAAGTGCCCCCATAAATGGCAGCGTTATGATGATTAGGGCCTAACCATGGCTGTGCCCTCCCTTTCCCTTCGGAAGTATAGGTTTGTTCAGAGGCCACTGGCCAGAAGAGTCATAGAATCACAAAACTGCTAAGCACTTTGAGGTCATCTGGCCTGCCCTCTCCACCTCTTGTGTTAATGGATGAAATTCCCAGTTGTGAACCCCAAGTGCATTCCGCAGTCGCACAGCAGACCCAGTCAACTCACTTTCCCAACTGCTCCTACTTTAAGTCCTGGAAAAAAGACTCCTCCTTTTCCATCCTCACGCTTGCTCCTGTTTCACAGCTGGAACCATTCGATAAGAGCTTCCTCCCACGCCCATGTCTCTGCCTTCTTCTCTGTTACGGTGGATGTACTCCCCATGCTCGTCACAGAGGCCATCCCCAACCCCTGTACCCAACTCACAGTCTAGAATTAGAGCCTGTCTCTTCCTGGCTCCTCAAGGACTGTTCCAGCATTTGTTCTTTCTCTCCTCCATTGTCAGTTTTATCTCTTTTGAAGATACCTACAAATGTACTCTAATGTTTCTTGTCTAACATCTCTTGTCCTCACTTCCCCACCCAACTACTTGCCATTTCTTCAACCCCTTTACAACAAAATGTTCAGAAGAGTTGTTCACATTCACTGTCTCCACTCCTTTTCTTCACATTCTCAACCCACCAATCAGGCCTTTTCCCCCCTGCTGTTCCACAAAAACAGTTCTTACCCCAGTGGCCAGTGACCTCCATGTTACTAAAAATATTCCTCAAGTGTCAGGGCCCCACACTTGCCCCCAGCAGTCTATTCTTAGTACCACATCCAGAGGGATCCTTTGAAAACTGGAGCCAGATCTTGACATTCCTTTGCCAGCTGCTTCACCCTCACCACCCCCAGCCCCTTGGCTTCATATCTCATTTGGAGTAAAAATCAAAGTTCGTACAGTGGCCCATAGGGCTGTGAAGAGACAGGTCCTGACCACCATCCACTTTTTCTCTGGCTTCATCTCCTAACTACTTACCCTTTGGGCTCTCTACTTCCTCCTTTCTGTTTCTTGCTCACACTAGGTGTATCCCAGCACAAGGCTTTGCCCTAGCCTCTCCTCTGCCTGGAATGCTTCTCCCACTCCTTCAAGGTTCTGCACAAATGCTGTCTTATCAGTAAGGGCGTCACTGACCACGGTAGTTGAAATACTACTCCACCCTCTGGCTTCTTTTACTCCACTTTCCCACTTTATTTTCTCAATAACAGATATCTCTCCACTAAAATACAAGTTCTGTGAGGCAGGAAGTTTTTGTTTTGGTCATTGGCGTGACCTTGATGGCTAGAAGAGTGCCTGACATGCGGTGGGTGCTCAGGAGCCATTTTAGTGAATACATGCATGCATGCATGAATGGATGAATGAATGGTGCACAGAGAGAAAGAAAGAGGGAGCCCAACGGGAAGCTCCCAGGTGGAGCTGGAATGCTGGGGTCCCCCTGGAGGCGGTGCCCCTAATAATAGGAGAGGCCATGCATCATCCTGATGGGCCATGGGTGTCTCAAGGGCATTCAGTCTATCCCCCACGTCGGTGTGTACCTATCTGTACACACAAACTATCCTCTGCCGTTAATCACATCCCTGCCGAAGGAGATTCCACAGACTCCCTGGTCTTCCACACCACACCTTCCCCTGCACCCATCTGACTAGCGAATTGGCTGCCGTTGGATCTGTCAACTGCAAACTCCGTGTTTGAATAGATTCCCCTTTACCATCCACAGGGAAAGGAACAAGCACCTTCGGGATGAACGGGACATATGTTTTCAGGTAATTGGCCAGTTCTCCCTTACCTTTGGGGGACCAAGGGCTGTGGTCCACTGGACAGCCAGATCCATGTCAAGACTGGCCCAGCAGTGTCCTGACACTTGGGATCTATTTGGCAGGATGACAGCATAAAAACATTTTGCAATTAATAAAAATTCAGGGTGGCTTACTGGGTAACAGTGTGTTAACAGCAACGCCGTTTCCTCTTGGCACAACAAGACTGAAATATTTGGGAGGGTCGCACATTTCTTGGATGCAGAAATGATAGTTCTATCCATGAGATGGCGCAGTTGAAATGTCATCATCACTTCTAAACCAAAATGCTCACAGCTTTCTTCTTCATTTAAATTTTTATCTCACTGAAAATTTTCCTTTTTATACTGTCATAGACCACATTAGAAATATGTATTTCACTGTTTTCATACTTGATTTTATGAACTATTTTTCTCTATCCTATTGCCTACTCTTCCATACCGGAGTACCATGTCTCTCTCTCTCTCTATATATATATGTAGCATATATATGTAGTATATATATAGTGTGTGTATATAATGTGTATATGTGTGTGTATATATGTATGTTTTTATATATATATATATACTTTCCTAAATGACGTGAAATCCTGTATTTATTTAAAGGCCTTCACTGTGGACCACACTGGCTAAAACCTAGGATTCCATGCTGTTACTCATCTTCCCCTTTAGACAGGAGCCACTGGCTGCTCTGAAGGGAAGAAAACTGAAGGCCAAATTGATTGATGTGACTTCCTAATTATCAGGATGACCATCCTATGAATTTCATGTGTGTCCCTGGGCAAGTCATTTACCACCTTGGACCGTGACCCCCACTGTCACATGAGGAAAGTGAATTCCCATCCCCCCTCCATACAACAGGAATCTTTGAGAAAGATTCTTGGAAAGGGGATGTTGTGTATTGGACCCTTAGCTGAACAGTGACCTAGATATGGTCAGCAGAAGGCGGCTGGTTTGCCCTACATTAGATCTAACCTGCTTTATAATCGCACATCCCTGAGGGACCGCATTACGCCACAGTTTCTTTTCCATCACTTACTGGCAGCAAACATCTCTGCCACCCACCTATGTGTACTGTTAGAGCAAGACTTAAGCCTACCCATGTTTGTTTGTTTGATGATGATAGTGGTTCTAATTGTTTTAGAAGTAACACTGAACTTATTTTAAAACTTCCAACCAAATGTCACCCTAATCCCTTCACCTCCCTCCCCTTTACCTGCCAAACTGATTCTGCTTTGAAAGGGGCATGGAATTACAGAACTCCTGTGGGGAATCAAAGAAAGAGGGACAAACTGAGTAAGAATTGAAGATGAATTTAGAATCAGCATGGCCATACCTTCAGGGGCTCTGGGAGCACTGCAGCTCCTCCTCTCATTAAGGATCATTGGGAATCATGGCATGGCTAATTAACGAGAGGTGTTTCCTGCAGTCTAACTCCCCCGCCTCATCTCCTGGAAGACATCTGTCAGGGAGTATAGGCCAAGGGGGTTGTAAACCCCTGCTCCACCCAGGTTCTGTGTTACGGATGTTAGTAATTTATCTACACCCAGCCTACTTCCACCAAAAAGCTGAACTGCCTGATGCTACTCAGGAGTTACATGGACAGAACACTGAGTTAATTGATCCTCCTGGCTAGTTACTTTCTCATTACATCTGAGACTTTAGAAATAAAAAGAGATTGGAGCCATACAGACGAGTGTGAATTAAAGATTCACAGAGTTTTTTTTATGCCTGTAAATATTTTTTCTTTTTTCTGTCTGACCAGGTGTGGTGGCTCACTCCTATAATCCCAGTACTTTGGGAGAGTGAGATGGGAGGATCACTTAAGGCCAAGAATTCAAGACCAACCTGGGCAACATGGCAAGGTTCCATCTCCACAAAAAATGAGAAAATTAGCCAGGCGTGGTAGAGTGCCTATAGTCCTAGCTACCCAGGAGGCTGAGGCTAGAGGATTGCTTGAGTGCAGGAGTTTGAGGCTGCAGTGCGCTGTGATCATGCCATTGCACTCTGACCTGGGAGACAGAGCAAGACCCTGTTTCAAAAATATAGAGGTATTTTTTCAGAAGAGATAAATGTTCAATGCGTATTTTCTATGTGCATTAGAAATATGTATAGAAAATATGCATTAAACACTTATCTCTTCTTCTTTTTCCTTTTACAAATGATCAGTGCTCCTGTGAATAACAGGATGGACCCCAGGCTATAAACTGTGTATTTTTTCATTTGATGAGGTAACCGGAAAGGAGATGGAGAGATTCTGGTAAGGGATGATGGCAAAAGGGAAGAGTGGGTAGATGCTAATGGGGTGACCATCACACTGCTTACTTCCTTCAGAGTTTTGTGTAGAGCCTAGTCTATGAGATGGGAACCATGACCCCTTTTCTGTTCAAACATCGGGGCAAATAGGCATGGATCTAAGGGCATTTTGTGTTTCTACAGAAAAACAAGGCAGCCAAGGCAAACACAGCTGCTTCCAGGGCAAGCTGGAAAAAGAGATCTGGCTCCGTGATAGGCAAATATGTGGACGGCAGAGGGATTCTTAGGAGGTAAGTCATCTCCACTTGCTCATCCCTTCATTAATGTCGGGCTCATTGGGAGCTGGCTCTGGGCCCACACTTAGTGCCTGCTGACCCCTTGAAAGGTGAGGAAACTGAGGTCAGCTGCACTCACTCCCCTCAAATCTTGGAACACAATCCCCTCCCTGTTCTGACATCCAAGCCAGAGCGGGAATGTGCAGAGCAAACCCCCCAGGACAGACCATTGTCTTCTGAGGCTGCCCCACCCTATTGTGTGTCTGCAGAGAGGGACTGTGTAGCAGCAGAGGAGAGGGGTCAAGGGAGAGAGAGATGGAGTGTGTAGCTGGGTAACACTGTTTCTGCTGAGCAGAATGGATGCACTCGGTTTTGGGGTTTTTATTGTTGTTGTTTGAGACACAGTCTTGCTTTGTCACCCAGGCCAGAGTGCAGTGGCACGATCTGGGCTCGCTGCAACCTCTCAGCCTCCCAAATAGCTGGGATTACAGAGGTGCGCCACCACGCCCATCTCATTTTTGTATTTTTGGTAAAGACGGGGTTTCTCCATGTTGGCCAGGACTGGTCTTGAACTCCTGACCTCGCGATCTGCCCGCCTCGGCCTCCCAAAGTGCTAGGATTACAGGTGTGAGCCGCCACGCCCGGCCGATGCACTTGGGTTTTTAGGAACATGACTGTATTGGCTATGAAGGTTAATTAAAGTGTCAAATAGAATCTCCAATAGTTAACTCCTTTCACAGACAAGACGGGGGCCTGTGCTGGACAGATCGTTTCAATGACTTATAATTAATTAACTCAAACGTAATGCGTTTTGTTGCTCTTGGGCAGCACACGATTGAGCTTGAGTCCCCAAGTGTTGGCTCGTTGTTCATTCAGAGACTAACCAGTCCCCGGCCCGCTCTTCATTTTGGCGCGTGCTGTGTCCACAGAGATGGCCATAGAGAGACAGAGGCACCTGGCCCTTCAGTATCAGACCCAGAGAGACCTTGAAGACTGCAAGCACGAAATGAAAAGACATGCAAAGGGGGAGTGACTCTGGAGATGTAAATCAGCTCATCAGTCAAACCTTTGGGCCTGATCATCATGAATCCTTGTTCTAAATAGCTGAATAATGAGATACAATTTGGGAGCCCAATTTCTGCAATAGTGATTGGCCCGTTGGTTCCTCAGAATGGAATGGATCGGCTGATTGATTGAACAGACGTTTACTGATTACCTACTGTGTTCCAGACATTCTTTTGAGTTCTGTAAAGCCTCCAGAAATAAATTAGACTTGGGTCCTACCATTAATCTCCGTTATTAAATGCTCACTTAATACATATTTATTGAGTGTCTACTGTGTGTGAGATGCTGTGCTATTTGCTGGACATACAGTAGTGAGCAAAATGGACCTACCTCTGTGTCATTGAATTTCTGGTTGAGTGGTAGAAGCAGACAATAATCAAGTAAGCGACAAATTGTGAGCCCCGAATTCTAATGCAGACTTTGCCAAAAATAGCTGCTGTCCCTACTAATGGCAGAGAGCACTTGGTGGTAAAACCAAAAATGAACTCAGTCATGCCGTGATGCAGGCATTACAGAATGGCAGTAGTGCTTGAGAATTTCCCAGATAAAAAGCTTTTTCCAATAAATGCTTTGTTTTAAGGCCTATTTAAGTGGCTATTTCTTTTCTGGTTGCACAGCCTTTGAAAAACATGCTGTGTGTGCATAGTTGCTCATGTGTACACACAAATATTCACTTTGGTGTGTATAAGCAGAGTAAAAGTAGATGGGAATACCAATTGTGTTCTAAAACAAATAAGCACTTTATAAGCTTGATACAATATGTAGGAAGTTTGCTGGAAAGAAGACATTTGGCTTTCTTAAAACTGTTTTTATAAGGCAAGGGAAAGGTGCTTTAATTGCTGCAAATCCTTTATTTTTATATCAGGGAATACAAACTAATTCACCCTTTCCGCAAGCAAGCACTATATCGTAATTTGTCTTTCAAAATCGCAGTTTGCCGGGTGCGGTGGCTCAAGCCTGTAATCCCAGCCTTTGGGAGGCTGAGACGGATGGATCACGAGGTCAGGAGATCAAGACCATCCTCGCTAATACGGTGAAACCCCGTCTCTACTAAAAAATACAAAAAACTAGCTGGGCGACGGACGAGGCGGGCGCCTGTAGTCCCAGCTACTCGGGAGGCTGAGGCAGGAGAATGGCGTGAACCCGGGAGGCGGAGCTTGCAGTGAGCTGAGATCCAGCCACTGTGCTCCAGCCTGGGTGGCAGAGCAAGACTCCGTCTCAAAAACAAAAAAAAACAAAAAAAATCGCAGTTAATATCAGGATGGTGATACCTGCTTTTTTTTTTTTTTTTTTTTTTTCTTCTACTGTTGATCTTTAAGAGTAATACATATTTTAAATCAGGGAGCAAAAGAAAATATATTTCTCTGTTCTGCATATTCTGTGTCGTTCATTTAGTTCCTTTCTCCTTTGGCCCTGTCACCCCATTGCTTCATCCCCATTCCATTTTCTTTTCTAGTCTGCGTGCATGTGTGCGTGCGTGTGTGCGTGTGTGTGTGTGTGTGTGTGTGTGTGTGTCTCAATTCTGGACTTAAGGTCCTCCCTGTCAAACTTCCTTTAAGACAATTTCTGTGAGGCCTTTGCTCTCAAAACCTTCTGAAAGTACAGACTCTGCATTGACCCCCACATCCAGTTCCCTCGTTCCTGCACTGCCTACAGCTTCTCCTTGCCCTTAGTGCTCAAATGCTTCTAGAAGCAAGTGTGTGCTTAGGCCTCTGAGACCATTTACTCCTGATTCTGACTTCCAGGAATACAGAAAGAGGAAGAGAAAGGGAGAGGAAGGAGAGGTGAATGGAGATGTCTGCCTGGTTTTCTTCTGACCCAAAGCCTCCTGTCTAGGGGGCAGCTGCCTGTGAACCAGCAGACCTGCTATATCTGGAGGTGGGGGGCCCTCCCAGAGCAACAGCACCCCTCACACTGCTGAGGATGTTTTGCAAACATGTCTGTTTTTATGTATTGTCTTATTTGTGAATAGACAGAGCAGATGGGCCACATTTGACAGCAAGGCCTGAAGAGTTGAAGTGTCTTACCCAAGGACACACAGTAAGGGCTGGCGCTGGGAGCAGAGCCAAGGCCACCTGCTCATGTTAATCAGGGTGCCTTGTATCTAAGTCTGAGGCTTCTTTCTTTACAACCTTTCCTTCTCCTTCATAGCAGTCTCACAATTTGTAAATGATGTATTTATTTGTGTCATTATTGCTTTAGTCCCCCACTAAATCAAGTATTCCATGAGGACAGGCATTATGTCCATCTGTAAGTGGCATCTGTACTTAATGCTTGGTCGTCATCATCATCATCATCTGTGTCATCATCTGCCTCAGCAGTGGCAGCAGGCACTAAGTGTAAGCGTGTTGAGTGAATGAGCTGCAGAATGCTGGCTGGTTTGTTCTTCCCTTTCCCAGAGTGCTCTTCTCCAAAGGTGTGGTGCTCCCTGGTTATCTGTTTGTCACAAAAGCCGTCATGCAGCCCGTGTTGAAATATTTTGTGAAATCCTCCCAACTCTTCTCTCTTCCCCGCCCCAATAGCCAGTCAGAGGAGGAGGAGGAGGTGTTTGGCATCCCGAGGAGAAGTTCCCTGGGCCTGAGTGGATATCCCCTAACAGAAGAGGAGCCAGGAACCAGGGAGCCGGGGCCTGGTCCATACCCCCGGCCTCTCCGCAGAATCATCTCCATTGAAGAAGACCCCCTGCCCCAGCTCCTGGATGGCGGCTTTGAGCAACCCCTGAGCAAATGCCCAGAAGAGGAAGAGGTCTCTGACCAGGGGGTACAGGGACAAATCCAGGAGGCCCCACCCTTGAAACTCACCCCCACATCCCCCCGAGGGCAGCCTGTTGGAAAAGAAGCCCTGTGTAAGGTAAGGGTTCATCCTGCTTTGGTTCATGGACATTGCTTCTATGATCTGTCTCTTGCATTTGAGGCCAGGTGCCCGGAGAGGCAGCTCAGGAGGTCAGATGCTGCAGGTCCCGTGATTCACCACATCTGTGTCCTCCAAATGCCACTTTCCCCCGCTTAGCTGAGTGTCATGCGGGGAGACCCAGGGGTCCGGATAAATTCTCCTTAAACCTCCGTTGTGTTTGGAATAACGCTCAAAATCCTAAGGAAATTGAACACTCGAACAAAGGATTCTTAGCAAAGCAATTTTACTTCTGCGCAGAGGGGTGCCTCCTTGGCCAGTTGCCATGAGAGTACACCTGAACAGAGGGGCGTGAGGTGCATGTTTATCTCTGATGCAAGTCCTGCCCCTGTACCCTTTCCCCATTGGCCGGGGTCGGGTCGTACAATCTAAACTAATCCCGGTTGGCTAAACATTTGATTTTTAAAGATAGGGTGGGCACGTAAAAGAAAATGGAGGCAAAGGGCAAGGGGTGTCTGTAATGAGCCAGAAAGTTCGTCCTCTTTCCAAATAAGGAAAGGAGTGTGAGCTGGTACTGATAACGCTTGGTACGGTGGTGTGCCTGGGCATCTAACAAAGGCAAGAAGAAAGAAAAGGAGAAAAAAGCCGGGGGAGGGGGGTACTATGAATTAAAGAATGAAAGATTGATCAGATTATTTGAAAAGAAACCTCATCATATCCCACAGTTGTTTGCCCCATTCCCGACCCTGCGCCCTCTCTTCCGACTCAGATTCAAAAGCGTTAGTTGAGCACCTACTTAAGATCGACTGTATGCTAGGCTCCTAGCATGCAATTTCATATGCTTTTGAAGTTGCATGCTTTGTAACTGGTCTTAGCAGAGCCAGGCCCTGCTTTAGAAAGTTTGCATACCATCATTTTTCTCTTGGTTCTTAATCAGCTAATCACACTTTCATTCCGACATTCCCTGCCTGCTCCTCTCTTCAGGGTGACCCTGTACTTCCCACCAGACATTCTTGCTAAATTCTGTAGGAAAAGGGAGACCACATGAAAAGTGGCTCCCGTGGCTCATGGTGATAGATGTCCTTTGCCTCGTTTGGGACTCAGGCCTCGGAATAGGCTCCTTGAGACCTCATCCTGCACTCAGCTTTCTGAAACAGCTTTAGAACAATGCACAACAGTCTGAAAGAGGTTCCTCCCTGCGCACGCCACCTCAGCCATTGAGAGCTGAGCCTTTGCCACCTTGAACTTTTCCCAGTGGCTGTGCTGGGGTGTGAGCTACCTAATGGACTTCCTGGCATAGGTTACCATTCTTAGGCCAGGATTAAGACTCATGCCTGCAGATCACTCCTCAAGGGCCCTGGTGCAAGGGAAGAGTGGAGAGCTGGGTGGCACCAATGTGGGGTCCCCGTCCCTCCTGCATGCCCTTCCACATCCCCTTCAATGCACAGACCTACACTTGCTGGCAGTGGGTACAAACGGGGTCTTACATAACTCCAAGATGTCCCCCTAAAACGTGAAAGAAGTGTCATGAGGTCAGTAGGAGCTGGGGCTGAAGAAAAAGGCTCAAGCATCTGCTCAAACATCTGCTGTGGCATTTTATCCTCACCGCTCTCTGATGAGTCAGGTCAGAAATTTTTTCTCCCTGTTGACAGATGGGAAAGTTGGAGCTCAGAGAGGAGGGCCAGGCCCACAGTGACGGGGAGCCCAGCCCTCCTCACCGAGTTCTCTCACTTCTGTGCCTGCTCCACGAGGTCTGGGGGCAGAACTGCAGCAGGGAGGAAGTGTGATTTACCAGCAGCCACACCACAGCTCCAGCAGGGAAGGTATGCTCCTTTGAAGGCTACTGCAAGGCAGGCCCTCCCATACAAGGCCGAGGAGGTTTAAACTGGTACAACCCTTCTGGAAACCCATTTGGTAATATGAACCAAAAACTGAAAAATACCATATCCTTTGAACCGGCACTTCTACTGCTGGGAATTCTTCGTAAGGAAATAACCAAAATCAGACAAAGATTGAACTCAAGAATGCAAGAATTATTTATAATAGCAAACGGTTGAAAGAAAAATGTCCAATAATAGGGACATAAGGCATAGTATATTAATTCACTAGAGTATTATACAGCTGTTAAAAATATTTTCAAAAATCTTTAGTGAGTAAAAAAACTCCAAGTTAATAAGATATGATAAAGTAGGATAAAATTATATGTATCTCAAATTTCTGTAAATAAAACAGATGATATTTTAGAAAGCTGAAAGGAATGCATCAAGATGTGAATTGTGGACTGGGCATGGTGGCTCACACCTGTAAGAGCAGCACTTTGGGAGGCCATGGTGGGGGGTTAGCCTGAGGCCAGGAGTTCAAGACCAGCCTAAGCAACATAGCAAGACCCGGTCTTTACAAAAAGTAAGAAAATTAGCTAGACGTGTTGATGCATACCTGTAGTCCTAGCTGCTCTAGGGGCTGAGGCAGGAGGAGTTCTGAGCCCAGGAGTTCAAGGCTGCAGTGAGCTGTGATTGTACCACTGCACTCCAGCCTGGGCAACAGAATGCGACCCAGTCTCTTAAAAAATAAAAAGATAGGAATAGTGACCATTTCAGGGTGGTAGGGTAGATTAGGAAGAATTAATTTCCCCTCTACTTTTGTGCATTTCCTAATTGGAAACATTAGCATAATTTTATTTTTTAAAGGCTTATTTTTTAAATTATAAAGCATGAAAGGAGGAAGGGTGAGAAGAGATCTTCTGACTTGCCAGCCAGGTACTACTTCTCCAGCCCCCTCCCCGCAATCCAGCCATCTTATTTTCCTGTGGCAGGTGGCCTGTCCCCCAGAGGGGACAGTGGGTTAAGTGCATGAACATACCTGAGAGTTTGCTGCCCCTGTGAGGTGAGTCCTGCCTGCCGCTGAGCCGTTGGTGTGTCTATGGGCAAAATAAAAGTGCTCTGCCTGAGGAGGGGCAGTGGCCACAGGGCTAAGGATCAGGCAACGCCTCTCCCACCAGGACCGTCTCCTGCCATCCTGGGTTTCACCTTCCCTGCCCTGTACTGTGCTTGGGTGTATTAGATTGATACACTGAGTTTTAGTCTCAAACAAATAACAATTAAAAGTACAGGGGCCAGCAGAGAGTTGGTGCCCTTGTGCATGGCATGAATAAAGAAAATGGGGCAGGAGGTATAGTTTTTGAGTGCGGGTTGGTTGTTTTTTTTTTTTTTAACTTCTAGTTTAAATTTTTGGAGTTGACCTTGAATTCTCTCCTAAATACTGCCTGGAATTGATTTCTCTCCAAAAGGCAGTGAATGGCTTTTTATCTGAAACTCAAGTACTGCTAATACAACTGCTGCTACATTATAGTATTTGCTCAATGAGAGGAGCGAATTCCCCCAAATTCACTTTTAAATAGATGCAAAAGAGCCTCCCCATGTGATCAGGCCACACTGAGCTGGGCCTGAAGGCACGATGCCTGCGGTTGAGTGGCAGCTCCCTGGAATGAATGATCATTCCTCAGAAGGAGGCTGTGCTGGAAGGTGGCTCCTTACTCTACCTACTACTTGCTTTTTGTCCTAGGTCAAGTTCACTCCCCTCTGGGCTTTCATGCCCCAGCCCTTTCCCTCTGCTGGGCCCAAGAGACAGAGCAGCAGTGACTGACTGACTCTGGGAAGCTTTGCCCAGCAGCCTAGCATTTCCCAGCTTCCTGAGTGGAGACCCTCGTGCCTCAGTTACACAAGGAAGATGGCGGTGCCTCGATGGGAGCTGATGAGATGCATGGAGAGCAATATTCAGGGAGGCAAGAGCATCCTCCATTTAGTCCAGGCTGCCAAGGATAGGGCTGAAATAAGGAACTCCCTGTCCCAACCTGGGACGTTTCTGTCCCCGTGATGTGGATAAGCCTTCTTTGATCCTTCTCTGCTTCTCTATACAAACGCCCCACTTTGTCCTTCCCTACCGAAAAAATTCCTGCCTCCTCTTGAAGGAATTGTGGGCTGGGCATGGTGGCTCACACCTGTAAAAGCAGCACTTCGGGAGGCCATGGTGGTAAGGCCCCTCCTGTGTGCCCTGTCACACTTGGAGCACTGAGCTGTCCTTATCTGTGAACGTGCTGCCTCCTCCACCCTACCGGAATCCAGGGTCGGCCTCTGCCTCCTGCCACAGGAGGCGGACAGCAAATGTCACTTGGGTGGCTGTTTCTCCTCCCTCCTGCAGATGCTGGAAAAAGCCTCCATGCCCCAAGACCGACTACGCTCACTGCATTCTGAGGCTGTGGCAGCCTCCCTGGTGCAGGTCTGGAGGCCGGTCTGCACCCCCTGAGGGCCACTGTGGGGATGGGTGAAGGGCCTCTGGTGGCTGGGGCAGGGGCTGGCAGGACCATTGCCTGCAGTTGGTCAGACTGTGTGCCGTCCGCAGGAGGAAAGCCCTCCCTCTGCCCCCGACCGGCTCTTCAAGATTGTGTTCGTCGGCAATTCCGCGGTGGGGAAGACGTCCTTCCTGAGGAGGTTCTGTGAGGACCGGTTCTCCCCGGGCATGGCGGCCACTGTGGGTGAGTTCTCCTCCCTGAGGTGGGTCCCAGGCCCATCTCTGGGAAAGGACTTTGTGAGAAGGGGACCCGGGGGAGGGGGCATTAGAGGCCCATGGGAAGGGCCACGGGGATTGGACGATAGGGATGCTGGTGTCTGCTGTGTCCAACAGAGAGGCTGGGAGGGGCGAGATGAAGCCGCCTCCCCTCAGGCTGCTGAGCTCATCCTGTGTGTGACGGGACCCCGGAGTACTTCATAAGTCCAACCCTGGGTTTATGGAACTAAACTTGGTAAAGGTAGATTTGGGTCCCCTTTCCCACTTCCCCTCCCTTTGACCACTCCTCCCCACTGTCAGCAGGGCCCTGGGTCTTCCCGCTCCCCCTGAACTGCCTGGGACTCCTCCCGAGACCCCCATCCTGCCACACATCCCCCTGCCTTCCTGAGGGCTTGCTACATCCTGGCCTCGCTCCTGGAAGGCTTCTTTTACCCGTCACATTGTATCTGTCCTAAGTCCCCAGCCTGCTGGGTGACAGCTGGACTTCAATGTGGAAGCTCATTAGGCTCGGCCATTAATGGATGATCACGGCTTAATGCGTTCCCACTCTGGGTGATATTTTATTTAAATAGAGGCCTTTAATCCCTTCACCCACAGTTGAGGGTTGCATTGGAATATGTGGTGAGACCCAAGGGCATACGGACGTTTTAGCTTGAATCACTCAACAGAAAGGTGAATCACTCAACAAAAAACAAATACATTGCATGCCTGTTCCACCGAGCTGATAAGTCAGCTGTACTTGAAAATGTATTTGTATGACCTGAATATTTACCAGAAGCTTTTATAGTCATCCTTTCCATCTATCTCCACAACAACCTTAGGGGACAGGTACTGTTCAGCCCAGTCAACAGATCAGGAAACTGGGGTCCAGAGAGGTTAGAGGCTTGTTCACATTCCCATCTGTTGGTTGGTGCTGATATCTTCCCCTCAACTACCTTCTATTCCATGCCATAGTGTCCCTCAATTGAGTTGTATGCACTTAGCACCCCATGAGAGGTGAGGATGCTCGTCTGCCTCTGGAGGTGAATGGAGGTTGGTGCAGGAAGAAGGGGCTTCGGAGGTTCAGTAAGACATCAGAAGTCCTGAGTCCTCATCTGGGCCCTGCCACTGACAAGCTGTGTGACCTCAAGAGCATGTGATACCTCTTAGGGCTTCAGTTTTCTCTCATTTGAAAAATGAGAGGTTGCCACTGCGTCCCTGTATGTCTGTTTTTTCACTGCTATAAAGAAATACCTGAGACTGGTAATTTATAAAGAAAAGAGGTTTAATTGGCTCATGGTTCTACAGGCTGTACAGGAAGCATGGCTGGGGAGGCCTCAGGAAATTTACAGTTATGGCGGAAGGGAAAGGGAAAGCAGGCACGTCTTACGTGGCCAGAGCAGGAGAAATAGAGGACAGGGGAGGTGCTACAAACTTGTAAACAACCAGATCTCGTGAGAACTCTATCATGAGGAAAAGGGATGGTGCTAAACCATTCATGAAGGATCCAGCCCCACGATCCAATCACCTGCCCCAGGACCCACCTCCAACATTGGGGATTATAATTGAATATGAGATCTTGGTGGGTACACAAATCCAAATCATATTGGCACCCTAAGACTGCCTCCAAGCCTAGGTCTCTGACTCAACCATCTTCGACCTTTGGCTGTGTGACAAGCTGGTTCTACAAGACCAACTTTGAGCAGCCCAGAGTCCTGCCTGGGGAGACTCCATTTTCTTTCTCTTACCCTAAACTGGTCCTTCTAACATTTCTCCCAGAGAGGGGTCTGTGCCTGTGTGCTTCAGGTGTCCCGTCCTTCCTGCCGGGCCTTTTCTTAACACTGTTATCACACCTGGAATATCTTCCCATCCCTTTCCTTCTGCTCAACTTCACCCAGAGACTGAGAGCATCCCAAGACAAAAATTGGGACCCAGATGGGAAGAAGCACGAGCCTGCAAACCAAACCCAGAAGAGCCTGGCCACGTCTGGTCTTGAGGGAGGGGCAGCTGGGAGTGTGCTGAGTGTGGTAACACAGGAGACAGCGCCCGGGAGGTCAACTTGCCCTCCCTGAGGGCATTCCATGGGGGAGGCCCTACGGTCTTGGCTCTGGCACAGGCCTGGGGGAGGCAGGGAGAGGGTGCCCAGCCTGCAGGCCTCAGACCCATGTACCCCGAGCAGTGTGCATGTGGCCTGCTTCTCCTGACAACAAAATCAGGGTCTGTTTACATTTTCAACTTGTGGCCCTGAGATGGAAGGCCCTGAAAAATAGAAAATCAGACTCATTTGCACTTCCCAGGAGGCCAATTATGGAAACACCCTACAGTTTAGGAAGGGGAAAAAAAAATCAAAGGTTCCAAATCAGGATGCCCTTCATCACACCGCTCCACACATGCTCGAGCGGCAGCTCAAATTAGTTTCCCTGCCACACTGCAGGCCCTGCTCTGGGACACATGTCAGGAAGCAGATGTCGCACCAGCCACCTGCAGGCTGCCTCCTTTAAAGAGATATAACAGCCACAGAGTCACAGCCTCTCGGGCCAAAACTGCCCACCCCCAGAACAGGACTCCATCCAATCTCCTGTCAAGGACAGCAGCTACAGCCCAGTGGCAGGGCTTTGGCTGTTCTTCCAGCTCACCTCCATCCTCCGAGGGGTTCTCCAACTTCCTGGTCTCCCACTCCCTCATAAGAGCATGTTTTTTACTGGATCAGTGGCTTGTGTGAAATGCAAGTTGCTACAGGGCGACTGGTGACTGGGGCACCCTGCCTGCCCCACCCAGGGCCCAGCCTGCTCCTTCAAGAGCAGGTGCTTGAGCCCTGCAGGCATCCTGGAGACAACACGGATGGTTTTTGCAGAATGCTACATCTGCAAGGAACCATAGGAATGGTCTAATTACATCCTCTCATGTTGGAAGTGAGAAAATGGAGATCCACGACAGACTGATCATTCGAGTTAGCCAAACTCCCTGGAACCCAGGACTCTAAGTCCAGCATTCTTCCCACTACACCACATTGGTTCACAACCTCCCTGCATTAAGCCACAGGCCAGAACCCAAGGTGTTTCTTCCGGAAGCTGTTTCTGGCAGAATGCCCCAGCCCTTTCTTGGCCACCGGTCCAGTGTCTGTCCCACTGCCCGTCTCTACAGAGAAATCCCTGCAGCAGCCCCCAAGGGTATTTCTCCAGAGCAACTTGCTGCCACTGCTCCCCCTCGCTCCTGCCTTATGACAGCTCAGGGCTGTCACCTCAAGAAAGGTTAAGGTCACCCTCCTGGCAACCATCAGCCCAGCGCTAACCCACACCATCTCCACAGCACCTTTCAAGGTGCCAGGAGGCTCCTGACTTGAGCCATCCTTTGGGAAGCAATTCGTTTGCAAACAAGGGTCACCTCAATGTGTTAGCTGAATGCTCCAGCCGCACCTAAACACTGTGAACATCCAACTTAGCCCCTTCATCCCTTCATACCTCCATCCCACTGCCGTCTACCGATGAGGAGAGAGAACCCCCCCAAAATGAGCTGCATCCATGGTCAGTGGCAGAGCTGAGACAGGAACGCACAACACAGGTCTCTTGACTCCTGGGATTTCAGAACTGGTGGTCGTCTTTAAATCAGTTTAATCCAGGCCCTCTGGTCCCCAGTTACTCCGTGTTACTATCCTGTTGGACTTGTGTTCTCTGGCTTCATGTTTGCACATGCTGCCTCTTCCTCCCCACCCCCTCGTCTTCTCCTTGTGTCCATCACACCCGGCCCCCGAGAGCCTGTTTATCTGCTTCCTCAGCCTGCCTGTCTGAGGCTGCAGAGAGAAACACATCGCGTGTCCAGCAGGGAGTCTCACCAAGCTCACCACGGCACAGAACATTTTTCCAGCACACTCTTTTGCACATCTCACTCCTTGCCAGAGACAGCTGCCTGTCCTCCAGCAAAGCACCTAGCCCATGAGGTGGAGCAGGAGCTGAGAGCAACTAAGACCCAGCTGCCCCAGCAAAGTCCCTGCTCTCCAGCAAACTCCCTGCTGCTCTACCTGCGAGCCTTACCAGCAGGCAGAGGGCTCTGAACTCGGGGAGCACTGGCTGGTTTTGGATCTGGCCCTGAAGCTGTATGACAATGGATGCCTTTCCCGTCAGTTGTTACCAGAAAGCAGGCAGCCCCTTCTGTCTCCCAGAGCACAGACCAGGAAAGCCCCTCCACTTCTAGCCAGGAAGAAAACGCACCCTTGGATTCACCTTCCAGCCACTGTAATCTGTTTTGCTGGGAGCACTTAGCCCTGGGCCTTCTAGGTGAAACAAAGCTGCCCGTGTCCTGTGCCCTGAGTCTGGCTACAGGAGTGGCAGTCAGCCTCAGAACTGGGATTGCAGCTCACCTCACTACCAACCAGCTCGGGCAAGGCATGACTGCTCATGACTCGTGCTTCATCTCTCGGTGCGTGTGTGAATGTGTGTGCATGAGTACATATGCATGTGTGCACATGTGTGTGCAGATAACTCACATGGATGTCACAGGGGGACTCTGTGAAGGTAGAGAGGCAGCACACAGAAACACTGGAAATAGCATTCTATTAATGGGAGAAATCACTCTGAGCCCAGACAACTGCACTCCTCTCTGGCCCCCATCTGTGAAGCAGAGGGCCTCCGGACTCCCTGCTGCCCCTGACATTCTGGAAGTGGATGATCCTCCCACCTCTCCTCACTTGTGAGTCCTTAATGCACTAGCCTTTGCCCAGCAGCAGTGGCTGGGATGACCTTTTCCATTTACTGCCTCTTTGTTATCTGTTTGGTCTCTTCTGTCTCTATCTGTCCAAGCTGCTGTTGCTCTTTGTCTTCCTGAGCCCTCCAGAGGCCTTTCTGAAGGTTGTGGGAGATACCCTAAAGCTCTAAGATCTGGAACTTATGGTGGTGGTGGTGGGATGCACTTTTGAACCTCTTTATGCCTTTGCAAATATTCTTACAGGATGCAGGAGTGGAGAAGACCTGTATCAAAATGCCTGTGTTGAGGTCCTGACCTCTGAGAGCTGCTGTGGGGTGCAGAATGCGCTTCACTGACCTTGCCCCCTCTCTCTGGGGTTGAGGACCCAGGTCGGGTCACAGTCCTGGAGAGATGGTTGTGAACAGCCCAGTGGTGGGGTTAGGAGCTCTAACCCATGTCAAGGGTGAACGTTGCCTGTGACTTTTTTCTCTTACCCCTTCTGTTCTGTCCTTTCCTCTACCTGCCAGTTCCTACCCTCCTCCTCCTGTGCCTCCTCCCCTCCTTCTTCTTCCTCCACATACCTTTGGATTGGTTGATGCAGGCCGTCCCCATAGGACATTTGATTTTTACTAGGGGGCCTTTTAAAGGATTTTAGGTGAAAGAAAAAGAAAGAGAGAGAGAAAGAGAAGGAAAGAGAAGAAAGAAAGGAAGGAAGGAAGGAAGGAAGGAAGGAAGGAAGGAAGGAAGGAAGGAAGGAAGGAAGGAAGGAAAAGAAAGAGAGAAAGGAAAGAAAGAAAGGAAAGAAAGAAAGAGAAGGAAAGAAAGAGAAAGAAAGAAAGAGAAAGGAAAGAAAGAAAGAGAGAGAGAAAGAAAGTTGGGGGAGAGGGAGGGAGGAAGGGGGAAGGAAGGAAGGAAGGAAAAGAGGGAAGGAAAGAGTGAGGGAGGGAGGGAAAGAAAGAGCATATGGCTTGTATTACAGTGAAGAGCCCGCAGTTCAGAGTGGTTAAGTGATTTGATCAAGGTTCCACAGCTAATAAGTGGCAGAGACAGGACCAGAGCTGAAGTCCCATGCCTCCCCGTCCAGGGCTTTGTTCTTTTCTCCATTTTGCCTCCCACGAGCTGCACAGGGAAGGTTGTCACCTTGGGCCTGATGTGACTTCAGACATTGGAAGCCTCATTTCCTGATTTGGAAGTGAGGTGCCCCTGGCCCAGGGCAGCCCTGACAGGCCCGTTTCACCCTGCAGGCATTGATTACCGTGTGAAGACGGTGAATGTGGATGACTCTCAGGTGGCCCTGCAGCTGTGGGACACGGCTGGGCAGGAGAGGTGAGGAGCTGCCTGAAGTTCTGGGCTCCAGCGGGAAGGTCATGCATGCCTGACCCGTGACCCTTCTGTGGCAGGTACCGGTGCATCACCCAGCAGTTCTTCAGAAAGGCCGATGGTGTCATCGTCATGTACGATCTCACAGACAAGCAGTCGTTCCTGTCGGTCCGGCGGTGGCTGAGCAGCGTGGAGGTGAGCTGGCGACCTTCCTAGGAGCATTTAGGCTTGATTGTAGCTTCTCTTTTCTTCTCTGTCCATCTCCCAGCTGAGCCTCTGCATTTTCAAAATCTGATTCAGAACTTGCCTTTTCCAGGAACAAACTGATGCAGGCATTTGTTCCTCTGTTCATCCAAGTTCCCGGTACCAGGCTAGTTACTGGGGACCCAGAAGTGAACAAGACAGACACAGTCCCTGCCCTCGTGGAGAGAGGGACACGGAAAATCCAGATTATGCCAGCAGCTGTGTCGTTGCTGGGCCATGAGTGAAGGGGACTGGATTGGGAGAGGGGACATAGTGAAGTGTCAAGGAAGGGTCCTGGAGAAATCAGTGTTCGAGTCACAACCAGATTCTTCCCTCATTCTCAGCAGCACCTCTCCCCACCCCCTGAGTCTTTCCAGCTCCAGTAGGCCCAGCTATGCCCTGCCCGGGAGCCGCACCATGCAATGTTTGGGGGCCTCTGTCACAGCTCTTCACACAAGAGGGGGTTGATCCAGAATGTGAGGGCTCCAGGCTCACCTCAAAATCAAGGGTCTTGGCAGGGCCCAAGAACAACTGTGTTATCTTTGCATTCTCAATGATCTGGGAGACTCTACTTTTATGATTCCTGCTTGCAATGTGTCGCTTTGTACGTGCTTTTTAAAAGTTTTTCCACCACTCCAATGCAGGCTTCTCAAGGCCAGGGCCAGTGTGGACAAGCTACAAATTGCTCTTTACCAGGCCTTGGCTGATTCCCTCACAGAACAGCCAAGTAGGATGTCCCACCCCTTCCACCAGCAGGATTCATGGTTTGTTCATGTATTTGTTAAAAACACCTGCAGGCACTCTTCTAGGGCCTGGGAGTCCTAGCAGTGAATAAAAGAGACAAAGCTGCTGCCCTCATGAAGCTTATGTTCAGCTCTCTGCTCCAAGTCCATAAGACCTTGCATATACCATCACATACTTACCACGCCGCTACACATCGCTTGTTTGCTGGCCTGTGTCTCCGTGCTACCTCTTCGTCGCCATAACCTGGACGCTTTGCATGAGGCCAACAACTACTGGATGGATGAATGGATACCACATTGCTCTGAAGGCAGAATCTTGCAGTTGTCCATGTCTTTGACCCTTTCGGCTCTAAGATCCGTGATCCCTTTCACCCAAATCTGTTTCTCTGCAGTTTTGCCTGTCTAGGTCACCCCCATCTCTCTCTCGTTAATCTGCATCCTTCCGATTACCAAGAAAAAAATAAGGAACAGAATGGAAGCCAGATTCAAGGGTTTCTCAAGAATTTGCCTAATACGTATTATTTCTCAAAATTACAGTGCCTAACGCACTTATAAATGAGAAAAATGCAAGTTTTGAAATGTAGCTGGTGGATTGCCTATACACCAAACTAATAATGGAAGCAAATGGTATGGGGGAATCCGGCCGTAATTCCTTTCTAAACTTTGGAGTTTGTGACGTGATTTTTCTCTTCTTTTCTTTTTTTTACTTTTGTTGTTGGCAGCACTAAGCAGATTTATCTTTCTTACGGAAGTTAAGCACCAGGAGAGATGTTAGGGATTACCTAATCCAGGGGTTTCCAGACTTTCTTCCTTGGAGCCCTGGAATCAGACTGACATTCCCCAGAGATAGGGGGGCGGCAGGGGAAGGTTTAGTGGTCATGGATCCGGGTCCCTCGTCCCCCATCTCTGTCAGAGCTGCCTTGCCTTTTTCAGCATATGGGAGGTCAAGTACAATTTTGTTAGACAAAAGGGATTCCCTTTGAAAATCTCCCGTCTAGTATAGCCATCTCCTTCAAAAGTGAAGAAAGGGAAGCCCTAACTTCTCCGGGGTCACCTGTCCTTTCCATAGACATTTAGTTGTCCCCCAATATCTAAATTGTGGTGTGTGCTAGGGCTAAGCCTCCAGGTGGTCTGGGATTAGTGGGAATGGATGGTGACAAATTGGTGGAACTGTGCTCTCTGCTGTCATTAAGAGGTGTCGTTTCTAAGGCTCCTGTCTGGCACAGAGCCCGGGATCTAGAAGAAGACATGGAACAGTTTGGTGGTGGAGGTGAAGAAATCTCAGAAGGCCATCATCACAGCTTGAAGCCTGAGTTTAGTCATCCCCCAGAAACGTTCCTTTGTGGGACAGGGCTGGAATGCATCCGCGCCGTGTGGCTGTTAAGAGGCCCATGGAGGCCTTGGTGTGTCTGTGGCTCGGGAAGCCCAGCTCAGATGGGGAATCTATCCATCGTTAAATCAGAATGCTTTATGTGTAAACAGGGCTTTTCTATGTGATTTGTAGTTTGAGTTTTTCTTTTTCTTTAGATATTAGCCGAAGATACATTTAAGCTCTAATTGATGATTCTAAACCTGGATGAACATCAGGATCACATGTGGAGCTTTTAAAGGGAACAGAGGCCAGGGCCTTCTCTCCCAGAGTGATTCAGGGCCTGCAAAAAAACAAAAACAAAAAAAAAACAGTTCCCCAGGGAATTTTGATTCTCAGCCACCACTGTTCCTGGCCTAAACAAGTGCTCCTTGAACCCTAACGTATATGAGACTCTCCTGGGGACCTTCTTAAAATGCAGTCTCTGCTTCAGCAAGTCGGGGCTGTGGCCTGAGATTCTGTGTTTCTAGCAAGTTCTTGGGTGAGGCTGATGCTGTGGTCCAGGGATGACTCTTTGTGTAGAAGAGCTCTCAATCATTTTCAAAGACGCCTGTGACCCCTCACCAAGAATTTACTAAGCCTCTACGGCATGTCCAGCACACACTAGGAGCTCTGGGACTCAGTAGGATAGACCAGGAAACGCGTTCAGTTCAGCAGCGCGGAGTTTCAGAAACAAGCGCAGGAAGCTGTGTCAAATGGCAGAGTGTGTGTCAAAGGTGTGGAACGGTGGCATCAGAAATGCAATTATGCTCTAGATTCTTGAAAAGCTAAGTCATTCTGCCTTGGCAACCAGCAATCAGAGGTGTCAGGTGATAGATTAAAACTTGACACTTAATTTGATCTGAGGGGAACTGAAAATAATAAGTACCTTATATTTGTGGAGCACCTTATTTTTCCAAAGAGCTCCAAGCACTTTACCAACTCCCTCGCCCGGAGATGGGAGGGTGGAGGGGGAGCTTTAATAACAGTCTTCAAGGTTCTGAAGCCTTATTAGTAAGTGAATGGTGGCCAGCTGTTCACAGTCCCCCTTCCTCCCTCGACCTGAAAAGCATACAAGAAAAAAGGGCTTCAGTGGCTGTACTTGCCTGCATGGGAAAGACTTACTCTTGGAAGAGGTTGTGTGGGGTGGGAACAGATGCTCAGGGGAGGTAGTGGAGCTCCCTGAAAGGAAGTTCTTACTATCCCATCTTGGTCACTTCCTGGCCATGAAACTTTGGGCAATCATTCAACGAGGAAGCAGACCAAATGCCCCCTCCTGGCCCCCAAATTCTACAGTGTGTGATGGCATTTGACTCTGTCTCTGGGAGGCCAAGACGGAGCAGGAATGTGTGTGGTGAGAAGATTCTGGAGAGTCCTTCCAGCCCAGAGGGAACCAAAATCCTCTGGTGCAAGAGAGCACCGGTGCTGCTTGATGAGGTGGGAAGGCTGTGGCCTTGCCCTTATTCTGCTATTTCACCCAGCCCAGACAACTTTACCTTGCCTTCAGGCCTTCTGCAGAAGAGGCCCAAGCAGGGCCCAGACGCACTCTGTGCCGATTCTCCTGAGTGCCTTATGGGAAGTCACCGCAGGCAGTCTTTCAGCCAACTCGGCATTTCCAACCCACCCCCGATTTCTTATCTCAGTTGGGTAGAATTGGTTTAACCATTCCAATCTGGAAAAGAAATTAGTCAGGCTCTAAGGCCCCATGTGTGGCCATGGGGCAAACTGGACCTTAGAAGACTCTGGGGCCTGTGTTGGGTAGAGAAAATAGAATTTAGAACGCCAGCCTGTACAAGCCCGTATGGGCTGGTATTTCCCCCAGAGCCAGATTGCTGGCCCCCAGTGTTTGCAGTCCTGGGATGCTGAACTTCTTGTTGAGAGCCTCTTGCTGTTCTGATAGCACTAGATTGCTAGGTGTGTAAGTCGAGGAAGTGAAATAGAATTGGCGGAGTTAAGCCAAATGGACCAGTGTTTCCGAGCTGGAAAAAAACGTGGAGATTAATCTAATGCAACCTCTTGTTTTATAAGTCAGAAAAACTATGATCCAAAAAGAGGAAGTGACTTTCCCAGAGGCGCCCACACTTGTCAGCAGCACCACCCGATGCAGAAGCGAGGGCTTTGCCACACTGCACTGCTTCTCTCTTGTCCTGTGGTCCGTGGCTGAAATCTGCTCCTGAAAAGCAGGTGTTCATTTACTTTTCAGTCCTTCTTGCTTCTCTCTCAAAGCAGGACAGTTCTTCAGCTCAAGGGGTCCTGGCCCACTTCCCTCTCCCTTCCTGGGCTGCTAGCTAAACCTCATTCTGCGATCTTTGTCATTGGTGACAATGTACAGCATGGTGCAAAAAATAGTTTGATTTTTTTTCTCCACATTCCAAGTTGAGCTTGAAGTGCTGGCAGTTTAAAACGAGCCACACAAATAAATCTTGTTTTGACTCATAGTCCAGGGGATGGATAAATATGGAAACCCCCAAGATATAATTTTGCAGTCATTTTTTTCTTAGCATAACTGCATGCTTTAATGTGCTGAAAAAATTCTTGCTCTGGCTCCAGAGAAATAGCAGCACTATCCCAGCTAAGTGCTTTTTCATGCCTCCTAGCAAATAGATATTAAAACCTACACACATGCACACACACACATGCACACAGGCAACAACCAACCAAACCCAACAGCTGCACATTCTGAGCTGAATGCCAATCCACTGCTCCAAGTTGACAGCTCTTGTTATTTAAAGTCAGAGATGGGTGATCTTTTGAATTTCCACAAGTCTGTCTTCCAACAAGCTCAAGTTCACAGAAAGTCAGCTGAAATGACTGAAGGTGGAGGGAGGGCTCTCTGTGAGAGGGTCATAGAACAGAACCTGGCTTTAGAACAGAGAGACACAGAAAAGAGGAGAGACTCAGATGAGTCACGTGGAGAGATGGTGACAGAGCTAGGGCAGAACCCACGTCTCCCAAAGAGAGATTGTGTGCCTGCTGAAGGAGCTAAGATGACTTCACTGCAACCTGTCACGCCGATGGGATTTTTACCAACATCTCTCACAGTCTCAACATCAGAGTTCGAGTAGACCTGAGACCTGTTCAGCAAAGCCCTAGGAGGCTTGAAGGAGATGTTGCTTCATCTAGGAGGTAATTCTGAACATCTCGTGCCAAGTGGTATGCAGGCTGAAAACCTAGTTAGGTATGAGAAAGTTTAGACAGATAGTTCAAGACTTTTGGGGTTGAAGTCAGAGAGGACCATGGGCTACCTACCCCAATACCAGCTCCTCTCCCTGCCCCTGTGTCAGAGACTGATGACCCGGGCCGGGGAGATGGTGACTGACTGTGATAGTTAGCACACTCTCTGGTCTTATGGATATTCTCATTTGTTTTTGCCAAATCTCTGGAGGTGAGTCTAATTCTCCTTTATCAGTGGCAGGCCAGGGTCCCTGGAGGGGAACGAGTTGTCCAGAGTGGCTGTGTAAGAAAAGAACAATACAAAGAAACCGCAGCTCCTGCTGGGTGCTTTGCTTTTAAATTTTTTTTTTTCTGCTCCTTCTAAGCTCCTTTATTTTTATATCCAGGAATTGCTTTGGTGTTTTTTTTTGTTTTGTTTTGTTTGTTTTTGTTTTTTTGTTTTGAGACAGAGTCTTGCTCTGTCACCCAGGCTGGAGTGCAGTGGCAGGATCTCGGCTCACTGCAACCTCTGCCTCCCGGGTTCCAGCAATTCTCTGCCTCAGCCTCCAGAGTAGCTGGGATGACAGGCACCCACCACCACACCCGGGTAATTTTTGTATTTTTAGTAGAGACGGGGTTTCACCATCTTGGCCAGGCTGGTCTTGAACTCCTGACCTTGTGATCCACCCACCTCGGCCTCCCCTGCAAAAAAAGAAGAAACCTGCCCTTTCTTTTCCCAGGAGGGAAGAGGCACCATTGCTGTTTATGGTGCACAGGACCCAGATGTTGGGTTTATGACCCATTCCCTACCTCATCCTACTGGGTCATTCAGTATCCATCATCCCCTCTGCAAGCCATCGCCCATTCCAAATAATAGCAAAACCCGGGGTAGAATTCTGCCCTGGGATTTCAAGTCTGATGCTCATATTTTCAGAGTTTCCATGTCAAGAAATCCCACAAGCCTTAATCATTCCTCACACATAAATCTACAAATATCTCTCTCCCATGTGCTCTAAACAGCAAGCTGCTTGGCCCATTTCCCTGCTTCCTCCTCCTTTCTTCCCTTTCCGTGAAAAGCTCTTCACACAAGTATCCTGTGGCACAGCACGGTCAGAGGAGGGGGTGTTCCCATTAGCGAAAGCTCTAGCTAATGAGGGGGCCACAGGATTTCATATATGCCGTGAGTGGCTTTCTCACCTTCAAGTAGTTGGAATATGTACAATCCACTTAGCACATCAACTGCAGTGTCCAGAATTTAATCTATTTTTGAGGGGTCAGAAGACACTGTAAGATCTTGTAGTGCCTTTGAGTCATCATTGCAAACACACAGTATCATTTCACCAATAGATACCGTGTTTAGAGAGTTCCAGTTAATAAGACACTAAGTAGCAGAGACTTGATTGGAAATAAGAATCTAGAGGAAAAGGCTGTAGAATGAGGACCCATATACTCAAGAGTTCTCATAATTCAGTGCTTATGGTGTTGAAGGTTCTTTTGGATTCTCTGAGCCTTAACTTTCTCGTTTGGTAAATAAGAATCCCCCCCCCCCCCATTGAACTGCACTAAAAATGAATGCACAGATTAAGGAAACATTGAGGCTTAATTTCAAACATAATAGCATTTAAGCTTAAAATCGGTATGCCTGTAAGATGGACTTTGGACATTTATTTGAAATGCTCAAGTAAAGCAGCTGAAGTATTGGCAAAACTGTAACTGCTTATTAGCTTCTGTTATCCCACAGGTCCCTCTATTTAGTAAAACATTTAGCTACAATGAATAACTATTTGTTACTAAATTATGATTAAAAGCCCCTAATTAAATATTTAAGTAAAAATAACAACCTTCTCCAATGTGCACATTACCACATTCACTCACTGAATGGCAGTCGGTAGTCCCGGGTCCTTTGGGCGCCCTCGGGAGAGATACCTACAGTGCTCTTTTCACCAGGGAGGAGGTGGAGACCCGGGAGGAGACCCCTGGCTGGTAAACCACATCCACTGCGGGAGTAAACAGTGTGATACCTTGAATAAACCTGTGACTTCTGGCCCAAGCAGTGCAGCTGCTATGGCCACAACGTTTCTTCTCATACAGGACTTTCTTCAGAGCCAAAGCACCCAGTGACAGGGGTCTGTGGTGCCCGCCTCCAGCAAGGCACATGGCAGTCATTTATGGAGCCTTGTGGGCGCAAGACCATGAGGCAGATTTGGATCCAACCCTCAGAAGCTTATGTGCTATCCTGAGGCCTCTGGTGATACAGTTTCTAATCAAATCATCTCCAGAACAACTCCAAGCCATGGAGCATTCATGGCCTTGGTCCATTGGACTAAACCTGGCCATTTAGGAATGCCCTGGAAGGGGGCATGTGGCCTCTTGGCATCAACTGTCCCCTCATCCAGCACACCTGGGGGGCCTGCTGTTCCATCTAAGATCCAAGGAGCATCGTGAAGGGGGAGTGGTCATTGCACACACAGGGACTGGGAGACAGCACAGGCAGTCCTAGGGCACCTTGCAGAAGTGTGATAAACTGAGGCTCTTGGAGAAGGCGGCTGTTTTCTGCTTTCAGGATGATTCTATTACGGCCTCACTTTTTACAGCAGCAGGGGATTCTTAAGCCAGGTCCCATCTGTCCAGCCGACATTGTCAGTCTGCTCTCTGGGCAATCCTATGACACCCCTCTCAGTTGAAAACATTTTCTGTTCTGCAGGAAGCTGTGGGAGACCGGGTTCCTGTTCTTCTGCTGGGTAATAAGCTTGACAACGAGAAAGAGCGGGAAGTCCCCCGGGGCCTCGGAGAGCAGCTTGCCAAGGTAAAGAACAAGCGACAGAGTGTAACCCCGAGGGAAGTCGGGCAAGTGCCCAGGAGCCTTGGTGGGGACTTTCTCTGGAAAGTCCATGGGAAGGGAGCAACTGGGAAAGATGGGTGTCTTGGCATCGTGGGAATGGCCCAGCTCCTGTGCATGTAGAACTCTGCATAGAAAGCCACAGGTTACAAGACGGGGTTGGTTAGGGACCACTAGGGTATGGGGAATTATCCTAAAGTCCCTTCCTTGTAACTCAGAATTATAAATTCTAAGATAGCAACAGTTTACTTATTTCAATCCCCCTCCAATCTGCATTTCCACTTGATCAGCCCCAGGGATGAGAAGCTCACTGTCTGTAAAGCAGTGTGTTCTTCTGTAGACCACTGCGTTGGAGAGTTCATCCTTTCCGTCAGGATGGAGCCTCAAAGTCGTGAACTCAAGATAAACCCAGGAGACACCCTGGAAAACCTACCATTAAAATAAGCATGGGGCCGCTTGCCCAAAAATGGAATCAATGGGGCCTAACGGAAATCAGGCAACAAAGCGTGGTTCCTTGGCTTCTCTTACTGCCTCAGAGTTTGGTTTTCATGAAACTGTGTGTCTGGGAGGATGGGGTGCTTACCAGCCCCATGATTCTGTAATTCTTCGCATGCTCGTCCTAAACAGGGTTTCATGAGTTCAGAGCCTGGGAGAATGAGCACAGATAGTAAGACTCAAGGAAAAAAGAGGAGGAAGGGCCTGACAGGTATCTACATGGAGGGTCACTAGACAGTTACATGTCCACAATTCCAAAATCCAAAAAGCTCTGAAAACAGAAAGGGTTGTTTTGTATTTTATCTGGCAGAAAAATCTGACCAGAAATGACATGAGGCTATTCATGGTTGTAACCTCGCTTTGAAAAGGTGAATATTCAAATGTCTTACTGAAGCAATAGTAATATGTTTGATTCTAGCGTGCTGTCTGAAATCCACTGAGGGTGTTATATAATACATAGTATATACATGTATTACCTTTCTAAGATTCGGAAAATTCTGGATTTCAAAATACACCTGGACCTAAAGATTCTATCCATTTTCTTCTATTTTCTTTCTTTCTTTCTTTCTTTTTGTCGGTGAAAAAAAAACAAACAAACAAACACTGAGACTCAGGAGTTAAGTGATACATTCGTATTATCACAGCTCATCCGAGGTGGGATCAGAACTCAAAGCAGGAAGGCAAATTATGTCTTCCAGTTCTAAGTCCTATGTCCTTCTCTCCCCACTATTCCAACCCCATGGAACTTCTACTCTTTGACAGGCTGACCCAAGAGACTGCAGATCTGAGAGAAAGGCAGACAGGGAGAGATAGAGTCCCTAGGGCTGGGTGAGAGGGGCAGAGGGCGGAGCTGCCTGTGGGTGTAGGTGGGGAAAGCTGCATTGGGAGCATGGCAGAACCTCCTGAGCTACAGCCACAGAACTGTCCACACTCAGCTGGCCTGCGTCCCCTCAGGGCATCAGCCTCCAAGAAGAGGCCATCTAAAACCAGGGCCCTGTGCCATCAGCACTGTCGTCATGACGCCAGTCGTCTGTTAATGGGAGTGATCAGTGGAATACGATGAGCCTTAACCAAGGGCTCCCGCACCATGCAGGCGGCACAACCTCACCCTAATGAGCTGATGGCCAGTCCGGTGCACCAGTGCCGACAGCCAGGGCAGCTAGAGTATTAATTAACTGGTGCGAAAGAGAATTCCTACTGGAGCGCCTCATGAAACCTGTCCCCGAGGCCTACAGAATGCCACTGTCTTGGGGAAGGCATGCTGCAAGGAGCTCTGCCATTAACTCACTGTGGGACTGAACAAGCCAGCCAAGCGCCCTCTCTCACAGCAGCTTACCTGCTTGTGAAGGGGGAAGAATGTTGCCCGCCCTGGCCTTTGTGTCTTTGGCTGAGTCACAGGGCTGGTGTAACCTGGAATGAGCACGTGTGTACTTGACAGTAATTTGGGAAAGTATAAAGAGGCAATAGACAGCGTATGGTTTCGTTATTTTACAATTGTTATAGCTCACCTGGGAGATGGTTACAGAGCTTGCATTCGTCAGGGAGCCTGTGGAGACAGAAATCAGCCATGTACGGAGTGAGGAAGGATTATGAGGAGGTCAAGGGGCCTGCGAGAGGAAGTGAAGGCTGTAGGTAGATGCACAAGGGGGCTCTCCCACCACCCCCCACAGTCCCCTCTCACTCCAGTACTCTTATATTCACTCTGATTTATGATTCCAGGACAACAATCTGATCTTCTATGAATGCAGCGCCTCCTCTGGTCACAACACCAAAGAGTCCCTGCTCCATCTGGCCAGGTAAAGAGATGTGCTCCCCAGGTGCAGTAACTGCCGTGTCCAGCTGTATCTGCCTTCAGGGAGGTACCGTATTTCCCGCCACCCAGGCCACGCCTCTGATCCCCCTTTCCTCCCTATTGGCCGGAGCCCTCTGAGTACAAGCAATGGGGTCCTAGGCCTTTGTATGGGATTGCAACATCAGGAACAGCTTTCTGAAACAATGCTGTTGGGAAAGAAAGCATCCCTGCCTGTCGCCCCCATTGCAGTCTTCTTCTGAGTCTTAAAGGCCGCCTTTTTCTAGGGATGCTCTTTTTAAATGCAAATCCTTCTGGGAAAGGTCAGATCAGAGGCTCCTCAGCACTGGCTGAAGTCTTAGCAGGGACTAGCTGGAAGCCAACTGGGGGCAAGATTGGGTTATAATGTGAATTCCTGGGTGTGGGAGAAAGGAGTGGGTGTAGAAACCAGAAAGAAGAGGGGCTGTGATGGGAAATCAATGAGAGGTAACCAAGGTAATGATGCTGGTAACATGAAAAGACTGGTTCCTTAAGGCCCTGCCTACACCAAAAATTTAAACAACAAAACCACGCTGGGACTCATTTCCAATACTTAAGCATTCACTCATTCATTCATCCATCTAGGCCGTCATTTCATTCCATCTATTCATCCATCCAATAAATACTTAACAGAGCCCATTTTGTGCTCAGCACTCATTCTGGGGCATTTAAAAATATTTTTCTTTTGAGTAATTAAGAGCGCAGAACAACTCCTCTATGCATTGGCGAGGTGATGGGGTTATGGAGTATCAGAAGGAAACATTATAGGCTTTTCTCTGCCCCTGACTCCCTGGGCAAATACCCTGCCTCTCTGAGGTTTGTCAGGAAGGTAGGAACACCAATCATGCCTTCCTTCCCTGCCCACTCACAGGTTGTTGAGAGAATCAAAGGAGATGTGTAATGCAAAAGCGTTTTGAAAGTATAAAGCAGAGACAAGGTGTTTACCATTATTTTTAATTCCTCACCTACAATTAATCTGGAGCTTTGGACACATGGCACTGCCCTACTGCAGAGGTCACAACCCATCAGTATATTTTGGAGCCTCGCCTGTGTGCTGGTTACTGTGATAGGCTGCAGAGGCACAGAGACAAAAGATAAGTCTCGGTCCCAAGCAACTCATTTTTGGCCGAGGGAGACAGCCAGGGAAGCCACGCATTGTGACGCTGGGTGGTGGGGTCATGACAGAGGAAGGGTCAGATGCTGTCAGGGGCACTTAGGCTTACCTAGAGGATCAGGAGAGGCTTCCTGGAGGAGATGTCTTGAAGGATCCATGTCGACTAAACTCTCTGGCTTTACAATTACAGTTGTGCACCTGTACTGTCCAGGGGGAGATGTTCAGGATTCTCTCTGATGCCGTGGTGAGGGTGGGTTCTCTCCATGTGGCCCAGATGGCCTGTGACCTGAGGGTGGCTGGGCCAGGTTGCCAGCCCCTGGGCCTATCAACTTCTCCATCACTGACACTCTCTCTTCCCCTCTCCCAGGTTCCTCAAGGAGCAAGAAGACACAGTGAGAGAGGACACCATTCAGGTCGGCCACCCTGCTAAGAAGAAATCCTGCTGTGGCTGATAGGGTCCTACCAGGACTGCCCCCAGCAAGCCTGAGGTCACAGAGCCTGCCCTGATCCTGCACACGGCTCCTGCACAGATGCCGCCCACGGGGACCCGCCCAGTCCTTTTCTTTGTCAGTCACTCGCCTCCCCCAAAAGGAAGGGAAGCGCGTCCCATCAGGAGAGCTGCTCTTGGAGCGTCTCAGAGTCTTTTCTCTCCTTTCTCTTTCTGGACCCCAGATGCCCATCCCTCCTTTGTTGTTGTTGTTGTTGTGTGCCCTGACTTCGTTTCCTAAGGGAAAGAAACAGATGGGCTTTTCCAGAAAAGCCACCACGTGCCTTCTCCACCCCTCTTCTCCTCCCCTTGCCCTTCGGAGCCTCAGCACTGCGGTTGCCATGACAACCATGCAGGCCCGACTTGCGGCTTCCTGCAGGCCAAAGGTACAGCCCTCAGGTGCTGCCAGGGTAGTTAATCTTGCTTGGCCCCTGTTCTCCAGCAGCCAAAGGGATACTTTTATACATGCTTCGCGGACCTTGAGATACCCAAGTTGTTGACTGCAGCAAACCAGGGTGGCCACGTTCTATTCTACCCCCGACCCGGGGGCTCCGCTCTTTCCTTTATCCCAGCTTTGAGCCTTCCCTCTCAGCACCATGCCCGCTGCCTTTGTCCCCTTGGGTTTTCTGGAACGGTGCCTTAGGGAGAACCGACAGCCTTTCCTCCTTACCCCCCGCCTACAACCCTGACTCCAGGGTGGACTGGGGGTGATCAGTGGATGCCTGGGGTTAGGGAGTGGGTTGACTTCCCACTTAACTTTGACTGAGAAATGAAAAGAAAACTAGTGGAGAAAAGCCATCTGCTGCTAAACAGAGCGACCATTTCTGGAGGGTATAAATGAGGTATATATAGCTATAGAAAAGCCATTTTCTAAATGTTTCTCAAAATAGCTCTTTGAAAAATCATACGTGATGATTAACAGGGTAGACTGACATGCAGGCGGCGGGGCCCAGCACGAGGGCCATAGTTACTGACTTCATTTTATTTTCTTTTACTTTATTTCAGAACACTGTATTTTTTTTTTCAGTGTGGCTGTGATGTTGACATTTTGCTGGTGTTTGAGAAGTGAACAGAATGTAGCTACTGGCTTCAGCACCCCCGATTGCAATAGCACAGGGCACTTGGACTGGGGGAGTGATCTGGGCCCCGTGGGATCCCTGCAGTTGGGTGGTGGTGAGTTCCCAGCCAGCTCCGGCATCACTAGCCGGCTGTCACAGTACTCTTGCCCTGAGCAGGAAGTCGAATGAAAGTTATTACAAAGATAACTGCCAGTCACTGGGCCTGCAGAGCCAGGCCCCCACAGGAAAGTGGGTAGTCCACACCAAGTGGGGCACAGAGAGAGGGAAAGGGGCAGAAAGTGTCCACAGGCTTCCAACAAGATAGTTGAAGACAACCCCACACAGCCACATGGATGGAGGAGAGAACCCAGAGTTCTCAAGGCATTCCAATAGCCTCCTCCCAGACTCCCAAAACGGTCAGAGGCTCTCTGGGTCACCAGGCAAGGACCTCCCTCTTTTTTGCAGACTTCTCTTTCATTGAGCACCTGCAGGAAGCAGAGAGCCCATGGAGGGTGCCGAACAAAAATGAGGACTGGGTACCAGGAGGTGCTCCATGACCCTAAGCAAGCCCACTCCCTCCTTGGCCCCCACCACATCAGTAAAATGAAGGGACTGGATATTTGATGCTTTGAGCTCTTCTTGCTCAGATGCACAGGATGACGTATTTATTTTCCGTCATCAGCTGGCCCTGGACCCCAGTCCAAGGTTAAAGAGAATTCACAGGAAACTCCCTCCCCCTGGGGAAGAGCAGTGGTGATGGTCCCAGTAATAGGATGAGGCAGGGAGAGGGGATGCATGGGTCACCCAGAGGTGGTCCTCCAGTGTGTGTGTGTGTGTGTGTGTGATGTGCGTGAAGGGAAAGGAAGGATAGAAGGTCATAGTGGCCGTGGAGAAAGTAAACTCACTCTTCTGCTTTTGACAAACAGCAGCTATAGCTATTGGGATTTATGGGGCAAGCAGACCATTCCTGGGGTTCCCTAAGCCCACAAATGTCTCGATTCCTAATTCCTTGCCCCTGCTTTCCGCTGCATTCTTCCATTTAGAAACAGGCCATGCAAGGTTTAGGGCAGGAAAGGGTGGCCCTAGTGCCCTAGTGCCTGGCCTTCTGGCATATGGAGTAAATCACCATGAGTCTTCAAAGGAGAGAGAAAGGAGCAGGGTGGGTCTTCAGGCCTCTGATGCTCTCTTCCCCAATCCCCTTTTTAAAAAGAGGAGAGGGCTGTGTGTGGTGGCTCATACTGGTAATCCCAGCTGAGCCAGAGGATCATTTGAGACCAGAAGTTTGACACCAGCCTGAGTAACATAGCAAGACCCTACCACTACAAACACACACACACAAAATTAGCAGAGCATGGTGGCGTGAACCTGTAGCTTTAGCTGCTTAGGAGGCTGAGCCAGGAGGATCACTTGAGCCCAGGAGTTTGAGGTTTAAAGGGAGCTATGATGGTGCCACTGCACTTCAGCCTGAGGGACAGAATGAGATTCTGTCTTTAAAAAAAGAGTGGAGGATTGGGACTCCAGAGGAACTCTGAGAAGTTCCTTGTCTCCAGCTGTCAGCTCCCCTCCTCCCATTCCTTTTAAGCCACCATGTTGATCAGAGCCACCCTGGGCTGTCACTCTGGTCCAGAGGCTGCCAGAGAAACCTTCTGGCTCTGTGTCATTCACATCGTGTAATGGCCTTGAGCAAGTCACTTAACCAGGATCCACGTTTATCTATAGATTGAGATTTTCAATGTGTACCTCACAGGGTCATTTTAGTATTAGATGAGGTCATGTATGTAAAGTACCTAGCAACGTGCCCAGAATATAAGAGGTGTTAATAAGTAGGGGCGATTTTTGTTGTCAACATCAAGTTGCTGTCCTGGCCACTTCCCTTGCTTCAGTTTTATATTTAGAACCAGCTAACAGTTACTAAGCATCTGCCCAGAACTGGGCACGTTCACAAACAACCTCGTGTGAGCATCCGTTTGCCCGAGTTCTGAGCTCATGTCTGGCTTGCCTCTTGCTGTTCTTTGTTCCTATGAGTTTCCTAGGTTCCTGGTTTTTCTATCAGTGCCTATAGCCTTCCAGTGCCTGTTTCCTGATCCCAGCACCCAGTCCTCTCTCCCTCCCTCTCTGTGGTGCTCCAGGAACCACGCGGCAGCTCAGACCTGGTCACAACTCCTGAGTATTTACCAGTGAATGGCCTGTGCTCATTGCCATCCCTGGCTCTCGCCTGCTCCCTGTTCTTACACCTTTTGCTTCTTCCAGGGGCAGATGCTGCCCTCAGCCCTGAGTTGCCAAACCAAGAACCTCATCACAGCTGCTTTGTTCCTTGTCTAGCATCTGTTTCACCGCACACTCTCTGTGGGACGTTTTTTGTTCCCCTGTGATACCTTAGCTTTCTCCCTGCTCCCCATCCTACACTCTTTCTCTATTCTTAATACTTCTACCCACTCAGAGAGGCTTCTTCTCCCTGCTTTCCTCCTGGGCCCAGGCCAGGCCATACCTACAGAGTCTATCAAAAGTGGCTCAACCATTTGTCTCTGTCACTATCAGTCACTGCTCCAACGGAGCTTGAACCAACCTCAGCTAAATGGAATTACAACACAATTGGTGGCGTCCAGGGCCATATTTATACTTTAACAAAGAACTGTAAGGGAAGCAAACCTTTAACTCAAAGGAACGAGTCCCTAGTGATAGGATATTAACCACTATAATGGGTTATGGAAGTCAAATATTTAGGGACCAAGCTGCCTTCTCTACTCTCAAAGACCTCCATTTGCTTCATGTATTTTGGGGCTTTCTTGCTAGGTTCGAATGTATTTATAATTGTGATTTCTTCTGGACAGATTGACCGTTTCTCATTGTAAAGTGTCCTTCTTTGTCTTTGGTAACAATTTTGTCTCAAACTTGAGTTTTGTTTTCTTTTTGAGATGCAGTTTCCATCTTGTTGCCCAGGCTAGAGTGCAATGGTGCGATCTCAGCTCACTGCAACCTCCGCCTCCTGGGTTCAAACGATTCTCCTGCCTCAGCCTCCCAAGTAGCTGGGATTACAGGTGCCCACCACCAAGCCCAGCTAGTTTTTTTGTATTTTTAGTAGAGACGGGGTTTCACCATGTTGTCCAGGCTGGTCTTGAACTCCTGACCTCAGGTGATCTGCCTGCCTTGGCCTCCCAAAGTGCTGGGATTATGGGTGTAAGCCACTGTGCCGATTTTGTCTGATATTAGTGTAGCCCCTTCAGCTCTCTTTTTATTGCTGTTGGCATTGTATATCTTTTACATCCTTTTAATTTCAATCTAGTTGTATCTTTAAATCTACAGTGTCCCTTGCAGACAGCATATAGTTGGATCATGTTTTTTAAATCTATTCTTCCAACCTCTTAATTGGAAAGTTTAATTTATTTATATTAATATAATTGAAAAAGTAAGATTTGTCTCCCACTTTGCTATTTATCTTCTATACATCATACGTCTTTTTAAATCTTGTATTCTTTCATTACTGCCTTCTTTTATGTTAAATGGATGTTTTATTTAATTCTCTTACTTCATTTACTATATATTTTTGAATTATTCTCTTGGTGGTTGCCCTGGGGATTACCTTTAATATCTCAATTTATAACCATCTGTTCACGTTAATACCAACTTAATTTCAAGTATACAAAAATGTTGCTCTAAAGTGGTCCATTTTCTCCTCCCTTATGCTATTATTGTCACAAATTTCATCTTTATACATTTTGTGTCCATCAACATACATTTATAATTATTGCCTTATGCAGTTTTTTATTTAAATCAGAAAAAAGAGTTACGAGCAACAAAATAAATTTGTAGTGTTTTATAGCTGACTTCATAATTTCTTTTACTAGTGCTCTTTATTTCTTCATGTTGATTCACATTACTATCTTGTGCCTTTTCATTTCAGCCTGAAGGATTGCTTTTACTATTTTTTGTAGGGCAGCCTTGTTAGAGACAAACTCTCTGGTTAGAGATAAACTTTCTCAGTATATCTGTACGTGTCTTAATTTATCCTTCATTTTTGAAGAATAGTTTTGCCAGATACAGAATTTTTGATTGACTGCTTTCTTTGTTTTTTTAAGAACTTTGTGCCATCCCACTGTTTCCAGCCTTCATGGTTTCTGATGTAAAATTAGCTGTTGGTATCATTGAGGAACGTTGTATTTGATGAATTGTTTCTCTCTTTGTGCTTTCAAAATTCTTTGTCTTTGTCTTTCAGTGGTTTCATTTTGATGTGCGCAGCTGTGGATCTTTTTAAGTTTATCCCACTTGGAGTTTGTTGAGCTTCTTGAATCCGCAGATTAATAGTTTTCATGAAATTGGGGGAGATTTTGGTCCTTGTTTCTTCAAATATTCTTTCTACTTCTTTCTCACCTTTCCTTCTGGGGTTCCCATTACATGTGTTTGGCATGCTTGATGGTGTCTCACAGGTTTCTGAGGCTCTGTTTATTATTATTCATTCTTTTTTCTTTATGTTCCTCAGACTGGGTGATCTCAATTGACTGATCTTTAGGCTCACTAGCTTTTTATTCTGCCTGTCCAAATATGCTGTTGGACCTGTCTAGTGAATTTTTCTTTTCCATTATTGTACTTTTCAACTCCAGAATTTCTGTCTGGTTGCTTATTACAATTTCTCTGTCTTCATCAGTATTCTCTATTTGGTGAGGCATTATCCTCATACTTTCCTTTAGTTCTTTAGACATGATTTACTTTAAGTCTTTAAATATATTTAAAATAGCTTCAAGTCTCAAAGAGCATACATTGGTAGCCACCTGCCCTGTGCACAAACCAAATTCTGCTTGCCAATCTCTGCTTTCTTTCTCACCCTTTACACAACCCAGCTAGGACTCTGGCCTTTTTCTTTAACTTGACCTCTACCCTCCTCTCTAAGGTCTCTCCTTTCTTCTGGATTCTAAGAAGGAGGAGGCCCTTCGGGGCTGAGAAAGCCTTCCATCTTCCTGAGCTTCCGTTGCCTTTCTGGAGGAGGTGAGCTGCTCAAGGAGTTACACAGTCTCTCAGGGGAACTAAAGAGAGGCCAGACATGCTCAGACAATCTTCCCTGTCCTTCTAAGAATTCAGTCATCCTGCAAAGCTTTACTCAAAAGGGATTGCGGGGGAAGACTGCAAATCAGGACAAATCTGAAGCTTTTCTTTAAAAAAGCCAACTTAATTACTTCAAAATAATGAAATTATGCTACACATGCATACAAAACCCAAGACTTTAGTAGCCTGTTGCTGCTGGTTGTGATCAAAGCCCGAGCTTGGTTTCTGAGCTGGCCCTAGGAGCACTGCCACCTCTCCTTCCTTCCTCTGGGGAGCAGAAAGAGGCTGCACACCTTCCAACCAAGTTTAGTCAAAAGCCGTAGGATTTTACTTGATTGCTTATTCTCTCCCTTCTTATCTGGCAAGGGAGAGGGTTAACAGGATTACAACCGCCTTCTAAACCTCCTCCCCCACTTCCTAACTCTGGTGATGTTTCTATTAATAGACATATTAATTACTAACAATAGCAGTGACGAAGAACGTCATAACTCCACCTTTTACACAATTCAGTGGAACCAATTTAATCAAAGTGCCCTACTTAGGGAGAACATTGCTGGAAATGACAGGGATTGGGAAACCATATGGTGCTTGGCAGAGGACCCGAAATCAATGTAGACACTGAGGAGCTTTGGCAAAGTGTGTCACCATTTATCATTCTGGGGCCAGGGCTGGAGTCAGGTCCAAGAACTGACCCGCTCTCAGAGCTGGGACTTCATCAAGGCTTTGGCTCTGGTTTGAATGTGGTACTTGCAGGCTCTTGTCATAGCACCAGGAGACCCCTCTCCCGGCAGATAAGGACTCCTAGGACCAGTGAGGCCTGTGCTATCATAATGAATTGTGAGTGGATCCGTCTGACCTATAAAAATAAATACCACCCCTAAACAACACTGCAATGCTAAGCAGAAAGGCCTGAAGAACATAGAGAGAATGGGATTTCTTTTTTAAAAAATTATCAACAGAAATCAAAACATGTGAAGCTCAGCATGAATTTGGGAAACATCATTGGAACTGGGATTCGTTGAGCACGTGTCGCACCAGATCAAGGGCGGAGTGTTCGGGTGTAGCCCAACATCAGGTGCATGGGCTCTCCAGGCCACTCTGGGCTGAAGCAAGTTGCACCATTCGGTATGGTGCTTATTCATACACACTGCCCACGGGGCTCTAATGATTTAGATGCACAGGACTGAGCTGAGGGCAGGAGCATTCGTCTCTGTAGCCACATGTTCGGTACAGTGTCTGACAAATCACATTTCCCTTGTAGGAACAATTGAGAGTAGAGCATCCTTTCTCAAGAACAAGGCCCACCCCCTGGTCAGCCGCTCCACTGGAGTCCCAGGTCCCTAACCTGTGACCTAGGTAGACCTTAGGATCTGCCTCACTGGTGCAAATGAGTTGCTGCTTCTTGCTTTTGAAACAAAGTGTTGGCGTGTTCCAGCTGCTGCGATGCAGTTGCCTTTCAGACAGTGTGGTGCCCGACAAAGCATCCGTCTCAACACCCCGCGGCCTCCCCAGCTGCCACTAGTAGCAGTCCATTACCCGCAGGCAGCTCAACAACTCAATTTGCCTTGGGCTCCACGCCTCCACACAAAAGATGCTTCCCTGCCCTGTTCTCCTCCTTCCTGTTGTGAAAGCAGCCTTCCTCGCCCTTACCCAGCTGTGGCTCTCTCAGCCGCTTCCTCTAGCCCCCAAAGGCCCACTCAGAATAAGGACCTGCACACAAGTTGTGTGGCCCTGGGCAAAACCTGGAACTGCTTGATGTTCTGAGCCTGCTTTCAAATCTGCAAAATAGTGCTCTGTGCCTTACTCCCTCACAGGCTAGTGTGAAGGTTCAAAGAGAACGCCTGGGAAAGAGCTTAGTCAGCTGAGAGGCTCTAAATAAATGATAGTTATTGCATCGTCCTCTGTCTCCCCATGCAAGAGACCAAAACAAAGCAATATACAAAAAGGAGGGAAAATTCCACATTTCTTGGTAACAGGAAGAGCTGAGGCCATGGGTGAGAGCACCTCCCATTTCCCTGGGAAAGGAGAATAAGTAAAACTTGAATCCCTTCAATTAGAGACTCATCTAAGAAGAGTTTCTCTCTTCCCACTCTACTTTGAAGTAGGACAGGGCACCCAGCATTACAGACTACAGGGTTCTTATCTTGTAGTTCTGGTCTCATTCATTTCTGTATTTACCAAGCCTGGTACATAAACACAGTAGGCAGGTGGATGGATGAATTTGCTGTCCAGTCAAGACTTCAGATAGCACATTCCTAATTGACCTGCTTTTACCTATGTGGTTTCTAAAACACTTTCACACTGGGATGATGACAGAGTTCTGGAGATGGATGGTGGTGATGGTTGCACACACTACTGGGAATATATTTAATGACATTGAATTGTACATTTTTAAATGGTTAAAATTGTAAATTTTACATTATGTATATTTTACCACAATAAAAAAATTTAAGAAGAAACGCTGTCACAAACATTTACGTTCCATGAATGAAGGAAGGATTCAATTCTCTTTGATCTCCAGCAACTGAAGCTGTAAGACACTCAGTGTTTGTCTCAGGTTATACTAAGAGATGAGAGAGCTAGAAAGGAAGACAAGCTCAAGTACAGCCTTTGGTGCTTCACTGTGCTTGAGGGGAGGAAACAGCTAGAAATGCACAAGCATAAATTAACATGCCCTACAAATGCCTCTGCCATAACTTCTGCCTGCCTTCCCCTGAGGGCCTCACCCCACCTCACCCGACTCTCAGCTCCGTGGCGGGAGGGTGCTCCGTGCTCCTGGGCCTTTTGCCCCTGCCCATGAACACGCCTCTCTGTGTGGCCCCACCACTTGTAGACAAGCTTCTGGTTGACAGACCCTCGCATCCTGTATGCCGACAGGAGCCCCTCGCCTCGCCCAAGTAGATCGCCAGTGTGTTGAATGACAACAACAACAAAAACAAGTGACAAAAATCTTTTGGGTTCCTGGAATTTTGTGGCATTGACTATAGCAGGAAATACATTAATTGACACCCAGAAATGTGTTGGTTTTGCAGAGATTTGCATTGTGATAATTGACGGTAAAGACTAGAAATCAGCATAGAAGGATTGGCATTGAAGAGGGAACCTGAATATGCAGTTCAAGGATGAAGGGCTGACTTCGGCTTTAAGCTTATTCTGAGGGACTTAAGAGGGCCGGATTAGAACTGAGGGTGGCAGAGCGAAAGAATTTCAATGTATCCCAATGGAGGTGTTTATCTCCAATAGTGCTGTCCAGCAAGGAAACAGGCTGCCTCACAGGATGAACTTTCTGAAGCTCTGCTCTTAGAAATGCAGGTGGGAAATTAGGTACAAAGGATTAAAAGGCCCCCGTCTACACCCCACAGCCCTAGACCTGAGGGCGAAGTGAGAGGATATAGCACCTGCAGTACAGGGAGTCAGGATGGCCTGAGCTAGGAAGCTTTCCAGGCCCAGGAGGACAGGGGGCTAGTTCATTTCTCAAGTTCAGTTTCCCTCCTTTAACGCCTCTCTTCACTTTCCTCCCTGCCCTACTTCTTCCCCCGCTTCCCCACCACCCCTCCTCCTCTCTCTGCGTCCCCATCAGGGAGGGGAAAGCACCTGGCTTGGAAGTCTATCTAGCCCAGAGCGATTTGCTCGGCAGCTTCCCTGGCGAGGAGGGAGGTGCTGGATCCTGGCCAGAGCCCTGCCAGCTTCCCTATTGTGGCAAGTGAAATCATCAGCTTCACACTGCGGGTCTATTTAAATCAGCCTTTCATGTCTGATGGATTTAAAAATATGCTAGGAGTCGGCATCTTAAATACAAGAAACACAAACAAGCAGATGAAGCTGCATTTTTCCTTCCTCTGTGCCCTCCCCGCTCCCTCTCCCCTTCTTTCCCCTTCTCTCCTTGCCCCTCCCAAAGCAGCTTTCATTCATAAGGCCCGTCTCCCCTGCTCTCCCCTTCCCTCCAGCCCACTCAGTGGCACAGGAAGCCTTTAGTCTGAGGAGTGGCTGGAAGCACAGGGGGCTGGGTTCCCTCAACTCTGCCGGAGACCAGTAAGTACCCCTAACCTCTGCTGAGAGGGTGAGTCCTGGGCGCCCTCACTCTAGCCAGTCCTCCCCTCACCCCCACCCCCGGCCAACAGGGTCTTCTGCATTGACTAGTGTGTACAAACAAGCGCCAGACTGGCTGCAAACTGGCTCACTACACTTACTACGCTCCCTTCTCAAATCACAGACAGGAAGGAGACTGTGGCCCAGGCAGGAGGAGGGACGCGCCCAGGGTTTGTGGTCAGTGAGCAGCCAAGCTGGTCCCTGGCCCATTGCCCTTGCTGTCCACAGCTGGCTCCACACAAGCCTTGCAACGTCTTCCCACTCAGTGCTGGGAAGGGGGTTCACTGCACCCAGAACCCTACAACTCCAGTAATGCGTCTGTGAGCGTTGCACAGCTTCCATGGCAGCAGGGTTCCTAGTCTGTCCCCACATCACAAAGGACAGATATGCACTGGGAACCCTTCTGGGGCTTTGATCTAGCCCAGTCTTCTCCTGCTGTAAATTAAGCCACATCCCCTCTCATCCCTGAGCATCATCCCTTTGAGACTTGCTAAGTGGCCTCTCATATGCCCCATCTCCTGGCAGGTGGCCGGCTACCTGGCCAGCACGGCAGTCACTGGAATCATGTCTAGGAGCAGCTCCCCAGACACGGCAGGACTGCCCTGGCCCAACTGCACTGTGTCCCAGCTGGCATGAGCCCCGGTGAGGGGCTACCTCAGGTTCTCAACTGTGGATGCAGGTTCAAATCACGTGCGGGGCTTTTCTTTATTTTTGGCAGTTTATTTTACTTTTATTTTACTTTTTAAAAGCAGGTCGGGTGCAGTGGCTCACACTTGTAATTCCTGGCCCAGATAGGAGGATCACTTGAGGCCAGGAGTTCAAGGCTGCAGTAAGCTATGATTGCACCATTGCACTCCAGCCTGGGTGACAGAATGAGATCCTGTCCCTAAAAATAATAATATCAACTCTTGCCCCCGCTCCCCAACTGCTGCTGGAAATTGTGATTTAATTAGAAACTGGAAGACCTTTATTTTTCAATTGTTTAACGTTACTATTATTAGTACCAACAGTAATGGAATGGAATAATAGCAAAAAATCTCACAAGCTTGCAAGCATTTTCTTGACCTTAGATCTGCTCTTTGATGCCTCTTCCTCTTTGACCACACAGCCTGCACTCTCTGAATTCTTTAAGAGAATGTTGGTGACTTGCTTAGGGCCACACAGCAGGTTATTAGTAAAGCAGAGATCCCAATAGGGTGCTGAGGCCTCCCCAGTACTGCCAGACCCTCTCAGTGGCCCAGCCAGCGGTCAGTGCTGATTGTCTACACCCAGGAAGGAGGTGGGCTCAGGGGCTACAGTGACTCATCCTGTGTCTGTGGGTGTACAACACACACACACACACACACACACTGATGAAACCACGCACACTACCCATTCTGATTTCATCCCCGACTCTCCTCTTTAGTCCTACTGTTAAAGGCCTGAAATACTTTCCACCGAAGTTTCAATAGGTGCTGAGGTGCCATGCCATACCCTATGCTCTTAGAACATGAAAATAAAGAAATCAAGAATTAAGGAGCTCCAAGTTGGTGAAGGATCTATATCAGCAAGCAAGTAGAAAACAATGAGACAGGGATGATGCAGAATACAGGATGAGCATCCCTAGCTGGAAAATCCACAGTCCTCCAAAGTCTGAAACGTTTTGAGCATTGGCATGATGCCACAGGTGGAAATTCCACGCCTGACCTCATGCGATGAGCCACAGTCAAAACGCAGCCAAAACTTTGTTTCATTCACAACATTATCAAACTATATAAAATCACCTTCAGGCTATGTGTGTAAGGTGTGTAGGAAACACAAATAACTTTCGTCTTTAGACTTGGGTCCCATCCCCAACATATCTCCTTATGTGTATGCAAATATTCCAAAATTCAAAAAAAATCCCAAATCCAAAAAAATCCAAAACCTAAAATGCTTCTGGTCGCGAGCATTTTAGATCAGGAATATTCACCCTGTGCTATGGACATTGAGAATTGAGTGGGACTCTGGGTGGGGGCACGGGGTTGGGGGACTCTTAGTTCTAACAAAGGGGTTCATGATTGGTGGGGGAAATAACAGAAGGAAATCAGGGAAGCAGGAGAGTGAAAGCTGACAGGGTCCAGGCATGCAGGACACACGGCTTGTATGGCCAGGGCAGTGCATAGGGTGAGGACTCCGGGAGTGGGGGACACAGCTGGGACTTTGACAGTGAATGGGACGTGGGACGTGGGAGACCAGAGCCAGACAGCCTACCCCGGGCGAGCAGGAGTTTCAGTATCAGCCTGTAGATTACAAGGAGCCACCGGTCAGTCGTGGTGGTGGTGGGGGTGAGGGGATAGGGTTTAAACAGGAGAGCGACATGAGCAGATTTGCAGTTGTGCCTGAAGAGGAGTGGAAGGATGGGGTGGGATGGAAGGGGAGGCACTGCGAGCATCACCCTCAGGCCAGCACAGAGTAGTGGGTGCGGCCAGGGTGTGTGAGGATGGAGGTAAAGCAAGAAACTACATAAGCAACAACCTCAGCTCTAACACATTAAGCGTTTGTTCTGCCAGCCAGGCTGTATCTTCAATCTCAGTCTTCCCACAGTCCAGCGTGCTTCCAGGCTCCTCAATTGTACTTCCCCCATCCCAGACTTCAAGTCATTAAATCTCAAACACTGAGTGTTTAAAACTGAAATCCAGAAGGCCTCAGATTTCTGAAAATGGGATTTCTCAGAATGAGCTGAGGGCATGGGGATTGCACACTACAAGCTTCAAGTCAAATTAAATTTTTAGATCATTCATTACTTGAAATTCTCCAGGCCATAGTTTTCTCCACGAACGTGAATATTCAAAGCCAACTGTGGCTTGTGGACTGGGAGGGAATAACACAAAAACCTACGTGTATACAGCCGTGTAGAGTTCACAGGTCGCTTCTGCAGCATGCCCTGTGGAAACAGACCCAGGGAGACTGACGACCAGGGCAAGGTTGGGGGTGGCAGGGCCAGGGCTTAACTGGCCCCAGGACCCCTGGATTCACTTTGTGCAGACGTGGAATGAGGTTTGCCTTCTCGATTGGCCGTTGCTCCCCAGGCCTCCCTTGATCCTAGACAGCACCCAGCTCTGCTCCCTACTCCTCTTCCCTCACAGAGCCCCCAGAAACCACATTTCTAGAGGCCCACTCAATAGAAACACTTTGCAGAGAAACACCTGAAAGAAAATCTTATCAGAGATAATCCATAGGCAACGTCAGAAGAGACAAAGTAACTCCCCGTGTGGACGAGAGCCAAGTGGTCCTGGCCAGATGCCAGCCAGCATCCTTAATCCCATTTGCTCTCAGTTATTAAAACGGTTTTCCAAGAAATGGGCCATCTCTGTAGAGTCGCACACTGATGAACGGCAGTCAAGCACCTGAGAAACCTCGCATCGTGGCGGTTCAGCCCTCCATTCCTCCGGCGACTCCCTGGCAAAGCCTCCACGGTGTCTTCCTGCAGCCCGGGCAGGAACTTCTTTTCTTCCTCGAGTGTTTACTTCTCACTCCTACCCCCAGCTTCCACCAAAAATAAGCCATTCTACTCTCCTCCACTACACAGTTGGGGGCGGGATCTTCTTAGAAAGCTCTGAGCCCAGGGTCGCAAAATAAGAGCTGTCGAATCACAAAATTCACTGTTTCTTTCAGCTGAGTGGGGACCTCAAGATCATTCTAGGCGAATCCCTTCCTCCCATAAATGAGAATACCGAGGCCCAGGGCAGGGGAGTGAATAGCCCCAGGTGAGAGAGGAGGTTCGGAGATTAGGAGCAGTAGGCAGGTTGGAGACTGCCGTGGGCACCATGGCATCAAGTCAGCATTCACTCGTTTGGAAAGATGGATTAAGCGCCTGTGATGGGTTGGGGACTTGTACCTGCCACTGACAGTCAGCACAAGTGGGATGCAGAGCCTGCTCTCAAGGAGATCACAGTGTCCTGGGGAGACAGACACAAAAACAGACACGGAAAACGCAGCCTGGCGAGTGTGGGGCACAGACGGCGGGCTTTGCACGCCTCCAGAGAGCCCAGGAGCCAGGCTGTGGGGCTCAGAACGGCCAATGTGCCCGAGTCCTGGAGGTGTGCAAAGCCTGGCAGAACTCCCAGGGAGATCACAGTGTCCTGGGGAGACAGACACAAAAACAGACACGGAAAACGCAGCCTGGCGAGTGTGGGGCACAGATGGCGGGCTTCGCACACCTCCAGAGAGCCCAGGAGCCAGGCTGTGGGGCTCAGAACGGCCAATGTGCCCGAGTCCTGGAGGTGTGCAAAGCCTGGCAGAACTCCCAGGAGGAGCAGCTAGTCTATGTATTGCTCATCTCATACCTGGCTTGCTTCTCATTTAACTCTTACCCAGTGCCACAGGGTAGATAATAGGATTGCCACCGTTTGTAGGAAACTGAGGCAGAGAGAGGCTGAATGACTTGCTCAAGGTTACACAGCCAGAAGTGGGAGAATCAGGGTTTGAATAGGCTCCTCCGGCTCCAGGGACCACACTCCTAATCACCGCCCTGTGCTTTTTCTTATCTCAGGTCATTCTGGGTCCTCAGTCTAGGACACTATGGGAAACTTCCTGCCGACTGGCCCATTCCACACTCGGCAATAGGCAGCCTCAGGCCCCGAGTCACGTTTAATGACCTCAGATGCCTGAAAGTCCTGGCCCTGCTCTGAATTCCCCTGGCATTTCTTTTTTTTTCTTTTCTTTTTTTTTTAGAGATGGAGTCGCGCTCTGTCGCCCAGGCTGGAGTGCAGTGGCGCGATCTCGGCTCACTGCAAGCTCCGCCTCCCAGGTTCACGCCATTCTCCTGCCTCAGCCTCCCGAGTAGCTGGGACTACAGGCACCGCCACCACGCCAGGCTAATTTTTTGTATTTTTAGTAGAGACAGGGTTTCACTGTGTTAGCCAGGATGGTCTCGATCTCCTGACCTCGTGATCCACCCGCCTCGGCCTCCCAAAGTGCTGGGATTACAGGCTTGAGCCACCACGCCCGGCCTTCCCCTGGCATTTCTAATCTAAGTATCTCCAAAGCCACCTTTGGAATCACTGGCAAGCAACACAGGATCCTATGCCTTCTTTCTTTGGCCACGGGAAGCCAGCACTCCCACCCACTGTGGAGAGAGACTCTACTTGGACTTATTTTTCCTTCAGGAGAGCCCGGAGTCATCTGCATGTTCTTGTCTGGAGCCCTCAGTTCCAAGAAGAGAAAGAGCTGCCGTTTATAAGCAGCTGCCTGTGCCCCGGGGTGCATTACCATGTGATCTCACATGATCTCATTTAAATCCTTCAGTGTCATTTGACACTGGCAGCAACCCTGGGAGAAAGGTGCTATTATCCTCCCCCATCGAACAGGGAAAGAATTCACACAGAAGCAGACAATTCCAGTAACTCGCTGCCAGTCTTCTCAGCTACTCACTGGGGGAGTTAGGCTCAACCCCAGGCCTGTTCATCTCCATGGCTGGCTGGAGTTCAAGGCATCATCCATGCCCATGCAACAGAGCTGTGTGTCTATGAAGCCTGTGCCTTTGGCTTGAAGTTCAATGCTGTATCCAACAGAGCTAACCAGCCATGGCCAAAAAGCAGTTGTCATGATATCAGAAACCCATTACAACCCACAGAGCCTCTGAAAGATGCTTCAAGAATGTGTGCTGTGAGTTGAAAGTGATGCCAAGCATTCTGCTCCCCTGGAAACAGCTGCCCAGGGCTTGAAGCAACAGCAGCAATCCCCAAATGCGGATCCAGCCTTGCACCGACCCTTCCAACTGCCTTCCCCCTCCCAGATGATGACACACTCTGAGCCAGGGGGAGGCTGTCCTCCTGGGAAGAACAGTATGACATGACACCAGACAGGACGATGCAAATGATCTCAGAGTTGAACAAATTGGCCGGCTGCAGATTCCCTCCGGCTGAACAAGGCAATCCTAAAACGAAGCGATCTGTATCCAAGCCACTGTCAACAACAGCTACCAAAAGAAGCCTCAGTCCCCATCCTTCTCTGGTGGTTCCTAGAGGTTCTGCCGGTGCCACAGATGACCTGTTCTGCAGTTGATTTTCTGAAGTAGGCAATGGGTTAAGCGTATTACCATTTTTCCGGGGAAACAATTGCCAAATGGAGCTCATTAGATGGTGAGCATGTGTGGCATGCAACTCTGGTCCTGTCACTTTCAGGACTAAAAAGATTTCAGTGTTTTCTCATTGCCTAAGGAAAATGTGTCCTTGACATGGTTTGCAAGGCCCTTGACCATGGAGCCCGGACTGTGTCTCAGGCCTCCCTTCTCTGGGTTCTCCCCTGGTCCTCTGCAGGCTCCTCTTTTTCAGTTGTGCCAAGCTCTCCGGACTCCTCTGGGCTGGGCCCCGGCACTGGCTATTTTTGCTGGATCCTTCCTCCATCTCCCCCTCCTCTCCCCTCCTCTCCCAGTTTTTCAAGGCTCTGTTTAAAGTCCTATCTTCAGGGAAGCTCTCTTGTTCTCAGGCTCTAAATAACAGTCTCTTAACTCCCTCAGCCTCTGCTTCCTTTTCATAATATTTATCCCTCTTGTTTAGTGTCTGCTTCTCCAGCAGCCAGTAAATTCCAAGATAGCAGGCTGGCATCTCTTTTGTTCAGTGCTGTATTCCCAGCACCTAGCAAGAAGTCTGCTACACAGGAGGCACCCAAGAAATGTGTATGGAGTGGAGGCAGTCAGGAGAGACCACTCATGTAGTGCTCCTAGTTCCAACTGGGTGCAGAACTGGGGCCTCGTGCTGAAAAAGAAGTAACACCCCAAGTTTCATCTGCACGCCGTGCCCAGCATGCAGGTAACAGGTGCTGAGTGAGTGTACCTCCCTCCTGCCTCCTAAGAGATCCTCCATGTTTCGTGGTGACACCGTATTCCCAGACCACAGAGCTGTGTGTGCAACATGCCATTTCCATGTCTCTGGGTTTTGCTGCCTGTTCCTGCACAGATGTTTTTTCGGGAGGCTTGGTCCTTCCCTGAGGACAGAGAAGGACCCCTACAGTTCTGTTCTTCTGTTGCCTTCTGGCTCATAACGCCATAGTGGAGTGTGCCTCTGACATATTAATGGCAATTTCTGACAGTGGGGAGTTGGTTGGTAATTTCCTGATAAGTGTAGCCAAACAAGTCTGAAGCATTGATGTGGCTGTTACTGCCACCAAGATTAGGCTCTCAGCCTAGTCCCCACCCCGTTCCCCTTGCCGGTCCCCAGAATGTGCTTCCAAGCCGCTAACTCAGGCCATCAAAGAGAATAGGTACTCCAAGGATACACATCCAATATATTATTAACCGAAACTAAATATGACTAAAGGAATAATTCTCCCAGGAAAAGCAGCATGTGTTGAATTCCAAAGTAAAATAACACTTTGGATTGTCTTCTGCTCTTCTCCCTGGTATGCAAAGCAGGCACTGGGCTTAGTACGCTAGGCGCGGTCTCAAGGTCACCAGCAAGTTCTCGTGATTAGAAACGGATGAGGAGGCAGCCAGAAGGTGAGGCCCTGCCCAAGTGCCCCAGGTGGGTCTGTGGCTTCTCTGCAAATGAGGATCTTTTCATTCTGATGGAAAGACATACACCTATTGGTGCCAGGGAAGGACATACATGGGTGCCAGTTAGTCACAGCGTGCCAGAGGGCTAGGAGATGGGTTTTAAGATCTCCACAGGCCACTTCTGAAGCACTTAAAGAGCCAGTGAACCGGAGCCCTGAAGCAGGCCACTTCCGCCCAGGGCTTTTGGAAAGCTCTGCAAGCCTCTCACCTGAAGTGCTGCCCCAAACCCTGGGCTGCTGCTGCCCTCGGCTCTGACTGTGGTGCCTGCTGCCCTCAGGGCCTTTGCAGACGCATGGGGTTCCACTCGGTCATCTAAATGTGCCTCTCAAGAGCAGAATTGCAATCCAGAGCAGAATGGCTATTGAAGCAGCAGTTATCACTAGAATCTCACTGTGCTTTGCATTTCTCAAACACATTTTATATTCATTTCATTCTGAGTTGTCTCCTTTTCAGCAGAAGAAGCTATTGAGTCTCATAGTGACTTGCCCAAGGTCACATCGTTAGTAAGCAGCAGTGCTGGGAGGTGACTAGGTTCCTTGGCTCCAAAACTCCTGTCATGTGGCAGAGCTGTGCGGCGGCTGATGGCTGCCTTTGGAAATGGGGACAGCAGGGGCCTGGGTCTGGTGACCTGCATGCTACGGCTTTCTCTGCCCCGTTTGCTCCAGCTGCTCTCCAGCCTTAGGTGTCAGCTAATGGTTGGCACACTCCCTTTGGCACTTCTATTGTGAGAAATGACCTACTGTCAGCTTTAAAAAGGGTCCTGGGCCTCCTGGAGCACTGTCATTCTCTGAAAATGACAGGCTGTCCCCCACCCCACCATGGAAATCACAGAGAGCAGGAAATTCAAGCATGTTCTCTTTCTGTTTCTAGGGCTTAGTGACTGAGACAAGACAACAAGCAACATAGCTCACCACCTACTCTGACGGAGGTTGTGTTGCAGAGCTGGGCTAAGAACTGTGGCTGGCCCTCGGAATGAGATGGGTAGAGCTGGAGCTGGTAGGCAATGGCAGAGGGACCTTATTTTCTTGAGATTTGGGCAAGAGCAGGCCCAGCCTAGCTAGACACTAACAATCACCGAGTTCCATTATGCCTGCTGTCTCTGCTATATTGCTGCTTCCTACGTCAGTGCCTGGAGCCTCTTAAGTATCCAGGACTGGAATATGTTGTGTCTGAGCCTTTGCTGAATATGAACTAATTGCTTCCAATGGGACGGGGACATTGGAGGTTCCAGACCTGGAGCTCAGCACCTCCACTGTGGTTAGACACGTACTGAGGAGACAGATCACCTGTCCTCGGGAAGTCAGGCTTATGTTGGAAGTCACCAGACAACAAAATAAGGGTCTGGGTATAATATGCCACAGCCTAGGGTTCTAAGGAAATCTAGATGCCCCTAGGTAGGGCTGTACTCAGAAACAAGGTATCCAGAGAGATGCTAGTCAGAACCCCAGGCAGGTTGCAGGGATCCTGAAAAATGTTTCTTCAGGAAGAGGGCTCCAAAAACAGGGCTGGGGCCCTCAGTGTGGTAGGGAGGGGGATTTGCAAGAACAAGACAGAGTCCTCATACTATGTGAGACCAAGGAGATCAAGGCAGGGCACATGCCGGGTGATCAGAACTGCCACTGGGTCGGGGACAGACTCCAGGCCAGGTGAACACGGTGCAGAGACGGGCCAAGATGTCTGGCTTAATTTCATGCCACTACTGAGGTCTGGAGTGAGGTGGAGTCTGTAGGTGGGATTGCAGGGTTGACGTCAAGGGGAGAGGGAGGCTTCAGAGATGGGTTCAGGGAGGGCCTGGCTAAGACCTCATTTCTGCCCATAGACTTTACAGAGGCTTGTGTCTATCTAGGGCAGATGGCCTCCATGGGGTGGTTTTTATGAAGTAAAAAAAATACTGGCATCTCCCAAGGAGCACAGATAGAAGAGGCTGGAGCCTGCAGGTCCTGGGTGGGGGACAGGGGCTCATGGGCACATATCCATGGGAGTCAAGCAAGTGCTGGGTCAGCTGCCACTCTGTTGCCAGCCACCCTTACTCTGCTCTCTTCTGGCAGGTCCCCGCCCTTGGAGCTTGTGGTTTAGGAAGGGAGAGAAACCATGCCTCCATGGACTTCAGAACAAGCACAGAGTGGCCTCCGTACAGACAAGCCCAGATGCAGTCACAAAAGAGGACCACGTTTTGGAAGAAGCGAGTTGGGAGTGGAAGGGCAAAGTTCCCGGGAGCAGGAGAAGAGTGACAGGCGAGAAAGTCTCTACAGGGTTTTGTACAATCTCAAAAACGAAAAAGAGGCAAAGAGTCAAGGAAAAAACAGGTTTCATCAGTGAAGTCATCTTTATAGCATCTCTGTTGTCGTCCAAGACCTCATCTCAAGCACTGACTTCCATTCAGAGGCTGTTGGAGGCAGAGATTACTTATTTCCCGTTGAATCGGAGGGATAATAAATGACAATTCCCACTGGAGCATTCCCCTGAGCAGGCGGGAGGAGGCTGCTGTGAAATTGATCCCTTATGCATTGCAGGCTTCCCTTCTGCAGCCCAGGGGCAGGGAGGGGTGATGGTGCGGCAGCCCAGGGGTTGCACCGCTCCAGAAAGCTAAAGATGGGGGTGGGTGCAGCATAGGCCCCTGGGATGACCCTCTTCTCCTCTGATGGCCAGAGAGGCCCAAAAGATTACTGGGCCTTTGCTCAGTCTGGTCCTCCCCCAAGCCTCTTGCCCCAGCAGCCTCCCCAGGTCCTGGGGTGCCAGGGATGCCTGCAGGCCCCAAATGCCTGGAGCACCCAGAAGGCCATCATTCTGGCTGCTCCACAGGGCTCCTGACAATGTGGGATTTTGCTGGTTTACCATGGATGGGATCCTACACCAGGCTGAATAGGCTTCCTGTCCAAGGCTAGACCAGGTCAGTAGGCAGAATCCAGGGGACCCCAACTCTCACCACAATGGAAACCTACCCCTGAGCTTTCCTCAAACGCCCCCTGAGGGAGCCCCCACTCCGATGTCCTCCTTCAATCTCCTCTCTCCTCTAACACACTTGCTTCTGTCCCCTCTTAAGTTTCTCTATTTTTCTTTCCCGATACATCTACACAGAAAGCATTAAATAATTTTCACTGTGTTTTTCTCTAAATATAAAAAAGACCGTCTTAGCCTCTAGGCCCCAGGCTCGGAAGAATCAGTGCAGGGCAGGGGAGGGCACGTTAACTGGGACTTGAGACCTTGGCCCAGCTCACCTCAGCTACCAAATGGCTGGGGTAAGTCCTCTGTGTGTAACTCCCAAGGCTTCACGGAATTGACAAAGTCCATGAATATCAGAAAGTTATGGAAGTGCAGAGGCTATTGCCATTGGGTTCAGTTATCATTATCCAGGGGCTCTGCCATCACCAGCACTCCCCACCCATGCAAAGCCAGGCCCGAGGTCTCCCCTGCACCTTCCCCATTCTTGGATCCCATTAACTCCACCCATCATCTCTAAATGGCCCCTCTTCCTTCCCCCCACCTGGAATGTCTCTTTCCAGGGAGGTGACGTAGATGAGATTCATGGTCTTGGAAGCTAAAGCATAACCCAAGACCAGACCAAATCAAAACACTCCACCACGCCCTGCAAAGTACATTGTATTTCCATCCTTCATAGATTCCACTGTTACTTCGCCTGGACCAAGGCTGGACATTTTCCTAACAGGTCTCCAGGCCATGCATAGCCTCCCATTCTGGTGCACTCTTGGTTAGCTCCTGTCCCCAATCCCAGCTCCATGACCTTCTTCTCACCCTCTAAGGCAGGACCCCTCAGAGACCATGGGAGAGATGCTCTTAGGCCAGCCCTGACCTCTCTGCTGAGGAGCAAACGTGAACCCACATAGGTGCTGCTGCCCTTGAGTCTCTACTCCATGGTGGCCTCTGGCTTTCCCCCAGCCCTCCCACTTCACAGCACAAGGAACCAAACATCCCACGGTTTTGTTCTCATGTGTGTTTATTGAGCGCCCACGGAGTCCGTGGTACTATGCTCAGGGTTCAGAGCCACAGTCCAGTCAAAAGGAGACCAGAGCTAGTACAGAGAATGTTTCATAGCTGCTTAACATCTGGTAAGGGGTGGGGAAGGGGCGAACTAATCACAAAACAAATTCCTATTCAAAAGCAACAGAATCTCCTCTGAGAGTAATATATATTCTAGGCACACGCGCACGCACACACGCACACACCCTTCTGAGTGAACACCTAGGTCTACCCACTTGGTTGTATATGCATGCATATACAGGTATCTGTGGGTAAATATCAACTATGCTGCTCACATTCACACGTGCACGCACACACACACCACCGCACACAAATAATCTGGCTTATGCTATCAAAGATGCTATGTCTCCAGGTTCTAGTGGAAGCAATCTGTCCTAGACACCCGCAGCATGCAAAACTCAGAAGACCCGGAGAGTCACAGTTAAGGAGGAGACAGGGAGACGCAAATACGTTTCCACCCTCGGGGCCCAGCCACAGCACGCGAGGTCGCTCTTTGTTGGCAACACAAAGCCTTCGTGAAGGGCTCCCAGGGCAGAGTGGAGGGGCTGGAGGCCTTCTGTCCAGTGGCGGAGTCCGCGGGAGCCCTGGGGAGTTCACCAATCTTCAAGGCAGAGTTGAAAACTCTGGTTTTCAGGTGTGTAGTCCTGCAAACGGTATTCTTTGGGACGGCACGGCAGATCGAGGCGAGAGTTCCTTTTCTCCTTGCTCTCTGCAGCTTCCCACGTGTGCTAACGCATTTTGTAGTCATTAGATACAGACGTTTCACACAGCTGTCCCTTAAAATCCAAGTCTACTGTGAAATCGAGGTCTCGCTGCAAGGCAAAGAGAGAGCGAAGGGTCAGGCAGCCGTCTGGGTACGAGGCCACAGCCCCACTCTCTGGCACCGCCTGCCCCCAGCACCACAGGGATGGGTAGCACCAGTGTCTTAAAGCTTTCTGGCTAAGGGGTTCCCCTGAACAGCCCACAGGAATTCATTCTGCTCCCTCCTTGTCTTCACAGGAAGTTCTTCCATTTCTCCCTAAATCCTTCCTGCTCTAATAAAAGAAAAATGTTCCGAGTTCATCCTGGAAGTAAACTGATTGGGGTAGTTGAGTGTTCTATGAGGTGACCTGCCGAGCATTCTGCAGATACTTTTAGCGCACGTGCCCGCACCTGGGGCTGCCCAGAAAGCGCCAGCCGGTCTCCCTCGCACTAGGCCAGCTGAAGAGATACCAAACATCCGCCAGCCACCAGGAGCTTATCTCCTGGCCCAGCTCCTGCTAAATGAGGTAGGACCCATTTATTTGAAAGCCTTTCACAGAAAGAGCTGGAAGCTGTCTTCAAAGCCGAGACAGTCCAGAATTGGACCCAGGGAAAACCTCTATTTGCAGAGTTTTGAGGGATCAAGCCTGAGTCCCTCAATGAGGTCCAGTCACGTCCACATGTGGCTACCAGCTGCCTCCCTCAGTAAGTTTCTGATTGTTCACGAGACACTTAAGAGACTGGGCAAGTGAGTCCTGAGTGAGCCGGCTCCATGGGGACCTTCTCCCCTATGTCCCTGGCCCCGTTCTGTGACACAGGTGGCCTTGGCACTTACCACATTTTTGGCATTTGGCTTCATGGATATGGTCCCGTAGATTTCCTCCCCCCTCCGGACAGTGAGGTAATCTTCCAAGTAGAAGACAGTCTGCTTCCAGTGGGTGTAAGGAGCGTCAGGGGCTGAGGGGTAAAAGAACAGGGGAGGTGGGAAGAAAGAGTCAAAGATGATGTCTCCAAAGGGATGAAGCTGGGACCCTGCATAGAAGTTACTGGGCTTCCTCCAGGACTCACTGAAACCACCCGCCTCGGCACTCTTGTTGGGTCAGGTGCATAGTCCTTACAGTCTGCCTCCAAGCCCCATGAGAACTCCCACTCAGCCCCAGTGGCCTCGCCTCCCATCACATTTCCATCCCCTCAGTGCTGATCCTAGCTGGGGATCAGAAGACAGACAACCTGATACTACAAGTTCATAGCATGGGATGGATGATGAATGCCTTGTCACCCACTAAATGCATCGACATACCTGTGTCTGAACATGCTGCTGTTTTTAATGAGTTCAACAGAATGAAGATGTTCAGACAGCGTGGGGAAGGGATTTGCAGAGTAGGGCCTCCTATCTCCCCTTAAATGTCATCATTCATGCAAACCCCACAGCTAAACCAGTTTCCCCAGATCCACTGATAATGGCAGGTACTTGGTCCTCAATCTTGCAAATAGCTTTCCCTGCTGAGCACACATAGTGGCTCATAGCTGTAATTCCAGCTACTCAGGAAGCTGAGGCAGGAGGACTGGTTGAGCCTGGGAGTTCAAGAACAGCCTGGGCAACATAATGAGAAAACTAGCCGAGGGTGGTAGCTCACATCTGTGGTCCCAGCTACTCAGGAGGCTGAGGCAGGAGGATCCATTCAGCCTGGGAGTTCAAGGTTGCAGTGAGCTATGACTGTACCACTGCACTCTAGCCTGGGTGACAGAGTAAGACCCTGTCTCCAAAAAAAAAAAAAAAAAGCTTTCCCTGCCTGCTTCTCTATGCATGAGGAACTAAACCTAGCACCTTGGCCCAGGGTTTCAAGTGTATCTTCCTAACTGGATCAGAAAGAAATGAGGGATGGTTCTTGTCCCACAGCCCTAATGCTGGCCCACAGCTCATTCATCCTGCATGACCCAAAGCCATAGTGGTACTTGCACCTCCCCGACGCCTGCCATTGAGTCTCTTCCCTTCCCTCTCAGCACACGACATATTCTCCCATTAAATGTGAGGGATCCTGCCTCACAGGCCATCATCCTCGCCAGCAGCTGTCTCTGAAATTCTTCCTCTCCCTCCTTTCCAGCCTCTCACTTCCTCATCCTTCCTCTGGGAAGCCTTGCCTGACCCGCGAAACCTGGATTGAGTGCTCCCAAGGCACCCTGACCTTCTGTTATTGCAGTGTGTGTCACACAAGATAAATGTCTTTCCCCCACCCCATTTGTCTGCATCCTCCATGGACTGCAAGCTCCATGAGGGCAGGGACTGGGCCAGCCTTGCTTCCTCATGCCTGCCTCTGTGCTTGGTAGATCTATGAGTATTGAAACATGAATGATGGTAAGAACCCAAAGAGCAAGTGTCTGTGGTGTTTCAATGTACTCGTACGTGTCCAGTTACACTGGGGCCCTTTGGAATCTAGACTGTAGAAGAACCCATCTTATTACAGGAAGTTCCTCTTGGTTTGGGCTGTTGCATTCCTCTACCAGGATTTCCTCTTTTTTTTTTTTTTTAAGGACCAATGATAAAGATGAGAAGACTTGGGGATAAGATAAGGGTCTTCAAAATCCTTCAAAAGCTGTCACATGGAAAGACTTACATGTGGTCTTATCATGGCTTTGGGGGCAGAGCAAAGGCTAGTCACTAGGAGTCATTAGAAGGCAGATTTTTAGATTTTTAATTTACCAAGATGAATTAGAGCTGTCCCACAATCGTATGAGCCACCTGAGGTCCAACCTGGCAGGTGTTCACACAGCACCGACTGGGGCTTTATCATGCACTGACTCAGACCTGGTGACCTCTAAGAGCTTTCAAAACCCCAACGCCTATTTTAACAGCACTGAAGAGTCTGTCTTTCTCTGCCCTTCACAATGAACTGGCTTGATCAAATGTCAGTGGTTTGGAGAGAGACTCAAGTAGCCTTCCATGCGTGCATTTGGGAAATCGATGCAAACTCAAGGTTGTGGGGAGAAAGTGCAGCCTGCACATTTGGGAAGGGAAGGAGGATCATGAAGGTGCAGTCTGTCCCCTTCAGACCCTGCCTGGGTTCCTGAACACATCCAGCCTTTCTGCCCTCCAGGGCATACTGCTGTCTGCAGAGAAAGTCCCCCTGCTCCCAACAACCTTCTCTGCCAGCTACCTCTAAATAGTCAAAAGATAGTTTCTGGTTATGTGTGGAGACTGTCAGTGTATGACTGACAGCACTCTCGCCCCCACTTCCACCTACACCAGCTCAGACAGGTGTCTCTCTCCTGTTCCTAAAGACCTTCAGGCAAGGGAATTCAAGCAGCCTCCTTCTGCCACCTAATCCGATGCCTTATGAGACCGCCAGAGACTTCCTGGCCCAGATTTGCCAGCCATTGGGTCTGCCTCAGATGGTAGTCCCCAAAACATGCCAGCTTTGAGCTGGAGGAAGATGATTATTTTCCTTGATATCAACATCAAAGGGTTAAGAACATCCACAAACATCTCATTTCCATGATGGGTCCATTAGCCATGGACTAATTGTCTAAACCAGTTTTCCCAATCCTAGTTCTCCATCAAAGTGCCCAGGAAAAACTTAGTAAAAGTCAGTATTTTGATTCTACTCCAAGAGATTTGAAGTCAGTAATTCTGGGGGGCGTGGAGGGGCAGGTGATGTAGACACACAGCCATGGCTGAATCCCAGTGCATCTCCTGACCTCCTTTGGGAAGGTAGAGTGAGAAAGACATTTAATTAGGTGACAACAGCCCAGTGTCCAGTCTCCACTTTGCCACTGTCTTGTGTGACCTGGGGCTCCTTTTCTGCATCTGCAGAATATGGGTCATGATATTTATCTCCTGAGGTATTGTGAGGATGAGATGAGATGAGAAGGGGAAAGGATTATAGACTAAGGATGACCAAACCTCCTGCTGTGCCCAGGACAGTTCCAGTTCGCATCTGTTTTCCTGGCATAATGATTAATAGCTCTTCCCTTCACCTGCAAACGTGTCCTTAATGGAAAGCTGAGTTACACAGCCACCCCACCTAAAACATATTAGGCCCATGTTAGCGACATACCAAGCCATTGCATCAGGCAAGTCTTTGGTCATTACAGTGGTATATGATTTTATTAGTTCATCAACTATGGCTCTGGCCTGCAAAGGTATGCCGCCTCTCTCTAGTGGTGGAGAATGTACTGGAAAGGATCCAGAATGTCACCGTGCAAAAGGGTGGGCATAGAGTTCTCCTTGTCAGGGAGGAAGGCTTTCCCTTCCTCCGCCCCACCCCCATCTATGACCATCCAGATTGTACAACCAGCTCTCAGGCTTCCCTACTCTGAAGATGCCTCCCTGCTCTTAGCATTCCGGCCCCACATACCCCTTTTCTCCCTCCCACAAGTCCCTTCCCCATCACAATCTCTCTGATTCTAGGCTTTAGGCAGCTTTTCCTCTGCATTTTTGAAGTGAGCATGACCAGTACCGCCTGCAGCATTCCCAGTGCCGTGCATCCATTCACCATTCCACAGACTTCCACTTAGGATGCCTGCCACAGGCCAGGTATGGCTCTAGAATTGGGGAACAGCAAATGGGATGAACACCATGTTGTCCCCTCCTCCCCCGATCATACAGCCTCAGTGAGAAGACATTCAGGCAAATAGTGAGAAGTAGGGTGGGTGCTGTGACCAAGGAGGGGGCTTGGGAACACAGGGAGCTGAGGGTGCAAATGACAGGGCCTGGCCTCTCACCAGAGTTTTCCTGGTGCTTTTGGGAAGGGAGCGGAATCCTGCTTCCCATCTCACTGATCAGTGACTAAGTGGCTGGTCATCCTTTCTGGGATATAATTTTTCTAGCTGTGAGTTTGGAATTATATTCCTCAGAGAATTCACAGGCCTTTTGTAGGATGGAGGACTATGCACCAAGAAGCTTCTTTAATGTGGGAAAATGACTCAATGTCACAGGATGTCAGTGGCAGAAAGGGGCTGCCTGAGCCCAAGGCCCAGAAAGTAACTTGCTCAAAGTCCTCTCCAATGTCTGATCTGCCTACCTTGCTGATACCTGAAAAAACTAGGGCTTGCACCCAGGCCTGCTTCTGCTGGGGCTCCTGCCCTTCCACCGGCTACCTGATTTTCCTGGATTACATAGCAGCCCCAGAGGCCCCAGTTCCCACTTCTACTCCCACCCCACTGAGGATGTGCTGTGACTGGGGGGCACTGTGCCCACTGGCTGCCACAGCCTGGAACCCTGGGTGTCTGTGCCTATTTGTGACAGATTCTGCCTGGAGCTGCAGAGACATCAGAGTCGTTGGAAGGGATCGTTTTTCAGGTTGTGTGGTATGGAATGTGCTTCTGACTGGCCCACAGAGCGTGCTACCGCTGGGCTGAGGCAGAAAACTCAGCTGGGGGTTGATGTGGAGGGACCACACACAGCAGGCTACACTTTGCATCAAGTTCAAAAACAGCTGAGACCAAACACTACCTTGGTTAGGCACACACATCCATGTGATCAAACTTTTCATAAATAGCAAGGGAATAAGGGACACAAAATTCAGGATAATGTTCATCTATACGGGAGGTGGGATGGGGTGGGGCATCCAGGAAGATGCAGAGGTGTGGCAGCATTTCAGCCATTGAGTCAGGGCATGGCTTGAATTAATAAGTGTAAGCAAATTAATGTGACTATGCATTAATTTATTTATACTTAATTATAATTGTAATCATATTACAGTTATTACCATGGTCTTTCTAGTTAATATTTATATTTTAGTGAAAAACTATTTATTTTTAATATTAACTGATGTATTTACCTTCTAACAGTAATACTAATACATTTATTTTATTTATTAGTTTTTATTAATCTATTTTGTTAGTATTTATTAATTTATTCTAGTTACTATTTTATGTTCTAGTTAATAGTAATTAATTTATAATCTGGTTGCTGAGTTACATGGTGAGTTCATGGATATTCATTGCATTAATATATAAATTAGCAAAAAGTGAACCATGAATGGTCCAGTAATGACATATGGCATGAGCCAAGAATTAGATTAAGTCTGTGCATCTGAGATCCACAAAAACAGAAAGTGTTACTCAGTCGGTTGTCAGAGTCTAGATGGTCTGAGTATACCCCGCTGTTAACCCACATTAACTGGGAAAGAATTTGGCTACCTGCTAGAAACAGAGCCCCCACGCTGACATACGAAGGTGGCTGAGAAAGCAACTCAACACATTATTCTCCCACCCCCATTGCTACCCATATAGGCATGTGCCAAGAAGAGGGATCTACGTCAGCCAGAAAGCAAAGAGTCTTGGTGAGGCCTGAGGGTATACCTGAGTGAGGAGATGGAATAGCCTTTCTGGAAGAAAGTCAACATTGGTCAAATTCTCAGCCCTCTGGTTCAGGGCAGTCTTGCACAGAGGCAGTGGTCCCCAAGCTGGAACATGCATTGCCATCACCTGGAGGTCTTGTTAAGACACAGACTGCTGGCCCCTACCCCCAGAGTTTCTGATTCAGGAGGTCCAGGGTGAGGCTTGAGAATCTGCAACCCTAACAATTTCCCAGGTGATGCTGATGATGTTACCCGTCCAGCGACCACACTTTGAAAACCACTTCCCTAAGGCATGACAAACTGGAGACTGCAGGACCTCCACATGTCTTTCAGAACCTAAGCATGTGGAATTCTGTGCAAAAGGGAGGAGGTATAACACCATAACTGCAGAAAGACAGAGGAACATGCTCACAGCTGGGTTTAGATCCGTGGTCTTTGAGGCACGTGGGACTGTGGTGGGCGTGTGACCAAAGACTAGGAAAGAAAGCCACTGAGTTAGAGCCTTCAGCACTCAGGGCAAATCCTCACCATCTTTCAGGCAGCCCAGAGCTGATGTCTTGATTCTGGATGTCAGCTTAATCCAGGCCTCTCCACATGGGACCGTGAAGAATGTCATCCCTGACACTACAGAGCCAGGGAGCCATCTCTAGACAGTGTCCAGCAGCTGTTTGCTTGACTTTGGGGACTAGAAATATTAATAGATCATCTCAAGGAAAATAAAACTCTGGCTGAGAGCTGCAGGGATGGAGCCTGGGCTTTGGAAACTTAGAACTTTTTCCAGAGTATCCTTGCCCACCGACTTTCTCATCACCTACAGCAGGGCAGGCCCTGGGTTAGACATCATCCTGGTGATTGAATAGGCAGAGCCAGCTCCTGTGACTTCATCCCTAGCTTCCAATCACAGCCACTGTCCCCAAGAAGGCTCCTGCCCAGCTCCCTCACTACCCCCACTCTCACCATTGCTAGGCAGAGTCTTCCCAATCCTTCAAGATCAAAGTGAAACCCGCTGCTCCTGCCCACTGGAAAGACATGTACTGCCCCTGTGAGGAGGGCAGCAGCAGATGACCCAGATCAGGGCAGGAAAGCACCAGCACTGCCTGGCTGATGGAGACCAGAAAACCCAATCTCAGTAGTCAAGAGGCATTAGTTCTGGGAAAAGCCTTTCTTTGAAGAGATTAATCTGTCTCTTGCTTCTCTTTCCATAGGTAAAAGGGAATCATTGAGACCAGCTTGGACAATGAGGCAAGACCCCACCTCTACCAAAAAAAAATAAAAATAAAAATAATCCAGGCATGGTGACATGTGCCTGTAGTCCCAGCTACTTGGGTGGCTAAGGCAGGAGGATCACTTGAGCCCAGGAGGTGAAGGTTGCAGTGAGCTATGATTGCGCCACTGCACTCCAGCCTGGGAGACAGAGTGAACCTTGTCTCTGAGAAAAAAAATGAAAAAAAGCATCATTGTCATCATGGCTTCTGGGAGTAAAGAATCATGGCCTTGATTTCTGGTAGAACTCACCTCCCCACTCCTGCTACTAGACATGCAATTACTCACCTCCTCACCCCCTGATGACATGCTCCCAATTCCAAGGAAGACTCAGTAGGAACACATTCTCAAGGGCAGGGTTCGTATCATCATACACATCTTAGAGCAATTTGTTAAGAACTGTGCTTTAGAAGCCCCGAATGCAGAGATCACTGAGATCTGATCCCTACTCATGCAGGACACTGACGGTTGCAAGAAAGAGTGAAAATGCTGAATAAACAATGGCATAGGCCCTGTGTTGGAATCCTGTGTGGTTGTTTAAAAAAGAAGCTAGGTATCTCTGTGAGGCTATGAGAGTATCACCAAGATAACATTGTTAAATAAAGAAAAGGTAGCCGAGGGCAGTGCAGAGGGTAGGATCCAATCTAAGTTTTAAAAAATGGTGTATTTTTGATACTGTACTATGCTTACATAAGACACCATCAATGGGGCAGCTGGGCAAAGGGTTCACACAACTCTGTGTACTATTTTTACAACTTCCTGTGAATCTATAATTATTTCAAAATAAAAAGCCAAAAAAAGAGGCGTCTATGGATATGCATGTGCTTGTGCACCCACTGAAATCTGGTGGAATGATACAAAAGAAATCATTAATAACAATATTTGCCTCTGAAGAGTGGGAGTGGGATGCGTTGGGAGTGAGAATGTTTTCTTTGACTTTTTCTGCCCTTTCGTCCTGATTTCTTCTTGCTGTTGTGCATGTGTCTCACTTGAAACGTCACCATGACAGGCACATGCACGGGATGTCAGGGAGCCCTGAGGACATCGAACCTTGACCCAAAGGGAAGGCGGGGATCAGGTAACCCCTGAGCTGAGACAGGAAATCAGGTGAAGAGATGGGGCAGGGGTGGTGTTACCACCTGAATTGTAACCCCCTTCCAAATTCATGTGGAAGTCCTAATCCCCACTACCTGAGAATGTGACTGTATTTGGAAAAAGGGCTTTAAAAGAGGTGACTACTTTCATCCAGTCTGACTGGTGTCCTTAGAAGAGGCAATTGGGACATACATGGAGCCACCAAGGGCTCATGAGCACAGAGGAAAGACTGCATGAGGACACAGCGAGAAGGTGGCCAACTACAAGGCAAGAGGAGATCCCTCACCAGAAATCCACCCTGCTGACACCTTGCCCTTGGACTTCCAGCCTCCAGAACTGCATGTGTGGTTAAGCCCCAAACCTGGGTAATCTGTTATGGCTGCCCTCACAGACTGACACAGGAGAAGAGGGGATGATGAGAGCCTCTGACAAAGGCCCCTCCCACCTCCTGGACACACCTGGATGGACAAGGACTGATGTGTGCAGAAGCCATGGCCCAGAGAATGAAGAGGCCTCACTGAGTTGAGAAGTCAGCAAGGAGCTCGGTGAAGCTGGGCCATCTGTGTGGTAGATGGGACAGGGCTTGGCCAAGAGGGGTGGTGAGGAATGAGGCTGGAGAGTGGACCAGGGCCAGGCCATGGGATCCCCATTTGCCGGGCTTATCTACTGCAGGCAGCGAGGCACCTCGGAAGTGGGGCTGGGATTTGGGAGTGGGGTGATCTTGGGGGAACGCCATCAGAGATTTAATGAAGGATGGGTTGGTGTGAAAGTAAGGGAGAAGGGAAGGAGACATAGAGACCAGTGTGCAGGCTGCTGCAAGACAGGCTGTGTCCTGCACAGAGGCATGGGAGTGCAGACTAGGCTTGTTCAACTCCATCCACACCCACCACACAGAATGTGCTCAGAAAGTGCTGCCTGAACAAATATGCATTTGAAGGGTCTCAGGACCCCTTCATGAGCCCTACCTCCTGACTCTCCCTCATCCAACACACTCTCAACTTGGGCTGTAACAACCACATCATTATTTACCTTCCCCTTGGACAGCACAAGTGTAGGGATGCACGGTTCCTCCATGGTAGGAGAGGTTGATGGGTGTCACCCAGCTAACACCCAGCCCCTTCTCCCCAAGTCAAGGCCAGCTCTGGTCACCCCACAAAGACTTGAGGAAGCATGGGAGAGGGAGGAGGCTCTGGGAAGCAACAAACAGCTCACCTGTGGAAAACCCCATTTTCTTGTGGCACTTGGTAAATTCAATATTAAAATAGGTGACCAGGGCGTGGACGTAGTCGTTGCGCTGTATCTGCAGGCAGAATGCAGATGTGAACGAGAGCTCTTCCGTCTTCACTGTGTAAATGTCCACCTCCTGCAGCCCAGAGAAGAGAGAATGCCGGGAACTTATCGCCTCCACCATGTCTGCGTCCTGGTCAGCAGCCTCGTTCTATGAGAGACTGTGGTCTGTCGGCTCTCTGAGGGATATCTTTATTCTTGGGGTGATTTTCCAGGCTCTCCACCACCCTCCCAATCACCTCCTCCATCCTTTCTAGGGTGGAGTATGCTCAAGCAATGATGCAAATGGATTTGAATCAAAACCTGAGGGGAGCAGGATTCAGAAGGTAAATCTGCCGGGGTTTGGGGCGACAGGGGGATGATGGGGAAGGGAGAGAACAGGAGGATTAATTAGACAATGCATCCCTTCACCTGTCAGAGCAGCCTCGAGTGGTCCACCCAGGCACTGCTCCATCCATCGTTCTTAAAATGTGGTCCCTGAAAGATCAGCACCAACAGTACCTGGGGGAAAATTCTGAGGGGGTCAGACCTGCTGGATCAAAATGGCAATCTGTGTTTTATCAGGCCCTCCAGTGATGTGGATGAACCAGACTACCCCTTCCGCAATTTTTTGATACTCAAGTTCCCAGCAATAGGAGGTTTCAAGGATGACATTAGGAGTAAGGACCTGAGCCCACAAAGTCACAGACTGAGCTTAGGAAAGTTCTGCTGGCCATTTTTCGCAAGGCTCGACTGTTTTCAAAAATAAATAAAAGTGGAAAATAAGAAGTGAGAATTTTCAGTTCTGGCTGGGGAACGTGGAACATGAAGAACTAATAACTCTAAGAATTTCAACTGGAAAATGGCTGAAAATCAATCTCGCACGGGGAGCAGGTGGAATTGAAAGACGTCCGCACTGTGCTGTTCTTTTCTATGGAAGAATGCTGGCCTGCTGCTTGTTGCCCGTGAGGCAGGGCAAACCTACCAGAGCCCAAGATGCATCCCCACAGATTCTAGCGAGGCCCAAGGAAGAAATTCCCATTAGTCAAG
>NW_012122820.1:4539490-4548757 GCF_000951035.1 Colobus angolensis palliatus | reverse complement strand
ATCTAGAGCTTGCTGAACACCCATCTAGAGCTTGCTGAGCACCCATCTAGTGCTTGCTGAACACCCTTCTAGTGCTTGCTGAACACCTTTAGGGATGGAGAATTCACTATCTGCTAGGCAGATCAGTCCATGTCCTGGAATCTCCAGTCATTAGATCCTTCTTCAAAACTAATGAAGAAAGTTCACACTCATCCCTCTGTAACTTCCACCCACAGAAGAAGCCAAATGTCCGTTCCAACTCACACAGGTCCCTTAAACATTTTCTTCTCCAATACAAGCTTTCTCTGGCTTTTTATTCATTCCTCATAAGTCATGATATCTGACCCCTCATCACCCAGGCCTTTCTCCTCCGGGTGGGTCCTGCTACTTGCAAAACTGAGCGTTACACTGACCATACCAGGTCCTCCATTTCCCTCCACTGGCACATACTTATAGCAGCCTGTATTCCCAAAGAGCACACTGCTGGCTCAGCCTGCATTTAGGTCTGCCAAGCCCCTTCTTCCACCACAGCCCTCAAGGGTAGGGGTCCTTCATTACATGTCATCTGTTAGTGTGGGCCATTGCTCAAATCTAGGAAACTTTTATACTAAGTATCTGTCAGCCTTCAAAATGCTCATTATCCCTCCCAGCCACATGGCCTCATGGTGTCCACAGGTTTTCTCCAGCTCAAAAACTCTTAGGACAAGCCTTAGTTGCCTGTATTGTTGTTAATGGCATCACAGTGTCTACCCTTACTGACTTTTCCATCACCTTCTCAGGGCCAGTCAGCCAGGCTCCAGGCCCTTTCCAAGGTCCCTGGTATCTTTCTTTCTTGGTTCCCTTTGGTCACCAGTGTAGTATGGCCTTCTGATCTCACTGCTGGCTCATCTCAGCAGCCTCACCACCTTCGTGCTTGCCCTGGCCGGTGCACTGGAGCCCTTCAGTGGCAGAAGCTACACCTCATTGGCCTGTGTATCCTCAGTGCACAGCAACACCTGATACACAGCAATATGTGTTGACTCATCAGTCATCTTCTCAGAACAGGTCTCCCTGCTTGAAGACTTCCTTCTTTGCTCAGGCCCCTCTTTCACAACTAAGATTCATCCAGACTGCATCATTCTCTGGATCTATAACCTTCAATGACTCCTTATGGCTTACAATCTAGATGTGGTTACTTTCTCCTTCTATCACATGCGTGCATGCACACACACACACACACACACACACACACCTCACCCATCTGGCAGGAATTCCACCTCTAAAGGATCTTGCTGTCAGATGTCCATCAACCAAATGTCAGCTATCAACTCTTATAGCTGACAGCGTTCAATAGATCTCTGAGACATTTGCATCTTAATAGAGGCCTCTGATGGAACAAAAGCCTTTGGGACCAAAAGTATTGAAGCCGCACATTATAATGGCAACAATAAAGGCAGGTGGTCTTTTGGAGCGGGGGTCCAGGCCATCTGTGAGGATGGAATCAGCTGTAGCTAGGCTTCAAAGACAAAAAGGTCCTCGGGGCTTAGGTCTCCCAACCCCCAACCAAAGTCTACATATCAGCTCCAGTTACCCTGACTCCCCAGAGCCCGGCCCCATCGACTAGGAGGCTTCCTCTTTTCTGCAGCAGAAACAGCAGCTCTGAGACCCAGGGAGACCCACTGACTTGGCCTCAGGTGACCCGCTTGAAACACAGGGCTCTGCCAGCATAAATTACTCAGAATTGCTCCTGGTCGCTGCGATCCCCACCACTAAATAATGTTACAAATGGATGTCTCGGAGCAGAAGTCTGGTCAAAATAGAGTCTTAATTATAATAAAGTGTCACACTCTGCAATGTTAATAGCGATGAAAATAGCAATTAAGTGTGTGAAGAAGGGCAAGTGTTTTCCCAACAGACTCGGCAAGACGTTGCTTAGCACATTAGCAGGAGAGAGCTGGTGGACGGGCTCTCCTGGAAGCAGAAGCAAACACAGACAATCGTTCTCCTTCTCAGGAACACGGAGGAAGAAAGGGACCAGCGTGGGACAGGAAATCATCACAGGTCGCGAGTCCTGAGACAGAACCAGAGCCCCGGGAGTTTTCATAAGGAATGTACAGAACACACACTCCTCCAGCCACTCCTTGGCTGCTTTGCCCCTGGATACACTCAGGTCTAACCAAGTGAAAGGCCCTGCTAGTTCTTGCCTGGGGAGTGGAGAGCCAGGATAGTGGCTGACATGTCTGGCAATGCAAACAGAAATGCAGTGGCCACCCCTGCCAGTGGGGGCTAGGTCGGGGCAGAGAGTAACCTGGGTTCAAGAACATTGAAGGAATTTTATCCCCAAGCTGAAGCCATTACATACAGATGCCTACTGGTAAATGTCACTGCCATATGTCATTTCGGCAAATTCAGTTGCTCCGGTAGACTTCTATCTATTCTACATTTACAGAAGTGCCTTGCACTATGGGTGAACTTCTTGTTGGGGGTATACTTTCCTCGTTCTTGTTTAGGATGCCAAGGAGGAAGAGGCTTCAGGAACAGAGGGACTGGTACGAAGAAACAAAAGGAGACATTTGCTCACAATTAATCCTGCCTGGACCCAGAAAAAAGACTGAATGAAATAGTGAGAACCCTGTGAATGGAGAGTCTGAGGCTTAGACTCAAAGCCAAACCTCTCAGGCAGGATGTTACTAAAGAGAGGGGGCATCTGATGGGGTCTGATGAGGTTCATTCTAGGTTTATTTGCCCTGTGAGGTCCCTTCTGAAGGCCACAGTGACACTCCATTGCAACGGGTGCAGTTCTTCCTAGCAAGGCTTGTGTCCAGGACAAAGGACAGTTTCCATGTGGGCAAAGCAGCAGTTATACCAGTCTTTCAGAAACCTCCCCACATCCTTAGAGGCTCTGAACTCCAATCCCATTATCCTACTATAAATATTCCAGTTCAGTACCCTGCCCCGACACTTTCAGGAAAAGAATGATGCGTGCAGGAGCATAGTAGGCCAGCATGTTAGCAAGATGAGACTCTGGTGGGCTGATTTTTAAATTTAAAAATTAACCTGGGCTGGGTGTGGTGGCACATGCCTGTCACCCCAGCACTTGGGAAGCTGAAGTGGGTGGATCACTTTGGCTCAGGAGTTTGAGACCAGCCTGGGCAACATGGCCAAACCCCATCACTACAAAAACAAAACAAAAAACAAAAACAAAACGAAACAAAAAACCATGCCTGGTGGCACGTAGCTGTAGTTTCAGCTACTCAGGAGGCTAAGACAGGAAGATCACCTGAGCCTCAGTGAGGCTGCAGTGAGCCATTATCACACCACTGCACATCAACCTGGGTGACAGGGAGAGACCCTGTCTCAAAAAAAAAAAAAAAATACCTTGAGCTACATGAAACTGTTCAGTTAGTCGACACTGCAGCGAGCTGTGATTGTGCCACTGCACTCCGGTCTGGGTGACAGAGTGAGATTCTGCCTCAAAAAATTCTTTTTGGCTTGAATTATATGAAATTGATGTCTCTCTTTATTTTAAAAAACTGTCAAATATCAATAGTTTTATATTGTTCAACATAATATATCAGCATATATAATGCAAATGCATACAAAAAGGACTGGCAGAGGCAACCCAGCCCATGAACAGTGGTTACCTTGGAGGAGGATGGGGCTGGAGGGAGGCAGAGGGCACCTTTCACCTTTACTCTATCTAACTGGACATGTTTGAATTTTTAATAAAAAGCATGTACTAGGGATTGGTGTGGCAAAGATGCTGACCAGCTCTTCTTCATCTGCACTGAAGGAAGCCTTGGGAAAAGGTGTTTAGAGCAGGGATGTCTAGTCTTTTGCCTACCCTGGGTCACACTGGAAGAACTGTCTTGGGCCACACATAAAATACACTAACACTAACGATAGCTAATGAGCTAAAAAAAATCCCACAAAAAAGTCTCATAATGTTTTAAGTTTACGAATTTGTGTTGGGTTGCATTCAAAGCCATCCTGGACCACATGTGGCCCAGAGGATGCAGGTAGGACACGCTTGGTTTAGAGCTTGTGCAAACAGGGACGCTCAGGAAGGGGCAGCTGGAAGCTCTATCTGGCAGGCCGCCGGGGCAGAGGTGTGCTTGGAGGCGGGAGCATGATGATGACTACACAGCATATTGAGGTCCTGGATTTCTTTCCTAAGAGGGACGTCTACCTCTGAATGGGCCAACGGCCCCAAACCTGAGCACGCTCTCCTCTTCCAGGTGTCCTCTCCTCCATGCCCCTCCCCTCCCTGCACCCCCACCCTCCTGCACGCCACCGGGGCCCCTGTGCTGGGGCCCTCCCTCATCCGTGCCACCATGGAGCCACTCTCTCAGTGGCTGTGTCCAGGCGGACTGCCAGCTTTTGACTTGTGCTTCTGGAGCACCGCAGGCTCTGGCCAAGGCGGCCTTGCCTCACCAGGTGGGGGCTGTGCAGGAGCCGGCATTGCCTGGACTCCAGGGTGGCACACCGGGGCTCCCAGCACACCCAGGTCCACCCCGGATGAGTGTCCAGACCTTTATTAAACAGGCATTGGTCACCACTTGCTTTGGATCCACGATGTCCACTAGAGGCTCCTTCATGGCCACGTCCCGGATGCAGGTCATGTCAAAGCCGTAGACATTCTCCCACCCTGTGGGAGCAGAGCAAGACGTGAAGGCAGGCGCAGGACCCCCAGAAGCTCACCCAACCCTCCTGAGTCCTAGAGCACAGCGTGCCCGAGGGCTGAGTGGCAGCTCGCGTTCCCTTGCATCAAACTGGAGGCAGAACTGCTCAGCTGGGGGCACTTTGCAATGTGCCAAATGCTCACCCCCATTTCCCGTTTCGACCTTGGGAAAAGGTAAGTCCCACTTTGTTGCTAGGTAAACTAGAGCTCGGAGAGGCTGGGAAACTGCTCCAAGCTCCTACAGCTAGAGTGCGGCAGGGCAAAGACTAGAACCCAAGCTAGCTGACTCTTCCTTTTCCTGTCCCCTCCCCAAGCCGGCGGCGTCTCCTATGAACTCCCTTATCTGTCTTCTACGTTCTTATTCCTATGCTGGCTCCAGCTGTTCTCCACACCTAGAAGGCCTAGAAGGCCCATCTCTCTCCCTTTTCCTGACCCCGTCCACTGAACCTTTAAGGCAGCACAGAGAATCATGGGCTCTTACAGTGAAATCAACTACAGTTGAAATTCCAGCACCACCACTTACTGGCCAGCCTTTGTACAAACGACCTAACCTCTCTGAACCTCAGTTTTCTCACCTGGGTGGGTCCAGGAGCATCTCTGCCTTCCTCATATGCCAAGATCCACCCCATTAGAAACTACCCCCAAGTGGAGTACAAACCCTCTCAGCCGTGCTCCTTGTCCTCTTTGGGCTACTCATAAGATACTTTGTTTGGGAGGGAGAAAGATTTCCGGGTTGGTGAGAAATTAATTCAAGTCTGATGACCCAGGATCACCCTTAATATGGTAATAATTGCTATTTTATTTATTTATTTATTTATTTTGAGACAAGTCTGGCTCCATCGCCCAGGCTGGAGTGCCGCAGCCCAATCTGGGCTCACTGCAACCTCCACCTCCCGGGTTTAAGCGATTCTCCTGCCTCAGCCTCCCAAGTAGCTGGGATTACTGGCACCCACCATCACGCCCGGCTAATTTTTATATTTTTAGTAGAGACCAGGTTTCACCATGTTGGCCAGGCTGGTCTTGAACTCCTGACCTCAGGTGATCCGCCCGCCTCGGCCTCCCAAAGCGCTGGGATTACAGGCATGAGTCACCATGCCTGGCCAATAATTGCAATCATTGATTGATCATTCAGTCCAGGCTAGACTCTTCATTTAATCTACCCAGCAACCACATGAGGATATTGCTATGCTACAGATAAGAAAACTGTGGCTGGCAGAAGCTGGCATCTGGCTCACATATAATATCTGGCCCATGATCACACATCAGAGAAACAGAGGGGTGAGGGCTCAAGCCCAGCATGTCCCCTAAATCCTTCACCTGCCATGGCCCATCCATGACAGCAACCGGGAAGGCAAGATTTCTCCCCCTACAGTGCAGAGAGGATGGCCCTAGCAGACGCTTTAGTTTCTGGGCACCTGAATCTCATTCATCTGTTTTCTCAACGGGTTTCAAAATACCTTGAAGTAGAAATGCTTTTCTCTAAAATCTTACAGGATTAAATTTTATTTTAAAACATTCATCAAACAAACAGGACCTTAGGGAATGTATGTTCCTATGTGTGTTTAGGAGAGTGGGTGCGTGCGGCAGGAGGTGTGAATGGTCAGTGACAGCTTGCTCCTTTGACTCTGATTCTTTTATAAGGCACACAGAGAGCTTCTTTCTTGGGAAAAGAAGGCAGAGAAAGTAATCCCAGAGGATGAGTGCTTGTGAAATTCCGGTTTGAGGAAAAGATGCCCATCGAATCCCATTAAATCACCCGAGGCTGGTGCCAAACTCCCAATTAAAACCTACTTTGTGGGGAGGAGGCTGCTTAGTTGGCAACAGGGCAGGTTTCAGAGAAGACTTCCCTCTAGAATGTGGAAATAGCTATCCACCCTCTGTGTATATGTATAGCTGTCCATACACATAGTGTGTATGTGTATCCACATACACACTGAAACACATTGCCTTCTGTGTCTTTCTCAAGAGACTTGCAGCTATGCACCTGCTCCTTCCTCCCTGGACTCTGCCTGGAGTTTGAGTTCACTGCTAGTGCTAAGCAAAAGCCTGAGAGTCAATGTGTGTAATGGTTAAATGCCTAGGCTTTGGAGTTCAAATCTGAGCTCTGCCACTTATTTGCTGTGTAGTCTTACGCACAAATGTAACCTTTCTGAGCCTTGGTTTCTAAGGATTCTTTAAAATGGAAATGATGATAATGATGGTGATCCCATAAGATCGTTATGAGGATTAAATGTGATAATATATGTAAAGTGCATAAGACAGTGCCTGGCACACAGAAAGCACTTGATACATAATAGTGGTTATCATTATGTGGTTTGAGCTCTGGCTTTGCTGCCATGCAAGTTGTGTGGCCATGTGCAAATCAATCCTTTTTTCTGGGCTTACTTATAAAATAAGGATTTTGGTTCAGTGGTTCTGTGTTCTAGAATCACCTGGAACAGTTTTTAAAATGCAGACTCCAGGGCCTTTGCCAGACCTACTAAATCAGAATTTCCAGATTTGAGAGCCAGGGAGCTGGAGTTTTACAAATCTATACAGACAATTCCAACCAGTTTGGAAACCTGTGAGGTACATGATCTTTAGTGTCTTCAAGTCCCAACATGGTGATCTTAACGTCTCCTGGCCTTTGTGAGATCTTCTCTAAACGCTCCTGACCATACAACCTCTCCTGCATCCTCAACACCCATAGTAGAGCATTTGGCACAGAATGGACCCACAGATAATGTTTTTTGAATTAAGAGTCATTCCCAAACATTTAATGCCTGCACTGTTTTGCAATGCCTGGTGTCTTAGTTACCTTTATATGGGTTAATGTGGGTCTCATCTCCTCAGGTGGACTGCCCCACCTTCAATCATTCAGAGCACAGATCACCCAAGGCATTAGATTTTTTCCCTCCTTTCTGCTAGCCATTTATTTCCCAGTACCTCTTTTTACCAGAAGTGGAGCAGAGATGGAGTAGGACACAAATCAATCACAGTCATTATTTGTTGCAATTGTATACTGTATGCCAAGTAACTGTATGTGGGGTAAGAGCCATTGGTCATCAAGGAATACAACGATTATCTAGAAATTAAAAAATTATATCAGAGAGACCTGTGAAGCTTTTGTTAGTGGATGAAAACAGACTCCTGAAAAGGACTATACTATGGCATAATGTGTATAATTAAAGCAACAACAAAGCCCGAATCTACTATTACTACAGGCTGGATTGACTCACACCCTCATTCTAACAGCCTGGCAGAGGCAATGCTCTTTTCTGGGCATAGATGTGATTCACCTGTCTCTGCTGGTCCTCTGACTCTCAATGGCCAGCATTAATGAAAAATTATAAGGCACAGGAAAAAGGGAAAAATATGACCTTTCATCGTAAGAAAAAAGTCACAGAACAAATTTAGAGATGCTCAGATGTTAGAATTATCCAACAAGATTTTAAAGTGTCTATACTAAGTATGTTAAAGAAGCTAGTGGAAAAGATGGACAGCGTGTGTAAATGACTGCAGAATTTCATTAATGAGATGGAAACTTTTTCAAAAAGCCAATGGAGAGGCTAGAAATCAACAATGTAAGAAAAGAAGACTTTTTAAAATGAACTTATTAGCAGAATGAATATATCAGGAAATCACCAATGAAGTTGAAAACAGGGCAATAAAAATGATCCAAACTTAAACACAAAGAGAAAAAAAGAGTGAAAAAATAGAGGATCCAAGCTTCATGGGATAATATCAAACAATATTTCATATAATGGGAGTTCCTGAAGAAACGGAGAAAGATAATCAGGCAGAAAAAAAAAATTGAAGAAATACCGGCTGAAATTTTTCTAAACTAACGAAACAATCAATCCACAGACCCAAGAATTCCATGTAACCCCAAGCAGGATAAATAAAAAGAAAAATACACCTAGACACATCAGAATCAAACTGCAGAAAATCAATAAAGAGAGAAAGCTCAAAAACAGCCTGAGGAAAAAAAATTAAGTACCAGGGGAGAAATGTGATCTCTGATTGGAGAGAACTGTAGCTGCATCCTCCCTCACCACCCCAGCCCCAACCATCTGAGTTTCTCTGATGAGGCTAATGGGACTGCCTCAGAATGAGGTCGGAGAAAAATAGAACAAGTGCCACCAGATGCTACTTACAGATTCTTCTCTGTGCAGAAGGGAAAGTGTTTACAATAGACTGACACATTTTAGGCTCTCAGGAACAAAGTGGACTCCTTGCATAAAATGGGCTGGAGCCAGAGGAAACTCTGGATGTCATGAGTGGACGTGAAGCCCACAGACAGCGGCTGAGCCATCCAAGAGGGCTGCCCTTCAACCATCAAGCTGTAAGCACTGCCAGCTCTGCATGAGCTCTTTCTTCCAGTCTTCTCATCAGCCAAGAAACTGGTGCCCATCTCTCTCATTCTCTACAGGGTGTAGATTCGTGCACTGGGTGCAATTCATGTATTGTGCATGAAATTGAATAGAATATCCACCAAGTTGCCTTCAATTTTTGAAATTCTGTGTATCTCCTTTATAATAGAAAATGTTCGTAAAATGATTGCTCCTCTCTAAGAGTTAAATACTACACCTTGCACATCCCTCTGCTGGTTCTCCTCCCTCCTTCCCTCCCTCCCTCCCTCCCTCCCT
>NW_012122820.1:4535582-4539125 GCF_000951035.1 Colobus angolensis palliatus | reverse complement strand
TTGCCTTAGCAACCAGCAACCTTTGTGCTTTACTTCTGATTTAGAACTCATAGTAACCAAAATCTCCATGTATTTGAAATGAATTTGTAAGTGGGCAAGATTCCTTTAAAAAAAAAAAAAAAAAAAAAGATTGTTTTTAAAAATGCAAATAGAAAACAGTATTTTAAATACATTTTAAGTGTTTCTTAGTGTTCTTTTGGGGTGGGGAGGAGGCTGGTATTTTTCAGAGACTCTAGAATAGGCACAAGAAAAGATGGTGCTAACTTTCAGATTTTTTTCCTTTTCCAGAAGGTATGAACACTGCAATGAGAATCAAAGAAATAAATCACATGATCTCCAGTCTGGGGCCAGTGCCTTAGGAGCCCCTGTGGGCCCCAGGCTGCCTCATTGCAATGTGCATACCTGCAGAGGCTCCGGACACAGGTATCTTTGTCGTGGAAACCATGAGAAAGTTTGTTAAAGAGGTGTGCCTCAGGTTGGAGCTCAATAAATATTTAAGTGAACGTGAGAATGAAAAATATACCTAGAAGTTTTCCTCCTCAAAACACCGTTCAGTACAATTGCACAGCAAGAACTCCAAAATGCAGCTCCAGGGCAAAATATGTCCTATTTATACATGCATTTGATCAACACTCACTGTTGAGTTGTGTCTGCAATCTTCCATGAGAGTACATCTGTCCTAGATTCTGAGCCACCAGGGGCTTGGCAGTCAGGCTCACTTGCCAGAGCCAGTGGCAGAAAGGGGCTTAGCTACACAGGCAGAGACTAGATCCCATCTAGTCCCATTATAGGACCAAGAACTGTCATGTCCTTTAATATACGTCATCTCACTTAATCCTCATGACAAGTCTGTGGGATTGAGAAGATTATCCCTTAACTGAGGCTCAAAAGATATTAGATAATTTGCTCAAGGTTACCCAGTTAGGAAATGGCAAAGCCAAGATTTAAACCCAGGGCTGGCAGTGTGCAAAGCATTGAACCTGGGCCCCCCTACCTCTCACTGGCCTCATTTGGTATTCTGCCTCCTTCCCCCAGGAGGTCAAATAGTAGAAATCACACCAGATTGGCTGGAGGCAGACAGCAACCAGAGAGGGTTTCCAGGACACAGAGCTTCAAACAGCCGTCCCACTTTTGTCTTCTTCTGAACCTGGCTCTGAACTTCGCACTTTGATTTTATACTTTCAGAAAGGGATGAACCCACACAAATACACACAACCATAGCAGAGTCCGGCTGAGTTTTCGTCAGTGCCACTGACAACGATTAGATTGTTTAAATCTATGGAGCCTCAATTTGTTGAACTGTGGATGGCGTCTTAGCCTCTTGGAGGCATTTATTCTTCTGTTCAGTCTGTGAGCCCCTGCACAGTAATCTGCCAGATGGAAATGGACCACCCTGTTGGGACAGGAACCCCAGATGTGCCCAGTCTGATGGACAGGTTGGAGCTGCTGCCTCTGGCTTTAATTGGGAGTTTTGGGGGTTTGCCTGTTTGAGGGGCGCTTTTCTCCTTTGGGGGTTTGCCTGTTTGAGGGGTGCTTTTCTCCTTTGTTGTATTTGGTTCTGGTTGAGGAGACACAGCCATGTCCAACTTTCCAAAAACATGGTTGGTGTAATCTCATTAAAGATCAGGCCTGTGTCACAGAGAAGCATTACCCTTGACGAGAAATAGGAAAACAGCCCTTTTCAGACCAGGTTTTTTGGCTTTATTGTTCTCGGAGAACCACACGCTCCTAGCTGATAAGGCACTAAGAATACACATTTAGCTATGAGCCCCTGCCTTGTGCACACATGCACATGCACACTCGCCTTTTGTCTGATTGTTCAAAGCAAAATCTCCACTCTTTCCCACACCCTCTGCTATCTATTCCTCAAAAGAACCTCACATAATATGTATTTGAATATGAAGGAGAATCAATATTACTTTGATAAGTTTGAGTGGAATGAAGGCAGGATCCGAAACAATTGGCCTGGCAAGAGACCTGCCAGGAATCTTCACAGGTTTCAAGCCACTTGCCCTGCTAATCTCTGCAAAAACTCAGCTTCTGCTGCCTCAGTCCAATTTTTAATTCACATTGCATTCATCCTTTCACCCCAGGACATTTCTCTCATCCCAGCCAAATGGCTTATTTTCTCTCGGTAAACCTCGCACCCTTGGGACTAGATAGAAACATTTAGAGACCAGACTCCAGAAAGGGTCCCAGATAAGCTCCTCCTCAGGGACAGCAACGGTGTTCATGTCACTGCCTGCTCGTCTCCGGCCCACTGGAGTGCCTCCCACCCCCACTGTGCGTTGGAAGTCCACAGGAGAAGCAAGAGGGGACTTACAGTGGATTTTGAAGTCCTTGTACTGTCTGTCTTCAATCGCTACCACGTACAAAGCTGCCCGGTCTGGAAACATAAGCCCTCCAGGTTTCTGTTGATGAATTGTGGGGAAATGGGTCTCGTAATCTATTCACCTGACAAAGACATCACATTTTGAACTGCACATAGAGTCACCAGACAAGCACCCCCTTGCCAGCCTCTCTCATGCAGTGGACTGCCACCTTGTCTGGGGTGAGGGCTAGGACAGCAATGCTCAATTTTTATTTTGGAGCAAGGAGAATTTAAGGGACCTAGGTGGAGTCAATGGGACAAGTGAGGTGGGGTGAAGGTAAACCCAGTGAGGAGCAGTGAGAAACGTCATGACTTTGGCCTCCAGAAGCCCAGATGACTAGCACACCTGGCTCTGGCAGCCGTGCAAGTCCTAAGTACTTCTTGACCAAAACGGACCTTAACTTGGGAGAATGGATGTCTATTATTGCAAAAGAGGCCGAGGTGAGACCCACAGAAGTCCACTCTGATGGTTACACATGCTGGACCCAAGACGGCCATTCTAGTCCCTGATACAGATCTGCTCTAAAGAGACGGGCCTGGGGCAGTGACCTCCTAGCCTGAGTCTTCTCTGAAGTCCTCGTACGCCCCCTAGGCTGCAGGCCTTGGGCAGAACAGCAGGACGGCCAGCCGACCAACGCAGGGATAGCATGCAGGACACTTACCAGCCACTTGTCCCTGGCGAAGATCACGGTGTTGAGCATGGACTCATAGAACAGACAGTAGCCCATCCACTCGCTGATGATGATGTCCACCTTCTCCACAGGCAGCTCCACCTCTTCCACTTTACCCTTAAATATGGTGATGACTGGAAAATAAGAACGCCAGGGCCATGCTTCGCAAGGACCCCACCCAGGAACCACAAGCACCTCACTTCAGGGCCACGTCTCCAGATTTCAGCCCTCTTCCGATTCTGCTTTTAGGATGTGACGTAGCTCACCCTTCACCAAGCTAGTTTATACCAACATAATTGAAAACTACCTGCATGCTTTCCCTGTAAAATAAATCGAGCCATTACTATGTGCCTGGCATAGTGCTAAGCCCGTTACATGCACAGTATCACATCATCCTTCCAGCAGCCCTGTGAGGTAAGCACATTACAGTTGACCCTTAACAACTCGGGTTTGAACCGCACAGGTCCACTAATACACAGATTTTTTTTTTTTTTTTTTTTT
>NW_012122820.1:4415809-4535157 GCF_000951035.1 Colobus angolensis palliatus | reverse complement strand
CCTCAGCCTCCCAAGTAGCTGGGATTATAGGCATGCGCCACCATGTCCTGCTAATTTTGTATTTTTAGTAGAGACGGGGTTTCATCATGTTGGCCAGGGTGGTCTCAAACTCCTGACCTCAGGTGATCCACCCGCCTTGGCCTCCCGAAGTGCTGGGATTACAGGCATGAGCCACCACACCCAGCCAATATGTGTTAACTGACTATGTTATCAGCAAGACTGCTGGTCAACAGTAGGCTGATAGTAGCTTAGTTTTGTGGGAGTCAAAAATTAAGCTTGGATTTTCAACTGTGTGGGGGATTGGCACCCCTAACCCCTGTGGTGTTCAGGGTCAACTGTTACTTTTGTTTACAACTAAGGATGAGTAGCAGTAGTGGAAACAGAGCCCAGATCTGATATGACATGACTCTAAAACTCTTCTCAAGGCCCCTATCCTATGTGAGGTTACCATGACAATTCAAACCCAAAGAAAGCATAGATGCCTCCTCTATTGCTTTTGCATCTGTTCACAGCCAGGCTCAGTACCAAATGGGTGCCCTTCTAGTGTTTGTGAGGGTGGCAATTGATATTTTGATGAGAGCATGGGCTCTGCAGTCAGGGAAACCTAGGTTTAAGAGCCAGATCTTCTCACCATCAGCTGTATGACTTTAGACAAGTTACTTGACCTAACTAAACTCCAATTCCCAAGTGAAGAACCAGGAAAAGCAATATCTATTTAGAGAGTGATTGTATTGATTAAATGAAATAACACATGTGGAGTGCCAGGCCCACAGCTGAAGCTCAACAGAAGGTGGAGATCATCTGACATATTCCTGCTTGTTGATCCACAGATGGAGAGGGGAAGCAGATAGGGCCAGGGTCAAAGCCCCTGTCCCCATGGCTTCTGCTTATGAATTATCTCCAAGAACTTCAGCTTCCTCTGTGGGAGGAGACACTTTTAGTTGGGTTTTTGATCAACTGACATAAACATATACAAAATTTTGAGGTCCCTTTTTGTATTTGTTGCTGTAAAGATCTAAGCAAGCTAGTTTCGAGATCACTGTGAAGTTGGCGGGCCGATGTACTGGTCGGCTTGTTCTTCCCGAACTTTTCCTTTGAAAGATTACATATATTCATGCTCTGAAACTCTCATTCTCCAATATCCTCTGAAAAAAAAAAAACTCACGCCATGCCCGAGCTTTGCTGGGAAAAATGGACAATGGCCTGTACTTAGGAGTAAAAATCAAAAGAACCACATCTGCTTAGAATCTGAGTTTCATGAAAATTAATTTGGACTGCAGGCTCCTGGACTGCAAAGGGCACACCGCTTGCTGGCTTTACTTAGTGTCTTCACAGTGAATAATGCAGGTGATGGAGTGTCCATTAGCAGCTTCTGATGACAGTTTACTCTCCACTATGTGGTATTTAATCAAGCTTTAATCAGATACAGCCTGCTCTACAAGGAGTAAGGTACTTTGTACACGTGCATTGACCCTGATCACTCTACAGTGAGGCTCAGGCTTGTGTGGCCCTCCTGATTGGTTACTACTCATCAGCCCCTACCATTAACAAGTAGGAGCAGGAAGAGCTATTCTCCAAAAGGTCTGGAGGGAGTGGGAGGGGTAGGTGTTAAAGTGTTTCTCTGGGCCTCAGAGACCCCAGTGCAGGAACTCAACTGAGAGCAGGGCCCAGGCCGCACTAAGAAAATTCAGAGGGGGGCAAAGTAAAGGATTTTTAAACATGCAAACATTGTGCCTATTTACTTCTTATTTTGAAAGAGAACCGACAAATAGATGCATGACTCACCTGCCAAATCATTTGCACGCAAAGCCTGGCTTGTCTTAGTTTTGTAAACTTAAAAATTGTCTTTAATGGCCTCCCTTATTTGTTTTTTTCTTTGCATGTTTCTTGAAGGTTCTTCCCTAATGTCTGCCTGTGTCTGTGTGGCTATGGGTCAGGTCCTCCTCCTGCATTTATATCATGACCTCCCTGCAGCCCCGGAAGATGTTTTCTCCTGCCTCTGGGACCTCATGACCTCCACCCTGAGTGTTTAGAACAAGGCTCCACCCATGACAGGTTTCTAGGACAGGACTCCATTAGGAGCTGCAGGAAACAGACAGGCAGTAATCCATTATCTAGTCTAACAACAGGTACGTGTGAAATATTCCTCGGGTGTCCCCCAAAGAGAGTTACTGCTGCTCATGTTCTCTGTGTTAGCCCTCTTATCCATTAGTTGCTGTATCCTCATCAATATGGATTACAAGAGATGACTGATAGATGGATAGATGATATACATAGATGACATAGAAGACAGATGGATGATAGACAGATACAGTGGGTCACAGAATAGCAAAAATCACAATCTCTGCTTGCAAAAAGGCAGGAGGAATCAGTTAACCCCATAAAATGCTCAACAGTCTGGACTTCCATTCTCTTAGCATCACCCTTCTACATCAATTCAAGTGCAAACATTTCTCAGTGTGGACATGGCCCCATAGTTGCCCTGGTGAGGAGATGAGCCCTTTGTCAAAGGAAAAGGAGACATCTGCCTTCAACCCAGTGCTGGACTGGCTTTCAGACTCCAATTATTCCCTTTCTCCAGTGCTTTTGTGCTCAACCTGCACAACTTTATGCTGGAATCCTAAAAGGCAGCAACTTATGCTCTTGTTCCAGCTGACAGCTAATCTCGATCAACTATCTCCTCTCTTTTATTTTCCTCATCAGGAAAATAAAAAAGAAGGGAGGTTGAATCTGAAATTCTTTGCAGTGTCAGAAAGCTGTGGTTCTTCAAATATGTACTGAACACTTGCTCTGTGTAAGGCATTCTGCAAGATTCAGTGGTGGAGACAGCTGGCATCAATAAAAAGATGGTGCCCGCGAATTCCAGTGTGACTGTCATTTTCAACACTTCCTGGGTCCTTTTATTTTTATTTTTAAGAGGTCGCATTGTTTCTGTGCAGCCAAATACAACAGTCCAGCTGAATCACCATGGATATTCTTCCTGTAGTCTGTAGTCACCACCAGCAACCGCTTAAACTTCCAGATTCAATTTCCAAATCTACAAAATGCTACCACTCATGTTGGGGCTTATGCCAACTCACTAGGGGCTATTGGCCAACATAGGGCATTAGGCTGGCTCAAGGAACTGTGTGGGCACACGCAGCAGCAGTCTTCCCTTCTCCTCCATGCAAAGGATTTTCAAGGGGGTCTCAGCTGTTGATATTAAGATTCTGAGCAGCCATAGGCTGCAGAGCTCCATGCCCAATCTGGACCCCACATCACTCAAACTACCTCAGCTCAAGGTTGCATTGAGGTCACTGTCCGGATCCATGTTTTTATTCCATAAGGATGATGGAAAGTTTGTTCAACGAACTGTGACAGGACCCTGGCTGGTAAATTTTAGAATGATTAATCATACCTAAATGCACAACGGGGAGCAATCGACTCTAAATTGGGAAAATTTCCCCTGTAGCTTCAAGTTTGTAAATTAGACATCCAGGATTTTTAAAAATGGTTTTGAGTGGAATTTTTTTTTTCTTTGTGGTGTGAGTGGTTCTTACAGAAAAGAATCTAGTCATTCTCATTAATGGTCATTTTTGTTTTTAAACAAATCAGGCCAGCCCAACCTCATTTGAGCCTCCAGCGCGTCCATCAGGGTCAGCTGGCGCCCATAGGATCTGAAGTGAGTGATCATTTTTAGGGTCCTCACAGATCCTGTCTCACAGAAGAGGAGGAAAGAGGGTCATGTGCATGGGAACAGGGAACATATTATGAGCCTGTGAAGCCCCCTGACCCCCCCCGCCAGCCCCACTGTAGCAAAGCCCCTCGCTCGCCCTCCCCATTCCCTTGGTCCTGGCTCACACACCTATTCTGGTGACACCCACGCTTGCTGCCTTGCACCTGCGGAGGGCCCGGCTCACCTCCAGCGTATGCATTCCTTTTCTTCATTGTCTATTTTAGCTTCCTATTTCCAGGATATAGTGGAGCACTCACTTGACTCCTCACAAACATTCAAAGTCATTACTGAATGAACGGATGGATGAATGAGCAATTAAAAAAAAAAGGGGGCATCGGGTTAAGAGACAAAAGATATTCAAACTAGTCCTAATTGTGACAGTAAAAAGTTACTAGCATTTGAATAGCAGCTTGCAGAGTGATTTTCCGTGTGTTACTTCAGTAATCCTCCTAGGAACTTGTGTGTTTAGTTTTGTTATTCTTTTAGCCTAAGGAGAGAACTGGAGTTTAGAGAAGTCAGGTTAAACCTAGGCCTGTTGCGCACGTTTGTGCCTCCCCATGGTTCCTTTCCTCACCCGGCGAATCTGTGTACATCTGACCTCCCTACCGCCTGGGATTCTTATGGACACGGAGCAACTCCTTGGGATGTTGAGAGAAAAGAAATCAGAGAAGGCAAAGGACTGACCTACCCTTCTCCTGCAGCTGGTCAGGTTGGTTGGCAGCCTGAGGGGAGATCCAGCCATGGAGAGCAGCGGGGGGGGGGGAGCCAGATCCCATCAATCTCCCTTGATGTCAGCCCCTGCCTTGCCCCACTGCCCTCTCCTTCTCCGGGACCCTGGTGCATGGATAAGCCTCTCTCCCGAGGTCAGAACCTGCCCATTCTGAAGCCCATGGTGATGGGAAAAAGGATGTCTGTATCTCTACTCTCAATGTCTGGTGGGACTGGGACTATGTCCTGCAGCAAACTGACCTTGTTGCCGGAGTGGCATAAGGGAGCCTTGGGTGTCATGGAGCCTCAATGTGGTCGCTTCCACAATATAGTACCCCCCTCCCTGCCCAAATCCCCCATTCACCCAAGAATGTGGGACTCGAGGATCTGCCTTGTCCCCACTGTGTCATCAGCCTGGCTTCATGTTCTAGCCTTTTCTGGCTCCCTTGAAGGCTCAGGGCTCAGTGTACTTGGCTGGAGCTCTAAAGCCCTGCTAGCTTTGCCAGAGCCATTCCCTAGCCAGAGACCCTGCCTGGTTTCTCTCCTCTCTTAGGCAGTGGCTGGAGTACTCCGTTAATCAGAACAATACCAGGACTCCTCCCATCCCAAACCATCACCCACCACTTAGAACAACACCTGTGGTCCAGCCTGGCAGGTACCCGACACCGTGGCCCCAGGCAGATGATCACATGGGCTTGGCCGAAGGGGAGCAGGGGTTATCAAGAATGCACTGGTACTGGGTAAAGTGGGTGACATCCACGGGAATGTAAAGGGCAACCAAAGCTTCGCCAGGGCTCAGGTATTCAGAAAACCATTTCAGGTTTCTCTACCTGGAATGGTTTCACTCTCTCCCTGCAGCAGAAGCTTCCATGGGACAGAAAGTATCTCCCACCTGAGGGAATGTGTACAGGTGGGTAAAACACTCTTCCCACTGCTCTCAGCATGGCCCTATATTCACCTTTAGGTCTCCAGAAGGGAAAACAAAACAGCTCTGGTTTGTAGCACCTGCCCGTGTCCGTGGTGTAAATACTTCCATTACAGACGATTTCAAGTTAATGCCACAGATGTTGCCATTCAAGGCAGAGTTGAGAAGAGATGAGTGCATGCACTCGGCTCTTGGCAGGCAGCACGTGACAGCCAGCATGCCCCTGCGACCACCCAATTGGAAAAAGCACATCCCCATTTTCTCAATTTCTCCATGCTGTTTTTTTTCTAAGCACTTTCACACTTTGTGATTATGTCGTGATTGTTCGCTTGCCTTCACATCTGTCTTCTCCCTGAGAGTGTAAGCTTTATGAGAGCAAAGATTTTGTCTGTGCTAGTCACACCACAAACACAGGACCCAGTACGTGGCTCAATAATACTCAAAAGGGGGAATCCATGAAACTCACTTCGGAGATTAGTAATGGGTTGTTTCTTGAGCAGTTAGGGAAGGAAGTAGCAGTTGCCAGCAGTCACTAGTACAGGCTCATTAAAAATAATTACGTATGATTGGTCTCATTTCTTTTTTTGACATGGTTATTAGTTAAGTTGATAAATGGAATAATCGTAACAACCGCTAACGTTTATCTGTTCCTTAGCGCCTACTGGATGCTGTTGAGCTTTATACAGCGGTGTGCTGGTGCTACTTAACAACTGGCTCTCCAGGAGGCAGAAGCCCTGGTTTGTCACCTTTGCTGATTTCTGTGGTATAAACACTTCCACCGTGGCCAGTGACGGCATCCATTCTGCAGATTGACTGAAACTTTCACAGTCAGCTCTCAGGATCCTGTCGGGGACTGGCTCCAGAGTGCCACAGTTATACCAACAGCAACTAGGCCGTCCCCCCAGTGGCCCTGGGAGGTATGAACCACTATTCCCATCTCATAGATGAGGAGACTAAGGCACGTAAACTAAGTCCTCCAAGAGCACAGCCTACTTCCGGCAGAGCTGGGCGTGAGTCAGAAAGTTTGACTCCAGAGCCCGCGCTTGCGGGATGTCACGTGGGACTTCACCCAGGACGTTGACAAGGCCCCACCGCCACGGCATCCTAAGAGAGAAGATGACAAAGTACTGTGTGGATTCATGAGTTGGCTGCATGACCCTATTCCAAAGAACTGGTTAAGAGCCTAGTGTAGAGCAGCCTACAGGAGCTTCCACCCTCACCACAGGACACCCACCACAAAGCCAACAGCAATGACTCCCAGGAGAGTGATCATCTGTAGGGCGTCTTAGTCATTTGTGATGGAAGACCAACTCTAACAACGTGGTGTTGAATACGAATAAAAACATGTGACTCTCAGTGTGGATTGATTCAAAACATCCACCAACCAGATATAGGTTAGGAGGTGTCACTTGGCAGCAGTGTGTGGATAGACAACAGATTGTAGTTGATCTCCAGCTAGGAACAGTGTGACATGGTGTTCTCCGCAACTGCTGGCAGGCAGAAACTGGAGCTGCATGGCCACAAGTGCAGCATCTGGGCCCCTCCCATGGACTGGCTGTGTTTATTTCTTAGCACGACCCTCTGTTGGTGAAAGAGATGCTAAAACATGGCCGGAGGAGAATGCTCCAACCACAGCCCTCCTGAGCAAAAGGGGAAGGAACTGGGGATGTGTAGCAGTTGTGGAATTCCCACCAGGTGAATCATGCCAGGACTGGGTGGTTGCAAAGCACACAGGATTACTGTCAGAGCACCGAACCTATTGTCACCTATATAAGGCTGGGAGTGTGTGGCCAAGACTCATCAATGTGTAGAGCATTACACCTGAAATCACCTGTAGCTGACATTTGAGCACCTACTGTGTGTGAGGCCCTATATCAGGCACTTGACCTCCACAAATCCCTAAGCCCCTCATAACCCTACAAGCTGTGCACTGGTCTATCTCCTCTAAAGGGGCAAAAAGAGGCTCAGAAAGGGGAAGTGATTTGACAAAGTCCTCTCTACCATTAAGTTGCGGAGGCCCAGCTGTCCCTTGCCACTGCCTCATGTCATACTACCTTAAAGTCTCTTCTAGCTAGGACATTTATGCTTTAGGTCATGCAAAAGTAGGAGAAGGACAAGGAAGAGGGCATGCTTTTTTCCTTGAATTTTCTAGGAAGTAAACGGGCTATACATTTTTTGTTTCTAGAGTTATGCCAATGCAATCAACCTCTGAACTCCTATGTCAACCTTCGCAAATGGATCTACCTTTGTCAGCATCTCGGCAGCCCACTGGTTTCCTCATCAGATGGAGAGGAAATAATAGTCGTTAGTGCTGAAGTCAAAGAGGAGTCACTGAAGCGTGCGTGTGGGCCACACATGTGGAAGAAGCCATGTGAAGGCTGCGTGCCTGCTGCAGGTGGCTTCCTGTGGGTGTGTGTCTACATGTGAATAACTTCATCACGGGAGCCGTACGGAGGTGGAGAGGGAGAGAGGCTGATTGCTTCTGGGAAGCAGGTATTCTATGCCCCGTGTTGTTATTTATGTCTCTACACCTACGCTCCTGAGACCCACATGGCTGGCTGTTGCAGCATTTCAAAAGCATTTCCATGGAAGCGTCCGTGCAGCCAAGCTGTCCTCCTCTGAGTACACACCCGCTGCTGCGAGCGGGTGCAACAGCCGGGGCTCTGGGTGGCCTCGCTGGCTCCACCCACCTGTTGCAAACCCTGGGAGGAAGAAGTAAAGACCACTTTGCTCTATGGAGGCCCCTGGACCTGGAGTTCCCTCCTCCCCGGAACAGGTGTGTTAAGGGAGGAATGGGCACGAGGGCAGCTATTCCCTTGGGCACAATGGTTTGCCCTCTTCAAGCCTTTGCCTCGGTAGCATAGAATCAAGTCTGAGCCATCAAAACCCAGAGGACGAACGATTCCATGCTAAAGCCATGAGGTGGGGCTGAGCAAACCCAGGAAAAGGTGGGGGTGTGGATGCCACAACGGGTCAGCATGGACCATGGCAGTCCGGCTCCCCAAACAGAGGAGGGTGCCCATGTGGGACGCTGCCCAGCAAGGGTGTCAGATTCCAGCACGGGGTGACAGACATCTGCCTGGGGCAGAAGGTGGTGACAATGGGAGGTTGGTTACATTCAGGGGTATGTAAACATATTGTAAATGAGTAGTAAGCCAACGTATTACCAATAATGAGAGTCTGGTTTTTCTGCTAGAGAAAGGGGGTAGAAATGTGGAAAGGGAGGAAATGAGAGGAAACTCCATGGTACTGGTTAACACTGGAGTGAGTTAATCATGTGAGTTCCTACTTGATTGACAATACGTATAAATAGATACAGTAATCGAGAACATCCTGGCTAACACGGTGAAACCCCATCTCCACTAAAAATACAGAAAATTAGCCGGGCATGGTGGCAGGGGCCTGTAGTCCCAGCTACTCGGGAGGCTGAGGCAGGAGAATGGCATAAGCCCAGGAGGCGGAGCTTGCAGTGAGCCGAGATCGTGCCACTGCACTCCAGGCTGGGTGACAGAGCAAGACTCCGTCTCTAAAAAAAAAGGAAAAAAAATAGATACAGTAATAAAGATTGTGTAAATGTGTCCACTCACACAGAGACACACACTCCCCAGCTTTCCCCGGTGAAACAGCCTGGGAACATCAACATTCTAAAATCAATGAGCGTCTAGCCCCTACCTTAGTTTCTAAATGCTGTGGTCCACTAATTGGAATCAGGCAGAAATGACTGATTCTAGAACAGAGGCGTGAAGGCACAAGACAAGCCTGGCGTGTCTTGTGCTGGAAAGTAAGGAGCCTTGGGAAAAGGGAAAGAGGCATTTCAAAGGGACACAGAAGCCAGCTGGAAGGGCATCAGTGACCAAATCAGGGATAATTTGAGTGTTGAAGCCAGTAGTGATAACAGCTGTAACCTATTAAATAAAATAGGACTCTATAGTGAAATGAATGGACAGATCGGTAGGTGGATGAACGCTAGCTGGCTGGTTGGATGGATGGATGGATGGACAGAAAGATAGCTAGATTAAATAGATCAGATAGACAGGATAGATAGATAGATAGATTAGACAGACAAGATAGAGAGAGAGAGATGGATTAGTTAGGTAGGTAAGTAGGTAGGTAGATAGATAGATAGACAGATAGATAGATAGATAGATAGATAAGGTAGGTAGGCAGGCAGACAGACCAACAGACAGATAGATGGACTGACGGACAGATGGACGGATAGATAGATAGATAGATAGATAGATAGATAGATAGATAGATAGATAGATAGATAGATAGATGTTAGTTTGATGAGGAATGAAATATTTACATGGTGTCAAAGTACCTCCCCCAGAAAAATCTTACTAATTACAAAGGGAAAAGAGCAGCTTTCCCACGCTGCCGCTGGCAGCAGACACTGCCTTCCCCAAGTGGTCTAAGTGATGCTATCTGTAACGAGACAGGCCGAAATTGCATGCAGTGAGAACACAGCATCCTGTCTGTGATATTTCTACCCAAGATGCAGAACCTGAATTCAATCATGAGGAAGCATCGCACAATCCCAAACTGGGGGACATCCTAAAAACACTGGCCTATAGATCTTCCAGTGTGTCAAAACCATGAAAGTCAAGGAAAGTCTGAGTCGGCCAGCTTGAAGGGAACCAGTCACGACAACTAAATGCAACGTGTCATTCTGAACGAAATCCTTGTGCTACAAATGATGTTACTGAGACAATTGACAAAACATGAAAAGGATCTGGGCATTAGGTAACGATGACGTGTTAATTTCCTGACGTTGATGGTTGCATGTGGCTGGTAGAAAATGTCCTCGATGGTTTGAAATGCACATTAATGTATTCAGGGATGACGGAGCATCGCATGAACCACTTACTCTCAAACGATTCCGTAAAAAACCCAGCTGTATATGCGCTTTTTCTGTACATTGAGTATTTCAAAGGTTAAAATGAAGAAGGGAAAAGGGAGGAGAAGGGAAGGAGAAGGAAGAGGAGGAAAGGGAGAGCCCTATGGTGTGAGGCAGAGCAGGATGATGAGGGGGCTGTGTGGTTCCTTTCCCGGCAAGCAGGTCGGAGATGCCTCAGTTGGAGTTAGCCACCTCCCCTGCCGGTCCGCCCCACACTCTGCTATGAATGGCTGCAGGGTAGTAGCCCCTGCAAGCCTGGGGAGGAGGGAGACCAGGGAGGCTGTGTTTCCAGAGCCCCAGACACTTACTGGGGGGTGGGCTGGCACTGAGAGGGAGATGAAGAGTCAGAGGCTGGGTCAGAGGTCAGGAATTATGGCGCAGATGAAACCTGTGCAGAGGGAGGGGAATTGTCGAGGTGTTGTTTGGGAGCCCTTCAGAGTTCAGGGATGAGACTCAGGACCACTGAGAGGACATCTGATCCTGCTGTGCCCGCACACAGCCTCCCCTCCCAACAGACTTTCAGGTTCAGCAGCACTCCTGGTACTTCTGCATCCACACAAACACACCTTAGCAAAGGGCACCAGAACAAAGCCCAGGCTCAGTCAGCCACCTCTCCTAGACTCAGTTTTCACACCTGTTAATGGAGAAAACCATTTGCCCTATTTCACAGGCTGGGGAGAAGGATGCCAGGCTGTGTCACCCTCACAGAGAAAGAATTGACCGGTTTTCTTCATCCATCTTTAGTAAGCAGATAGGGAGCCCGGGTCAAGCATTTCTCTGAGGAGGTCGCAGAAGAGACCCAGCTCTGCTTGGTGAGCCAAGAGAGGCTGGACACCAAGCCAGAAGTCAAGGGGTCTGAGCAGCATTCCCCTACTTGGGCCTCAGGATCGCAGCTCCACTTCTGGCCACTACAGATGTTGTCCGCCCATTGCCCCAGCCTTTGTCACAACCACTACTGCCCTTCCCCGCTTCCTTCCTGGCCCAGCTTAGATCCCATGGTCCACCACTGTTGTCAACTTCTGGCTCCCCCGCCCTCCGCTGCATGCTCCCAGCAAAGCCCTGATCCAGGCAACCTTCCATTCCAACCGCACCCAAGCTCCTGAGAGTGGTAAGAGAAAGATCACACAATAGTGAGGATGGGGCACACTGCGCCTCTATGGTCATGTATCTCTACAGGCATCAGATGGCGTCGCAGCAGTCCTCACTCCCCCAGCCTGTCTGCTGCCCTCCTTCCTTCCCTCCCATTCCAGGACTCACTTCCCTTCCCCTTCTGTCTTTTTGATATGCAACTGCCTCATTCTTCACTGAGCAAATGAAAGCAGAAAAACTGAGGCTTCCCACCACTGGCACCTCCATCTGGACCCACACTCCCCACTTTCCCCCACTTCTACGGCTAAACTGTCCCTACCCCAAGGCAAAGGCCGCCACTCCACCTCTGCAAGGCAAAGAACGCCCCACCACCTGTGCAAGGCAAAGGCCACCCCTCCCCCTGTGCCAGCAAAGACCCCCCATCCACCCAGGCAGGGCAAAGGCCACCCCTCCACCTGTGCTCTGGAGCCCACCCCCGACACACATACCTTTGCTGCTGAATTTACTTTTTCCTGCATCTGCAATTTTTCTCTGTCCCTCTACTACACCAGTGAATCACATACACATTTTCATATCTCCTATTCTTAAAAAAAAAAAAATTCTTCCCTTGATGCTACCTTCCTTTATGGCTACTGTTCCATTTTTCTATTCCCATCATTTCTGGTCCTTGCCTCACAGTCCCTCCTGAACCTAATCTAAATAGATTTCTCTCCCAGCCCCACACTGAGCCTGTGCTTGTTAAGAACACTGGTAACCTCCATGTGGCCAGAGTCAATGGTGGTCACTTCTCTGTTCTTACCAGAGCTGATCCCTCCACATTCCCTACAGCTGAGCTTGCCCCTTCCCTGGGCTTCATGGTCCTCCTCTCTCCTGAATGCCCTTCAACCTCACCAACTACATCTTCTCTGCCTCTTTGCTGCCCTTCTCCCCTGCTTGACCTCTGAATGTTGCATTGTAGTGCCCTAGAGCCCCATCTTTGGCCCATTTCTTTCTTCTAGCTACACACCATCCCTAAGTGACTGCATCCTGTGGCTTCAAATACTACCTATAGGTTGATGACGCCCAAGTGGAGGTCTCCTGGCCTGGCTCTTCCTGAAATTCTAGACTCACATATCCAAGTCTGACTCAACGCATCTACCTGGATGTCCGACGGGCATCTCAAACCTAACGCATGCAAAAAGGAGCTCTTGATTTCCTTCTCACTCCTGCCACCCCTATGAGTCCTTTGCCTCCATCCACCCACCATCCACCCAGTTGCCCAAGTCAAAAACAATCCTTGCTTCTCTCTTTTTTCTCATCCCCACACTCAATCCATCTTCAGGTCCTGTGCCTCCATCTCCAAGCATATCCCACAGGGGTCACTTCTCTTTATCTCCACTGCCGCCCCAGTCCCTGCTGCAGCCCCTCTCACTGGAGCACTGCAATAGCTTCTTCCCGTGTGTCTGCTCACACTCTTCCTGCTTGCAACGTATTCCAATCTATCCTCCGTAGAGAAGCCGCCTCCCTTGCTTGAAATCCTCCAACAGACTGCAGCACCTGGAGCATCAAATCTAACCTTGTTTTCCTGGTTACAAATCCTGTGTGATCTGGTCCCCTCCTCCCTCTCTGATCCCTGTGTTTCCATGCTTTGGCCACATGGCATGATCTTCTTTGTGTTTCTGGGGCATGCCAAGCTCAGTCCATCCCAGAGGCCTTTGTACTGGCTGTAACTTCTGTCGGAGATTCTCCTCCCCTCACCTTTGTCAGCCTGGCTCCTGCCTGTCATTCAGATCTGAGCTTCACTGTGACCTGCTCAGAGAGCAGCTAACCTAACGCAGCCATGGGGTCTCTCTCCATCCTGTCAGCTGACTTTGTGATCTGCAAAGCACTTATCACCACCTGATATTTTTCTTTGAGTGTCTGCTTCTTTATTTATTATCTGTAACCCCTGCCCCTAAATGGAATGTGGATTCCATGAGGTCAGGGACTTTACCTGTCTGGTTCCCTGCTCTGTCCCCACAACCTGATTCATGGTGGTTTGCAGAGAAGTTTATTGAGTCCGTAAGGCTCCTGCCTTTGCAAAGAGTCTGCAGCAAGTGGGTCAAGCACCAGACAGGACAGGTGGCAGGGCTGAAGCCACAGGGACACAGGTTTGTAGTAGTGTGTGCAAGCAGGTACCACCTGGGCCTGGGGACTCAGGTCAGACCCAGAGGGGTGACAGGGCAGCAGGCACCCTCTAGGAGGGCAGAGGAATTCTGGCAGATCAGCAGGGAGCATGGCAAGGGCTGCATCCAAAGAGCAGAGGGTCGCACAGCACAGACAGGGGAGGCTGAGCTGACTCCTCAGTGCCTCGGACTTGACAAAGCCCACCTGCCAGACCTCCCTACCCAGGCTCCCTCAGGAGGGACACTGAAATCAGATTCCTTCTCAACCTGACCTCTTTTTCCCCTGCCCCAGACCCCTCAAGGGAACGTCCTTCCCTCCCAGCTCCAGCCTTCCCACCTTTCGGAACTCTGCAGTGAGCTCTGTCTTTTGGAGCTGATCCTTTGCAGCCCTCTGCTGCAGGCGGCCTCTGTCCCACTGCTCCTGCCAGCCCTGTCTGGCTCCAGCTGTCTCTCTGTATTGCAACTTTCTGTCTACCAGTTCCTCTCCCGGCCTCACTGCAGCCCCAGCGCAGTAGGACAGGATGCCCACACAGAGCTGGTACCCTGTCTGCCTTTCTGATGTTCTCCCCAGCACTGAGTACAGGGCCGAGGATGGCTTCTAATCCTGCTGTCAGATGCAAGCTCCAAGGACGTCTCCTGATCAGGGACCCTCGCGGGTCTGTTTCCAAGATGGGCTCCAGAGAGGAGGGGCTGGGAAATGTCTCAGTCCACGGGAAAGGTGGGAGGGGAGGAAGGGAAGCGACACCCCTCTGCATAATCAGACTCCAGCTGAAGAAGGGTCCACTCCCAAGAGCAGCCTCATTCCCAAAAAAAGCCCGGCAGTAACAGGGCTTGTGGGCAGTGGAGGGCTACATCCTGGGGTCTGCCAGGATGCCCCCGGGCAGATGGCAGGGAAAGACTGGGCTGGGGCTCATGGAGAGGGAAGAGGAGGAAGAGGAGGTGGAGGAGGAATGTGGCCATTTTGTAGAACGCAATAGGTTGCCCACAGCTGGGGACCAGCAAAGAGTATGGCAACTCAGGATTTAGCCACAAGCAGGACTTGCCAAAAACTGAGAGTAGACGGCTGCGATCTTTAGCTTCCCTGGTGGGGGTGGGAACATCAGCACCCATGGCCGCAATCCTGCTGGCAGGGGCCTCAGCTGGGTGCACCACCTCCCCAAGTCCAAGCACTCTGCGCGCCTCCCGCTGTGCCATCCCAACAAGCAAGTGTGAGCTTCCCATCCCCTCCACCCAGGAGGAAATACTCAGAGGTAGGTCTTACTGTTGTCCAGGTGGTTGGCCTTAATGATCTTCTCTGAGTAGTCAGAAATACTGGAGCATTCGATCTGGAAAGGGCAACAGGACAAAGGAGCGAGGCGTCAAAAAAATTCACGGCAACACCGATGCAATGGATAGAGACACTGAGGCCCCAACAGGGGTGGTGACTTGCCCATGGCTGCATCACCACTTTGTGGCAGATTGAAAACCCCGAAACCCAGCCCTCCCACCTCAAGGCCAGCGGCTTTCCATGAAATTGGGCTGCCTTTGCGAAAAGACTGAGATCCAGCCGCCACCTGTGATGGAGTCTCCAGTCTCTGTGCTGGAGACTCAAAAGGGGCTGGCAGACCTCATGCTCCTGGCCAGCAGAGAATGGCAGGAAGCAGCAGGTCCTCCCTCTATGGGGGCCCTAGGTAGGCAGATCCAAGCCAGAGTGTCGACCCTCCCTCGACATGATCCTCCCCACCGCAGCCCAGCCCTTCCAGGGTAAACGAGCTGCGTGCCAGGACGGGACCATCTGGAAAAAGCCAGGTCAGGACCTCAGGGCTGGTTTAAGATCTTTCTCTTCCCCTCCCACCCCCCGCATTAGCTCTCGTCGCTTCATCTTTGAAAGAAATCATTCCTTTTAATCCAGACGTCTTTCCAGACTCTCCAGACCTCCTAAGCAAAGGGCCAAGGTACTTGAGAGATGAGTGGACCTTCCCTGAGAACAGTCCCTCGTGGGAATGGTTGGAAGCCAAGCTCCAGCCCAGGGTTAGCATCTCAGGCACACTGCCAGGGGTTCTGGACACAGAGGGGCAGCTGCCGAGAGCCATCCTCACCTCCGGGGCTGGCCCTCTTACAGAGGCTGGCCTGTGCTAAGATCCTGGGCTCTACTCACCTCCACACCTGGGGGCCCCTCAGACTACCCCCGGGCCTCGGGCAGGGACCATTCCCTTGAGAAGTACTCGCAAAGGGGCACTGAGGGAGTTTCTGACGCCTCTGGCCACGCCTTGAGGAAGGGTGAGGGCACCTACGGGGTCAGAAGGGGTCACTTGGTTAGAGCTGCATCCAAGGTGGCCGACTCCGGCCAGGCTGCAGGACCCAGGGGAACCAGCCCTTTCCTGGGCTGCCAGGTCCCTGGCCTTCAGGCCGCACTGTCTGTAGGGGTGTGATTCCCTCCTCTTCTTCTCCCCCTCTGGCCATGTCATCATCTGATTTGCAAGAGGTGACCGCGTTGAGTGTTGAGGAGCATGAGACCTGGAGCTGGCAGCCCGGATGTACGCCTGGCCTCTGCCCTTCCTAACTGCGCCTCAGCGTCCTCCCGAGAGAAGCCGAAGCCCCCCGATGCACGCGAGTGTGTGAGGGTGAACTCAGCCAAAGCTTGCTCAACACTCAGAGTGCGGGGCGGAGTCCTTCCCGCCTTGTTTTCCTTTCTTCTGTCTTCTCCTCTTCCATTTCTTCCCTCTTCTGTCTTTACCACCTCTCTTCACTCTCCTGATTCTTTTTTTTTGAGGCAAAGTCTCGCTTTGCTGCCCAGACTGGAGTGCAATGGTGCGATCTGGACTCACTGCAACCTCCGCCTCCTGGGTTCAAGCGATTCTCCAGCCTCAGTCTCCCAAGTAGCTGGAATTACAGGCGCCCACCACTATGCCTGGCTAATTTTTGTATTTTTAGTAGAGACGGGGTTTCGCCATGTTGGCCAGGCTGGTCTTGAACTCCTGACCTCAGGTGATCCGCCCGCCTCTGCGGATTCTTTTCTTTTGTGCTTTCTACTTTGTCTTCTTTCTGCTTTTCCAGGCCCCTCTCCCGTTTCTCTAGCTTTTCTCTGCACCTTTCTCTCTCTCGCTCTCCTCTCCATTGCCCTTGTCACATCTGTCTGTTTCTGTGTGCCCGTCTCCACTCTGGGACCATGGTCTTCCTCCCTCCCTCTCTCTCTGTCTCTCTCTCCCGCCATCTCATCTCCCCACTGGAGGACAGCAGTGGGTGGAAGGGGGTCTGGAACAGGAGAAACTGTGAAATGAGCCATCCGGAAAGGAGCGCAGCTAAATGTGGTGGAGCCATTTATAAAAGAGCTGTTAGAGAAAAGGGCGGGAGGCAGACAGATCGCGCCAAGTCACCGCAGCTGGAAGGCGCCAAGTGGGAGCCTCCTTCTGACAGCTCCTTGGCTGGAGCCCCCGGAATGACTCAGGCGCCAGGGACACCATGCTCAGCCCTGTCCCCCACCAAGGCCGGCGCTGAGACGGGGCCTCCCTGCTGGGAAAGAAAGCATGTGGGGGTCACCAGAGGCCTCAAGTCCAGCTCTGATGCCCTGTGACCTCACTAAGACCCTTGCCCGAGGTCTCCATCCTGGAGAACCAGCAGTTCTACCAGTGTTGATGACATGACCTGCCCGGCATCCAGGTGGGCCCCTGCCCTCAGCAAGTGCCTCGGCTGAGAACCTCACAGCTTTTCCTGGTCAAAGTTGCACCGGAGGCAGCTTGAGGGCAGCCCAAGCTTCCAGAAGACCCTCGGCAGTCGTGGCTCAAGGGTTTTCCAAGTCAGGCTTGTAGGAGGAATGCTGCCTTGCTGGGCGACTTAGGAGCAGGCTCCTGGAGGCAGCAGGTGGCCAGGGGGGATCTAGGGGGATCTAGTCAACCTGGGAGTCAGTGGGTGGGGGAGTCCCCAGGGCTGGCTATGGGATGGCTCAACCAAATGCATGGGAGCAAAGACCCACTGAATGCTGCTCAGGTCGCTGCGGCCTCTGCAAATGGGCCAGCTCACATGCAGGCTGGGAATCTCCTTGTGGTTTGCCTTTCATTTTGACCAAGATGAATGCTTGTGCTCCAGCCCTGGGCCCACTGCATTTTTCAAATGTCAGCCAGCATCTTGCAGCTCTTCTTTTTTAGTTTCTTTCCAGCTCTGGACCCTCCCAGGCCCTCTGTCATCAGGCTGTGCAAAGCTGCCTTGGGAGAGCCTGGGGATAGGTAGGAGGTTTCCCAGAGGGTCAGCTTCCACATCTAGCCTGGAAATGCTGCCACAGCCAAAGCAACAGAATTTAAGTTGACTGACCGATTTGCCTTTTAAAGAAAACAAGGAGATTTTCCCATTATCTCTAGGGCCCCATCCCAACTACAATAATAAACGCCGAGCATTTGCCATATGCTGGGCACTGTTTTAAGCAGTTCACATGGGTATTAAACTCGTTTAATCCTCACAAGCACCCTATGGGCAAGGGACTGTATTATGCTCATTTTATAGATGGAGAAAAAGTGAGGTACAGGGAAGTGAATAGTCCAAGGTCACACGCCTAGTGAATGGAAATGCAGAGATTCAAACCAGAGCTCCCCCGCATAACCACCTGCACTGCCTCTGAAGCTGACCTTGGGGGTAAGCACTGAAAGGTCATGATGACATTGGAATGGCCTCAGGAAAGCCACAATTCCTCCGCAAATGTTAGTGGTCACAAGGATCCAGGAGCCATGTGCAGGGGACAGGCAGCCTGCCCTCCTTCCTGAGAGTCACACCTGATTTCTTCTACTCCTCGAAGGTGTGACCCCACCAAAAGAGATGGACCAAATTTTGTACTTCTAGGAGGGCAGGTGGAGGCAGAGGGCGAGGGGCTGGCTCTGTGGAAGCCAGTGTGTGGGAGGAAGTGGTGTGCTCACCCCAAACACCTTCTTGGCCCCTGCCTTGGCAGCGAACATGGAAAGGATCCCAGTACCACTCCCCACGTCCAGTACCACTTTGTCCTTGAACACGTGCTTGTTGTGGTACATGGAGTTCCGGTAAGTGAGCGTCCGCACCTCATCCTTCAGCATTTCCTGTGGTGGAGGGAAAAGAAACATCAGTGAATTCAAGACACCTGGGAGTACACCATGGCTATGGGCCCCTGGACCACCCCTGGTGACCCTTCAGGAGACCCAATAATATCATCAGGCAGAGCCACAGAGGACAGCAGTGGGGCAGCTGGGCCAGGTGCTACCAGCATCATTCCAAACTTCCCCTGCCTTAAAACTCTACTCAGAAAGATAGCTATGCACCATTAGAAGAGAAACTCAGGTCCAGACCCGGAAAAGCTCCAATTTACTAAAGGACCAAAGGAAAGATCAGTACAACACAGCATAAGAGATTTAAGTTAAACCCGAAGCAGAACTTTCTGTCATGGTGAGAGAATTGTCATTGAACAAGTCATTCAAAGAGGTTTTTGTGAGTGTATATTTTGTTTTGTTTGCTTTTTTTTTTAAGACTAGAAAAAGTGTTTCTCTGTCCAGCATAAGGGATTTTTAGTGAGAGAGAAACAAGGTTACTTGTTACAATGGACTCTGACCCGAGGAGAAGATGCTAATTCTGTGTATGGTAGTGAGGCAGGGATCTTTGGCCATTCAGCATATCAGCAAACACTTTTAACTAATTCATCATGGAAAGTATTGGGGTGATTTTTTTTTTAGAAATCAACACTACTAAAGTATAATTTGCACACAACAAAAAGCCCAGGTTTTAAGCTTCTGGATCAGTAAAAGGGCTTTGACAAATGTACACCTGTGTAAGCACCACCGTAACCAAAGTCTAGAACATTTCTATAACCCCAGAAAGTCCTTAGTGCCCTTTTGTAGTCAATCTTCAGCTTCTCCCAAGATGACAAATGATCTGATTTCTATCACCAAAGCTTCCTTCTGCCTATTTTAGAACTTTATATAAATTGTGCAACAAAAAGTTTTTGAGATTCATGTATGCTATTACACAGATCCGAGGTTTGTTCTTTTGTTATTGTTGTTGTATGGTATTCCATTGTATGACCATACCACAATGTATTTTTCCATTCACTTGTTTGTGGGATATCAGGATTGCTTCCAGTTTTTTGCTATTTATTCATAATAGCAAAGGATATGTTTTCATTTCCCTTGAGTAGACACCTAGAAGTAAGTTTGCTGGGTCTTAGGGTAGGTACACATTTAACTTCGTAAGAAATTGCCAAAGAGTTTTCCAAACTAGTTGTACCATTTTACACTCCAACCAACAATGTGAGAGAGTTCAAGGTGCTTCACAGCCAGCCAACTTAGCGTTATCCATCTTTTAATTTAGCCATTCCAGTGGATGCAAACTGATGTCTCATTGCAGTTTTAATTGCATTTCCCTGATGATTATTGAAGTAGATAATTTTTTTCATGTGCTTATTGGCTATTCATATATATCATCTTTTGTGAAGTGCCTATTCAAGTCCTCTGTTCATTTTTGTCTTGAGCTGTTTGTCTTGTTCTTACTGAATTGGAGGAGTTTATACATTCTGGAAGCCAGTCCTTCATCAGACATACTGCATATATATTGTGAATGTCTTCTCCCAATCTGAGATTTGCCTTTTCATTTTCTTTTTTTTCTTTTTTTTAAAGGGTTTTTAATTTTGATAAAGACCAGTTTTTCCATTTTTTCATTTATGATTGGTGCTTTCTGTGCCCTATCTGATCTTTGTCTACCCAAGTCACAAAGACACTCTCCTTTGTTTCTTACCAGAGGCTTTATGGCTGTGGCTTTTACACGTCTAATTAATTTTTGTGTATACTGTAAGTTAGGGGTGTGAGCTCATTTTTTCTTGCAAATAAATGGTCCAAGCACCAGTTCCTCCATTGATTACCTTGTCACCTTTACTAAAAATCAATTGACTCCACATGTGTGGTCTCTCTGATCTATTCCGTTGATATACAAAGTCAACACTGACTTGACTACTGCACCTTTTTATTAACTTTGAAATAAAATAGCGAGAGTCTGCCAATGTAGTTCTTTAACAAGATGATTTTTTGTTTTTGTAGGCACTTAGCATTTCCGTATAAATTTTAGAATCAACTTATTAATTCATACAGAATAGCCTCCTGGCATCTATCAGAATTGCATTAAATCTATAGATCAATTTGGGGAGAACTGACATCTTAGCAATTTTGAGTTTTATAATCCAAGAACACTTTGCAGCTCTCCATTTATGTAGATCTTTCATTTATCTCTGGAATGTTGTATAGATTTCGGTATAAAGGTCTTACATTTCCATTCAACTGTTTTATTTAGTTTTTCGAAAAATTTTATCTTTTTATTTATTTTGAGACCGGGTTATGAGACTGACTAAATTTTGTATTTTGGGGGTAGAGATGGTGTTTTACCATGTTGCTCAGGCCGGTCTTGAACTCCTGGGCTCAAGCAATCTGCCCACCTTGGCCTCCCAAAATGCTGGAATTACAGGTGTGAGCCACCATGCCTGGCCCCATTCAACTACTTTATTTTGTGATACTGTATATAGTGTTGAAAAATTTTTGTTTTGCAATGGGTTGGTGTATACATGACCTTGTATTTTGCAGCCTTGCTCCCTTCACATATTAATTCCAGTAGGGTTTTTTTTGAGATTTCTTTATTTTTCTATGTAAAAATCTTGTCACTTGTGAATAAAGACACTTCTTTTTTCCTATCTGTATGCCTTTTATTTTTTGGTTCTTTCCTCTTGCTTTATTGCCCTGGCAAAGACTGCCAGTAAAATGTTGAATAGGATTACAGAGGACAGACATCCTTCCTTTGTTCCAATAATATATCCATTAAGTATAATTTAGACTTTCTATAAATGTCTTTTATCAGACTGAAGAAGTTCCCTTCTATTTTTAACTTGGTGAGAGATTTTGTCATGAATTGGTATTTAATTTTGTCACATGCTTTTTCATTTATTTAGATGGTATATGACTTTTCTCCTTTACTTTGTTAATGGGGTGAACTTCACAGATCGGTTTTTAATGTCAAAAGAACAGTTTGTCATGATGTATTACCCTTTTAAAATATTGCTGGGTTATTTTTTGCTAATATTTTGTTGCATATTCATAATTATGGGAAACATTAATCTGTAACTTTGTCTTACCTTTTCTTTCATAATCAAAGTTATACTGGGCTCATCACATAAGTTACGAAGTGTTCTCTGCTCATATATTTTCTGCAAAAGTTTGTGTTAAGTATATTTCTTCTTTAAATGTTTACTATAATTCACCAGTAAAACCATATATGCCTGGAGTTCTCCTATAGGAAGTTTTATATGAATTCAATTTCCCTAATTAGTAAAGGGCTATTTTAGTTTTCAATGCATTTTATGTCGGTTTTGACAAGGTATTTTTTCAAGGCATGTATCCATTTTATGTAAAATGTCAAATTTATCAGCATGACATTGTCATAATATTCTCTCATTGCCTGTTGAGTATCTGCATGATCGTCATGAGGTCCTTGCTTCTATTTATGATATTATAATTTGTGTTTTCTCTTTTTTCTTGATTAGTCTAGCTAGATATTATCAATTTAATTAGCCTTTTCAAAAGGCAACTTTTGGCTTTGTTGGTTTTCTCCACTGTTTGGTTTCTATTTCATTGACTTCTGCTTTCATCTTAATTATTTCCTTTCTTCAACTTACTTGAGTTTGATTTGTTCTTTCTCTAGCTTCATAAGGTAGAAGCTTTGATCATTGATTTTATGCCTTTTTTCCCATAAGCATTTGAAGCTATAATTTTCCCTCTAAATATTGCTTGACTTTCTGCCCCCAAATTTTAATATGTTGTATTTTCACTATCATTTCGTTTGGGATGGTTTCTCTTTCCTTCTGTGACCTCTTCTCTGACCCATGGGCTATTTAGCAGAGTGCTGCCTACTTTCCAGTTATTTGGAGATTTTCTGGATAGTTGATTGTTTTCAGTTTCTAATTCAAATCATTGTGATCAAAAAACATACTCTGCATGATTTAATCTTTGTTTTGTGACCCAGCAGAGGATCTATCTAGTGAATGTTCCCACGTGCACTTGAAAAGAACATGTCTTCTGTAGTTTGGGGATGAAATGTTCTATAAATGTCAATTAGCTCATGTTGTTTGATTGCATTATTCAAATTTTCTACATTCTTACTGGTTTTGTGTGTGTGTGTGTGTGTGTGCATTTGTGTGATCACTTACCAAGAGAGAAGTGTTAAAAATATTTAACTATGACTGGGGATTTGCCTTTTTCTTCCTTTAGTTCTGTAGGTTTGGCTTCATGTTTTCTGGCGTTTCTGTGTACCACGTTGGGAGGGTTTGTAACGTGTCACCTTAGCCAGGTGTTGCCACATTTCCCAAATTCGCTTTCTCTTATGTTTCCAGTTAGGGCATCACAGAGGAGATTTAGGTGAGGTACGGAAGGTGAAAAGGAGGCAAGAACCATTCTGAAGCCCAGCCATCACTTCCTGTGCTGCCCTGGGGCTGATATCTTTGATCTTATTAGAAGTTGAGTAAGGTGAGGGTTTGGCTGGATTGAGTTCAATTCTGGCTTTAAATACTTTGAAGGTGAGCTGAAGCCTTTCCCTTTAGGAGATCTCAGACCAAAGACAACAAGACAGATGGTATATCCAGAACCAGGCATGGGGCATGGCACATAACAGGTGCTCAGTAAGCCAGAAAACCATGCAGCACAGTGGTTAAACACACAGACTCTAGAGCATTCAAGTCCCAGATTCCTGCATTCAGATCACACCTCCACTGTTTGTGAGCTCTCTGACCCAGACCGGCTTTCAGCTGTCTGTGCCTCAGTTCCCTCATCTGGAAACTGGTAATAACGTCACCTGCTTCCTAGGGTTTGTTATGATGATTACACAAATGTAGTAAGTTTCACAAAAATGCTAGTTCTGGCTCTTTGTGATAACTACAACCCTTTTCTTCATCCATGCAAGGAAATAGCTGAAGTGAGCAGGGAATGGAGGCAAAATAACGACAAAGGCTGCAGAGATGTTTCAATCACAACCACAATTAAAAGTCTGAACTGCCTTTAGTGGATGGAAGTGGATTGGCTGAGTACCTGTTCGTCCAAACTGCACCATTTTGTAAGCTCCCAGCTATTTTGCAGACCTTGGTCAAAGTGAAACATTTCATGGGGTTTCGGGCCATGAGAGACATCCTGCCTAACCACTTGACTGCAAAGCAGACAAAGGCCCAACTAGAGAAATATCCCTATCGTATCTTGCTGGACAAAGGTCCAAGGAACACTATGACGACATTTTGCCGGAACAAGGGCCCGGACCACCTCATCACGGAAACACTTTAATATCCTGCCGGGCAGAGAGCTATACTGCCCAGACCCCTCCCACCCATACCTGTAAGTACCCCCAGCCTGTAAGTAGCAGGGAGCTCTGACATTAGGCCGGTTCCTCACTTCTGTAGATTTTAGGCTGTACATAAAGCCTGTATTTGCTGTCGAACTGCATGCTTTCTGTGGGTGTGCTTTTCTTTAACCCTTGCCTTCCCTTCAAAACCTAACAGAGCCTATGTCTGCTAATGGGAAGGCTCCCCCAGCGGCCACCCTTTAGTTCATCGCCTTTGTCGCTTTTTTGGCCAGTTCTCCTTTCCTGAAGGTCCCAGACCCCAGGAGTTAGGTTAGAAGGTACAAGTTCTGGGAGAACAGAAGTTGTGACTTAGCAAGGCTTCCCCTACCTGACTTGCCAAAAGAAGAGGTCCTCTCTCCCCTTCCTGGGAGAATAACCCAAAGAACTCCCAAGACACTTCAGACAGGAACATGCCACCCTGTTGCAGACAGCTCCCAGCCTCTAGCTGTGGATTCATTTGTGTCCCAGCTTTCCTGCCTATTGAATACACGATGGCCCCTTGACGAATTGTTGGGAAATGAGGCCCAGAAGAGTCTGTTTCAACAGAACTTGCAGCAAGAGCATCAAAGGAAGGGAGCTGGCAGGGAGTGGGACTGGCACCCAGAGCTCAGGGTGCTGCAGGGACAGCCGCATTGGCAAGTTCTTCCCGTGGCTGAGGCACCAAGCCCAGAGCCGACTGTTAGAGAGGCTGAGATTTCAGAACTGGGATCTGGGGGGTCATGGAGTCTACCACCTCCTCTCTAGGTGGTGGCCTCAGGAAGCAAACATCTTCCACTTCACCTCCTGTTCAAGATTCCATTCTTCTCAGAGAGGCCTAAATTGGAAGGCCAGGGTCTTCCTCTCGCTGGCCCCTGCCCTCTGGAGGCTGGGAACATGTTGGAGCCATGAATGGAGCCATGGGATGAGAACAGAAATGTCCAGAGTCACCCCCTGCTGCCTCTCCAGCCCCAACAGTCCCCTGTACTCAGCACTTCTTGTTTGTATTTACAGACTAATCAAACCCAATCCATCCGCACCGTGTTTCCTCAACACTCACTGATGGCTACTAATCAGCAGGCCAGTGGTGCTGCTCCCCACTGTGTGAGCATCTTGTTAATGATGGGGAGAAGACTGCCAAATGACCAGCGTGGCTCCAGATGGACGGAGAAATATGGGTCTTGCCCAGACCAAGGAGGCAAGGGCATCACCACCATCCGTCTGGCATGGAACAGAGATCTCTGGTGCTTATGACAAGAACTGGGCAGGCCTTCTCTCTGCAAAGAACAGTGTTAAAAGTTCTTCCACGTGCCCCCCACCTCCCTTCATGCAGATGATCTGGGAAACTGAAAACAGGGTAAAAGGAGACCTTGGCAGGGAAGGAAGGTTACCTAGCTGTTCCTGCATTAAAAGACCTATGAGATGGTCTATAGCAGCGGCAGGAGGGATTTAAGCTATATGTCCAGAATTTCCGGAAGAGAAGGCTGCTAAGCACTCTCCCAGGACAGGAATGTGATCTATGACTCACAGATCTTTTACTCTAAGTCCCCTGCTCAACTTGCTCTATGTTTATATACATGTATGCACAAGCTTGACTTTTCCATCAGTACACACCATTGAGGGAACCTGGCCTAGTATTTATTTGGTGAAACTTGGTGTCCTCTCCCCTGGGTGCTGGGTCATAGTGCTGACCGGGCATCGCCTGAACTAGCTGGATTAGCACACGTGTCAACAAGCCTTTGCTATCCAGACAATGTGCCAAGCTGTAGGTAACAGGCTGGGGACGCCAAGTCCCAAAGGAATTATCAAGATCAGTAATAGCCTAGTGGAGCACACTCTAAATGCCAAAGGTGTGGCTCAGCAGGAACCTAGCAACTCAGAGGGAGGTGTCCAAGAAGCCGATCGTGGAGGCTCCGAGTGGGGAGAGGAGCTCCGAGTGGGGAGAGGAGCCTGGCTTGAGGTGCACCTCATGGTTGTCTGGTTTCTAGTGGGGGAGTTTTGGGCAGGCCCAAGAGGAGGCATTTTAGGGTCCCTGGAACTGCTCTCTTGTCCCCAGAATCTGTCCTGAAATGGGTACCCAGAGCCACAGGTTTGTTAGAACTTGTCACATGGAGAACAGGTAGGGACAACGTCTTGAGGAAGGGGCGTTCGCAGAGTCTCTTTTGCCCCTCAGAGCCTCTCACAGGCCAAGGACAGGGCTCCGGGAATCCCTACCCCAGTGGAAAGCAGGGTCAAGGAAGGTATAAGAGTTCACCCACCGGCCCTGAGATGGCATTTTATCTCCCAAGAGCTGCAGGCTCAGCTGCCCAGGCCCTCCTAGGCCAGGACCTTCTGGACTGAACACAGGCCCCAGTCCTCCTCCCCCGCAGGCCCAGGCTTAAGGGTTTTACATAGTGAGCAGTTCTCAGGGACCCAAACCTTGAGCCTCCCTGGATTAAATGAGGCTGAGCCCCTGAGTCTAGAAGTAGCTGAGGGGCCTCCTTCCACCCTCTACCTCCATGTGGGGCTGCAGAAAAACCAGCAGGAACAAATACGGCAATTTAAATTTTACGGTTTCCAGATGGAAAGAAAGGAAATTTGTTTTAAGGGCTGTGTGGCATGATGGTTAGGAACAATAGGTGAAGGTTTGATTGCTAGCTCAACCATCTACTAGCCTGTGGCCTTTCAGAAAAAAAAAAAAAAAAGAAAAGAAAAAAAAGCAACAACAGGGATGAATGAGGGTTGATTTGATTCTTAAGGGCCTAAATTATCTGGAGAATGGGGACAAGCAATAACACCAACCTCACAGGGTTGACCTGAAGAATAAACAAACCAATAATATAAAATGCTTGGAATAACACCAGCGTGTAGTAAGCGCTGAAACGAAACAAACAAACAAAAGAGCTGGCTATTATTACTAAACACCCTTCCGGCAATGGCAGGGTCATCATTTCCACATAGGAAGAGATTACAGCAGTGCGTAGATGGAAGGAAGATCTTTAAGACTTGTTTTGAAAACAGATTTGCATGGCAGGCAAACTTCTGTTCCTTTTTCAATGTTTTTCTTACACTGTAAGAGGATCAGGGACATATTTTCTTCATGGAGTTTACATGAAATGATATGTATAATGTGCTTAGAACTGTGCCTGGCACTTAGCAAGCACTCAGTAAATGCTATTTATTTATTTAGGGTGGCTGGAGAGAGTGCTGGGGATTATAATGAAAGATATACAGTAGGGGCACCATTAGACTCCCACTATAGACAGGATGCCTCTTCTTAGGAGGCTCTGTTCTGTTCCATAGGCAACATTAGTCTTCCCTGCTATGGTATAAGACAGGCATTTAGACATAAGAATTTCCAGACAATCAATCAGGGTGTCAGACCTGGGCCAAGATCCCAAGAAAGATTCTTGCAGCTCTTCCTCCGGAGGTGCTCATTGGTCTAAAGAATGCACATCATGACCTCTGAAAGGTCCTTGCTGCCTCAGGACTCTGACTGCAAGCATTTGAGCTCCTGGTCCAAAGACCAGCGCTATCCAGCCCACACTGGATGAGCTGGGTTTATGGCTGGGGAGAGACACGGGAGCTGGAATGTAAAACAAACGGACCGTAAGCACCTCATGTGCTGTCTCTGGCTGTGGAGCATACAGACACACACTTTCGCTGCTCCCCTGCTCCAGGCCTGGCCCGGCCTCCCCCAGATTGGAGAAAGGGTCAGAGGACTCAGGGACACTGGGAGCACTCACTTTACCGTGGTAAGGAGTTGAACGCACTATGCTGCCTCTGAAAACAACGTAACAGCGGAGTCAAACTTGCCCCATTAGCCACCCACTCGGGACACTTTACCTCGTGGATCCCAAAGTGGGCGTAGGAGTCGAAGTAATAATCTCTCGAGGTCATCTCCTCCGGGTTCAGCAGCTTGGACATCTTGCCCCGTCCTGGGCAACTGGGTTGAGTGGACACATGATGGACGCATTGCACTGGCTTAGCAGGGACGACGGGCTGAGGGGGCTGGGAGGGGGGGCTGTTCACCTGAGGGGAAGAGAAGGGGGTCTGGTGTTAGGAGAGACAATGAGGTCCTGCCCTTGGGGCTTGTGGTCCTCTTTCCTTCCCCCTCCCTGAGCCCGGCCTCAAGCAGCCACAGCCACCCTTCCTGAAAGACAGGCAGGTGAGCCCTTCCAGCTCCCGGCTGCTGGGCTCACGGCTATGATCTGCCCAGAGCTGGCAGACCGCTGAGGAGCCACGCAGATCCAGATTTCACCCACTTTCAGCTCTTATGAGCTACTTGACCTGAGCAAACGCAGGCCTCAGTTTCTGTATCTGTGAAATGGGGAAAATAGTACTTTCTTTTGGAGGCAAATAGGAAACATTCAATAAAGGGAAATGCGTAGCACAGCGTGGTGCCTGAGAGTGTAGATCCCGGAGCTGAATCCCAGCTCTGCCATTTCCTAGCTATACAACTTTGGGCAAACTTATGCACTGCTCAGTGCCTCAGTTTTCTTGTCTCTAAAATGGGAATAAAATAGTCCCTGCCTCCTAGAGTTGTTCTGAGGATTAGACAAGTTTGTACTTCAAAGTACTTAGAAAAGAGCCAGTCATACAGTAAGAGTTTGTTAGAGGAAACGAAGTCCCACCTGCATCCTCAGGAATGTGAACCCATGGGCTTCTCCTCACTCAGCAGGCAGCATCAAGCTACAGGAGGAGATGGCTCCCAAAATGCAGATGTCTTAGGTTCTGGTGTCTCCTACCTGTTGTCTTGCCCCCTAGTTTCTGATTCACAGTTCTACCCTGAATTCAGCACTGTGGATACCCACACGGATGGCCTCCACATGACCAATTATTGCTATTTCTGGGTGCCCCAATCCTGAGGCCCAGCCCAGCTCTACACCCACTGCTGCTGCCCATCACTGTCAGCTCCCTGGTCCTCCACAGGCTAGGAGGAGCAGGGAGAAGGAGATGGGGGTCCACAGAGCTTCTGGAGCCCAGAGACAGCAACTGGAGCCCAGAAGCTCAAACGCTGCAACAGAAGCAGTCATGCCAGGAGACCTCTTCTGCCTGGAGTGCAAAAGACCCAGATGTGCAAGGCACAGTGAAGGCCTCAAAGCTGCGCCAAATTAGAAAGATCAAAAAAGGAGTATTATCTAGTAGTCAGTCCTCTAGGACTGGGCATCTGGGCTCCTGGGTCCTATCCTGGCTCTAGTGACATTGAAAATAGGTATAGGAGGCAGATAGCAAAGTGGCTGAAAGTACAAACCCTGGAGCCACTGCCTGACTCTGAAACCCAGCACTTGTTGGCTGTGTGGCCTTGGGCAACCATTTGTCATCACCGTGCCTCAGCTTTTCCTCCTCTAGAGAAGGCAAATCATAATAAAACCTACCTGGAAAATGTGTCCACAAGTTTGGAGGAGTTAATATATGGAAAGAGTTTAGAACGGGCTGGAACGTAGTAACTGCTTATTATTATTACATAAATCATGTCCTTATTCTATGTCTCGATTTTCTTGTCTGTGAGCTGGGCCAGCTCAGACTTACTGTCTCCTTTCTAGCAAGGGAAACAGGGGGATCCTAGGACACAGCAAGATCAAGAAAGTGAAGTGATTTCATCCCCTCCGTGGAATCATTCAGCACAGCCCCCAGACTGTCCTGTGTCCAGGGCTGCAGGGGGGTGAGCTGGGGGGAGTGGCATGGTCCCATTTTCCCAGTGTATCTAGGCTACCGCCCTTGGGAAAGAAACACACTTCCCGGTTTAGCAACATCAGATTTCAGGTCGGTGAGATCCCGGGCAGGCTGGCAGAGGCGAGTGGGGCTGCCTCATTAGAATGCAGCAGGTGTGCCCACCCTCAGCTTGGGATGTTGGTCACGGTCTCTGAGAGGCTAAAAATAGACTGTGTCAATTGCACACTCCTGAGCAGGCTGCAGAATCACCTCTAAAGCTGACGAAGGCTCTGTGCGTGAAGCTGACCCCAATATTGACTCCATTTAAATATGTTAAGGAGAGGAAAAAGTCCTAGCTGGTCTGGGCATTGTGCACGTCAAGGTCACAGGGGCCTCCCACACCCCCTAGCTGTCACTCCACTCTGGTTCCAAGGCTCCCTTTTCCATGTGCTTCCTGAGACTCCACAGGCTAAGACTCCCAGGAGGCTGGGAGTGGGTAGGAAGCAGCCGTGACCTGTGATCCCTGAACATTCAGCTACATGGGGTGATGCTTTTAATTCCACAAGTGCCTACTGAGAGTCTGTAACAGCAGCGCACCGTGCAGGTCCCGTGAAGAAACAGACGTGTGGGAACTGCCCTCCCAGGACCCTGTTTTCTAGATTCTAAGACCCTTATTGTCTCTGATAGATGCTGGAATAAGGTTTGTTCTACCAGAGAAGTTCAAGCAAATTGTTCTGGAGGTTCACAGGAAAGAGAATTCACTTTAATGCAGAGTCAGGAAGCCCTCGGATGGCAGGAGGTAGGGTGAGGTGGGAGCTTTTTGAACAGCTTTTGGCAGGTGTAGGAAGGGATGGCTTCAGCAACAGAGACGGGAGAGCAGTGAGTTTGTTTGGGAGCAGCTTGGCTGAGATAGTGAGAGATTCAGTTGAAAGGAAATTATGGCCGGGCTAAGAGGTTGTCATTAAATACAAAAGACAACGGGGGGCTATTGCCAGTTTGTAACCAGGGAACCAGTGACTTCTGTGTTTGGGCTCTTCTTTAGGAAGATAAATGTGGTAGCAGCACACAGGACGGGCCAAGAAAAATAAGGGAACGGAGGAGAAACAAGGTATGAACTTTGGAGGCTATTTTCAAAGTCCAGTCAAGAAATAACGAGAGCCTGAACTGTTGGGGTGTCCGAGGGGCTGCCTGACAGAGAAAGTGCAGAAATAGACTTTACAGGCTTTGGCAACTGACAAAATGTAGGGGAAGAGAGAGGAGCTGGAATCAAAGATGACTTCAACATTTCAAGCCTGGGTGACTAGGGAAATGGTGGTGACATTAACAAAAATAAGCCAGTCAGCAGGCAGAGCAGGTTGGGGTGGGGGGAAATAATGAATTTCAATTTGGATATGCAGAGTTTGAAATGTCATTGAGTCATATAAGAAAAGATGTCTAGCAAGAAGACATTAATGCAGTTCCAGACAATAAATATCATAAACAAAATTAAAAGGCAAATGATAAACCGAGAAGTACATTTTAACATATATGGTAGACAAAGGTTAATGCCCTTCATACGTAGAGAGCTCTTACAAGCCAATACAAAAATAGATGAACACCCACAATGCAATATTGGGGAAAGGATCTGAGAGTCTGTTCACATGAGGCAAGTACATGTGAAATACAAATGGCAAGTTCATGTGCAGGAACAATGTTTCACCTCACTCGAAATCAGGTAAATACAAATTAAAATTAAAAACTTACAGCTCTTAAATACCAGATAAGCTCTTCTCCCACCAGAACTACCAAAGCTCTGCGTATGTAAGAGTTGCAGAGAAACTGGTTCTTTCACACGTTTCTAGCAGGAATGAAAATAGGTCAAGACTTTTAGAAAGGCACTGTGGTAAAATGTACTTAAAGTGTTAAAGAGCACAAACCTATTCACCCAGCAATTCAAGGAGACAATCATGGATAATCATAATGATGTACCTGTTAAGAAGTTCATGACAGTGCTGTCCTCAGTGACAAAAGGTAGGAGTCAACTGAAATGTTCCACAAAGTGAAACACTAAACTGTGGTGTAGCCACCCGACGGAATACTATGCAGCCATTAAAGGTATTAGGGGAAGAGTGTTTGATAACACAAAAATATGATCGTGACAAATTGTTCCGCCACTTCCAGGCTGCCCTTCCTCCCTCCGAGGATGTGTGGCCCGAGCATTGCACTCCAGTGTCCAAGCAAGGGCTCTGGAACAAAGTCAGCCTCCATCCAGCCTGGCTGGGGCCCTCCGAACTTCAGTCACCGGGGAGGACACTGCTCAAGAAGCTGTGCAGATCACCTCACCACTAGGGCTGAAGAAGGCTCTGTGCATGAAGCTGACCCCAGTATTGACTCCATTTAAATATATTAAGGAGACCAAAAAGTCCTAGCTGGCTTGGGCATTGTGCACAGTCAAGGTCACAGGGGTCTCCAGTACCCATAAGCTGTCATTCAACTCTGATTCCAAGGTTCCCTTTTCCATGGGGCACCCTGAGACTTTCCCCAACAGCCAACTTATGAAGTGTCTGCCATGTGCCACGCAGGAGGCAAAAGGATGCACGGATTTGGGGGCATTCATTTCAATAGCCACAGGTCATGGGGACAAATGAATGACTGGCCCAGACCCTGGTCCACAGCCTGGCACTCTGCCTATTGACTGACAGGCGTGCCATCTCCCTGAAGGCTGGGAGTGGGTGGGAAGCAGCCGTGGCCTGTGATCCCTGAACATTCAGCTACATGGGGTGATGCTTTTAAATTCTACAACTACCTACTGACTTCTACAACAGCGAGGCACTGTGCCAGCCCTGTGAAAGAAACAAGAGACATATGAGCATTCTATGGATCTCATGCAGGCAAACTGGAGCCCTTATAGGAATCCGGATGCATCTCCGAAAGATACAGATGATTGTTCAGCTGCAACTGCAGGCTCTTGAGACTTGAGGAGCACAGGGGATGAGTCTTGGGAGATGACAGTGGTCTCTTCCGTAAAGTCAGAAGGCTCAACTCCTCCCTAAGCCACATTGGGCAAGCAGAGTCTCTGAGGGAAGGTAACTTGCAAACTCCAATCTTGTACACATAGGCTGAGAAGTCAGCAAAAGGATTTGGAATCACACTCGGATGGGCAGCTGGACTCTCAACATCAGCGCCTTGGTCTGCCCATGGCTGCGGCTATCTCAGCTCCAATTTGCTCCCTGTGCCCAAGCCCCCCCCCCCAGCCCCCCCACTGGACATTCCAGTGCCCCCAGTCACCTCTAGGGTGACTGTGCCCACATCTCCCTGGAGGTCTGGCCCTGCCTGCTCTGCCCTGGAGTCGGTTCTGGTACCTGTTTCTGCACCATTGCCTCCAACCTTGTCCTGCCGGGTTCTTGGGCCCCAGGGCAGAGAAACCGCCCTTCCTTGCTGTTTCCCCACCTCCACCCAAGGGCCCAGGCCCAGGGCCCTGCTACTTGCTGGAGGTCTCCTGATGTTGTCTGCCTCCCTGATATGCTGACAATCACCCTCCACTGTCAATACTTGTGATTTGCCTTCCACCCTCCACACCAGCAGCTGATCAGGACTCCCCCAACACAGTGTTCTACCTCCAGACTGGCCTTACCCAGGGCAGCTTCAGCAGTTTCTCTCCCTAATAAATACAGTGTGATTGTCTTAGTCTACCCACACTACTAGGGTGAACAGACCCTGGCCCCACTAAATGCAGAGATGGAAGGTCGTGGAAGCAGCAGAGCTGGAGACAGGAGGAACCTGGCTTCCTGACGAAGGGGCATGTGAGCTTGTGAGCTGGTCCTTGAAGGGTGGGTCGGATTTCCACAAGCAGGGGTGGGGATTCGGGGGAGCATGTTTGACCTAACCCACATCCCTTGAAAATGCAGGTAGATGGCAGATGGTGATGATGGTGATGAGACCTAACATTGACTGAGGGCCCACTGCACCCCAGGCACTGCTCCAAGCACTTCACAGATAGACACCATCTCATGAAATCCTCGTAGTAACTGACATTTACAGATAAGGAAACTAAAGCTCACAACGTCCAGTAATTTGCCAGGGCCCAGAGATAGCAAGCAGCACAGCCAAGATGTCAGCCAGTATCTGTTTTATGCCAAAACCTGTGCTCTTGAAACTGATGCCATGGTTAGCTCAGTTCCGCCCAACCAAGCTTATCTGAGCTACTGCCAGGAGCCAGGCCCTGTGCTCAGAAAAGGGTAACACAGCTGGCCCAGGCAGGAAGCCCAGTCTCGAGGGCAGAAAGGCAGTCAACAGGCAATAACTAGACAGAGGAGAGCACTTCTGTGGAGGGAGGCACAGGCAGGCACCTCGGCAAGGTGACAGAGTTTAAAGAGAGCAGACAATAGGTGTCAGGGTGCAGATGGAGAGACTGAGGCCCACAGAAGGAAAGGAATTTGCTTAGGCTCACCTAGGGGAATCTAGGTCCAGAGGTGGATCTGGATCTGGAACCTCCAAGAGAATAGGAAAGAGGTGGTGGAGGAGAGGAAAAAGAAGCTTTAAGGAAGGAGAGTGAAGGTGCTGGACATCTAAAGCAAGGAGGCAGCCTGCAGAGGGCAGAGGGAAGCCAGCGCTCCCTGCACCAGGCAGCCAAAGCAAACCTAAGCCCTTTGGGCTATAAATGGCTCCTGCTGGCACCAGCCCAAGCTTTAAAATGATTTTCCTGAGAACAAGCGGCTCCACTAGAGGAGCCAGATCCTGCTCTGTTCTCCAAATGTCAAGAGAGCTTTTTCTAACCTGAGTCGTCTGTCCTCAGCAGCCACCTGCCTGGCCTGGAGGGCCCATGGAGGGAAGAAAGAGGATGGCAGTGGGAGGGGACACAGTAGGGGTGGCAGGAGGAGGCTTCCAGCCTGGGCCTCACCCCACTCTTTTGCCCACCGCCTTCACCTTCTTCCCTCCTTGCCCATCTTCGCGCCAGCCCCTCTGCCCAGTGTCGCCCTTAGGTACTCACCACACCTCTCTTCAACCTGTGTTTACTCACCAGGCTGTGATCTAAGCTGTGGCTCCTGTTGAGGATAATCACACAAAGGGTTAGCTCTTCTAGCACCATCTGCCTGCCTTTAGATAGGGGCCAGAGGTTTGCAGAAAAAAAGAACATTCTTATGTGAAATGTCGGGCAGCAGCAAGACAAGCAAGGGCTCTGCTGGGCATTGGGACCTCTCCTATCGCCTAAGAAAGCAAAAGTACAGCTTTATTGTCTGCCTTTGGCCAGGATGGCCCTACGTCCACCCTCTCTCTACTCTCCTGCACCCCTGTGTCTTATCATCGGGGCTGGAAGATGAAGTCAGCCCCCTCAGAGGGGTGTACTGTGCTAGGGCAGGTAGCTCTAGCTTGCTGCTTCTTACCCTAGGGGCTGGAAGCCCAGAGTCTGGGGGCAAAGGGGAGGAGGGTCAGGGTTGTTCAGGCTTCCCCGGACCACACTGGAAGAAGAAGAATTGTCTTGGGCCACCCATAAAATACACTAACAATTGCTGATGAACTGAAAAATAAAAATCAAAACAAAATCTCATATTTTAAGAAAGTTTGTGGATTTGTGCTGGGCCACGTTCAAAGCCATCCTGGACTGTGTGCAGGCCGCAGTTTGGACAGACTTGGTCTAGGTGTCGCCAGTCCTGCGAGATGGTGTTTCTTCTGCACGTGGGCTTCAGGCTCCCCGGCTTGCTCCGGTTTATTCTTCAGTAGTCTACCTCATGCCCTTCATAAGACTTGGCTTCTTAGGCACAGACACTCTCCAGATCTGCCTTTTCCAGGCCTGGATGTTGGGGGCAACCCACTGATGCCTGTCACAGAGGGTCGCTGTCCCCTATTTGGAACGCCCTGTTTTATAGTATCTCTGACTCTAACTCTGGGATCTTGGCAGAGACCATCCTCACATAGGGTTTTCTTACCTTAAAGTCAAGCCCCCTCAAGGCTGTTTCCTGGAAACCCTTTCTCTTAGCTCCTGCTGCCCACTGCTCTCAGTCTCCACCCTCCCGCTCTGGGAGGCCTCCCAGGACCCTCAGCTGAGCCAGGGTTTACAGAGGGGTCTAGGGCAGTGGTTCTTGAAGTGTGGTCTCCAGACCACCAGCATCACCAGGGGGCTTGTAAGAAATGCAGATTCCCAGACCTTGCAGGACAGAAACCCATGAATCAGAAATTTTGGGATGGGACCCAGCAGGTGATTCTGACACACCATAAAGCTTGAAAACCACTGGTCTAGAGTAGCACTTTCCCACACTGTACGCCACAGAATTGGTACTCCTAGCAAAGGGTTCCATGGCAAGCAGGTTTGGGCAGATAAGCTAAAGAGAGAGCTCTTTTTTTTTTTTGGATGGAGTCTCACTCTGTCGCCCAGGCTGGAGTGCAGTGGTGTGATCTTGGCTCACTACAAGCTCCACCTCCTGAGTTCACGCCATCCTCTTGCCTCAGCCTCCTAAGTAGCTAGGACTACAGGTGCCCACCACCACGTCCAGTTAATTTTTTTGTATTTTTAGTAGAGACGGGGTTTCACCATGTTGGTCAGGCTGGTCTCAAACTCCTGACCTCAGGTGATCCACCTGCCTCGGCCTCCCAAAGCGCTGGGATTACATAAAGAGGGTTTTTAGTTGCAATACTTTTAAGCCTTTACAATGCTAAAACAAATGATTTTATTATAGTATACATATTAAATATATTATATAAATATTACATAACATAAATCTTCTAAGAGGAATTAGGACATCTACTACTATCACATTTACGGCTGTGACACACTGTTTTCTGAGATCTATAAACATCTCTAGAAATTAACGTTCTGAGAGAAACAAGCTGGGCTCCGATTTCAAACAGTATTTCTGTTTTATATCCATGTCGGCCATCGCTGGTGGATCTCCAGTCCACCGCAGACCGATGAAATCAGGGTGGGGCTGAGACCCAACGCTGTGCATGTTAACAAGCTCTCCAGCTGGTGCCTAGGAATCCTGTCCTGACAGTGCTGAGGACAGCTTCAGGCCTTCTCTCTTCCTCTCTGAAGCCCGGAGCTCTGTCATAGTTCTGAGATGGCAGCCTGGTGCTGCTTCAGAGCCAACCGAGATTCCCAGAGCCGGGTCAAGGACATCTGGAAGACAGGCACCCAAGGCCACAGAGAGCACTTTTGCTCTAACAGTAGAGGGACTGGAATTGGGTGTGGGTACTGCCACCTTCAGGCTTTGTGACCTTGGGCCAGTCACTAGTAGGGACTCGCAGTCCTGACCAGGGTCACTGAGAGGCTCAACGTGAAGGCCGCCTTCAGCAGCTGCACACCGTGCACGGGCGCCTCCTGCCAGCCCTGGCTGTCTCTTTGTGGTACAACAGCAATGTCTGCTTCAAATCAAAATGGCATTGCACCCACACAGCACTCCCTCTGTCTCCTGGATCCGTAAGTGCTGAGAGGGAATCTATGGGATTTGTTGGGCCTGACCTATTTTTTAAATAAACTAGGGCTGTTTTCCACTATTAGTCACTTGCCTCCCAAGCCTCCACATATTAAATTCACTTCTTGTATCCTCAGATATTTTGGCTGCAAGAGATGTCAGGTTAATTGGATGCTTGGCTCTTCCTCTTTAATGAGCTTAAAAGCAGACTTCCCTGTGCATTCCCCTCCTCTTCCTCCCTCTTCCCTCCCCAAGACAAGGGAGCCTCCGCCCCTCCTTTGACTTGAAGAGAGTTACAGAGCCCTGGCTTCCCTCTCCACTCTCTTTTCCAGGCAGATGTGAAGAAAGACACAGCCAGTGTCCTCTCTTACCCTCACCTTGCCTGCAGTTAGACTACACTTTTAGTCCCAGATTTGGATCAAATCATCCCTGTGGGACCTGTGCTATGCTCACGACTCTCTTCACCCCAGGCAGGAGTCCTCACAAGAGTTTTTCCTGTCCCTGCTTCATAGGCACACAGCCAGAGACAGCACCGGTGGGTTCTGGACTTACTTCTCTCCTTCCCTGTTCATGTCACTGTGCAAAGGCCATTGAGTCTTCCCTATCCTCAGTTTCCTCTTCTACAAATGGCAAAGATTTTCTGACCCGCCTCTTTTGTGGGGCTTTGGTGATGACTGGAAGATGCTGAGTGTGTAAATATTCAGAGGAAATTCTAGCGTGTGGCACAGGAGTACGAGGCTTCCCGCTCTTGCCGGTCTGACTCTGTGCCAGTGTGCTATCTTTAGATGCTCTCTGGGCCCTTTCCTGGCGTAGGACACGGTGGCTTTGGCTGCCCATAGAGCCCTGTTCTGTTGGCTGCTTGGCCCTGGCCCCGTCCTTACACATTGTGCGCTCTCAAGCCTTTGGTTCTGCCCTTTTCTCTTCTGCGCTTTCTGGGCACTATGGGATTGTTATCTTTAGGAAGGTAGCCATCATGGAAAATCAGTCATTTTCTCCAGCCCCTGATGCTTGGGTCTCTCCTGCTCCTATTTTGACTTCCTGTGGCATCTGCTTATCTGAAACTATGGGCTTTGTTCCCATTTATTTTGTTGGCAAATTGTCTCCAGAGGATTACCTAGCAATTATAGGTGTTACTTCCACAACAAGAAGTAAATTCCTTAAGACTAGTACCTAGATTTTATATGTCTGCACTTCTTGCTTAATACTTAGTATAAAGCTAGATAATAAAGACGTGATAATGGCACCCTTACACTTCAACTGGGTCAATGTTGCCCTTCATACTTTTATTACGGAAGTCGAGTGAAGGAGGCCCTTTCCCACCATATGAGCAGAGAACACTCACTTCCCTTGAGAGGGCAGAAAGGTGGCAGGAAGAAAGACAAAATTGGGAAGAATAATCCTCAGAATCCCGATAATACTCAATACTCTTTGGAGGGTTCAATGGTACTCGAAAGGTCTTTACCAAGAAGTGTCTTATCTCCTGGGAGATAAGGAGACTTCTAGGAGAAGAAAATATCTTGCAAACATAGAATGCAATTATTAAGCACCCACAATCCCACACACTACCAGTGGCTTCAAATACAGATCTAGGTGTATTTGTTAGACATTTTCCAACCATCTCTTTGCACCAGTGTAGTACAAGTTCTCTCTGCAGGTAATGATGCCATGGTTCAGAGAAGCTGACTGACCGATTCAGCCCATATAGCTACAACTGGTGAGGAGCCAGGAGCTGACTCCTCATAGAGTCTCAGGCCTCATGATCTGGCCATTGAGCTGATGGTGGAGAAAAGTGAACTATAAAATCGTGTTATAAGACAGAAAGAAAATCACAAGTTGCTGGCCAACATCATAGCCATGGCAACTTAATCTAGATTCTCACCTGGTTTCCGCAGACTCTTTCTAGACACCTTCCACCTAATTCTAGCAAACCCATCTACTCCAAATAAACATATTTCCACTCATATTTTTAGAAGAAGTGACTGACTACTTTAACCAGAAATTCCAATGTACATACTCGCTGAAAATATTGGCATTCCAGCTAGAGAGGGAATAACATCAGCCACTGGGTAATATGCAGGTCTGCTCCAACGGTGGCCTCATATTAGCCAATACAGATTCCAAGAAACTGGATTGTTTAAAGCACTCCCAAGCAATCCAACAATGAGTTAAAAAGCCAGATAAAAGATAAGAAATAATAGGTTTTGAGATACTGAACATCAGGCAATAGAAAACCATGATCCCTGAGAGATAACAAATAAATGAGGTAAACGCTAAGATTACCGCAGCTTACTGCTTAGAAGGATTATCCAGGCTACCATATAGAGAATAGGAACCCAGGCAGAACCAGTAATCTCAGTTGAAAGTGGGAGTCTGCGAACAGCAAGACAGATAAAGTTTGCAATGCAGAGTTTTGTAGATTAAAATACTATACAGAGAAGAGCCTTCCAAGATCTGTAAAGTGTTCCCTGCAAGTCTTCAGTTGAGACTGATCAAACCATGGATGTGAAAAAACTACCAGAGCCTGGGAAAAGAACTACTGAAAAGACAGAGGGACTTCTCTGTGGGGCTCACAGAACCAGAAATAGTTCTTGTCCTCCCCAGCCAGAGTAAAAACTTCATAATTCATGAATACTCAGAAGAGGTATTTTGTTGTTGTTCTCCTCAATAGTGGAAAATTAGCTCCAAAGATAGCTCTAATCCCACCAAAGCTTAAAAGCAAGATCTAAAAGGATTGAACTGTCTAAATTAACTGCATCTCAAAACAAAGCTTAGAAGCATAAAATATCTAAAAATATCCATCACCCAATGAGGTAAAATTTACAATGTCTGGCATCCAGTCAAAAATTACTAGGCTTGCAAAGAAGCAAGAAAATACTACCTATAAAGAAGGAAAAAAAAACCAATCATACAAAACTGAACCCAGAAATGATACAAATGATGAAATTAGTACATAAAGACATTAAAGTACTTATTATAACCGTATTTCATGTGTCCGGGAAACTGGAGGAAAGATTGAGCATGTTAAGTAGAGATATGGAAGATATTTAAGTGACCCAAATTGAACTTCTAGAGATAAAAACTATATGAAACAAGAAGGAAACACACTGAATGAGGTTAATAGCAGACAGGAGAAAATATTAGTGAACTTGACACAAGGCAATAAAGATCATCCAAAAAACACACAGAGAAAAAAATACTGCACAAAAGTTAAACAGAATATCATTGAGCTGTGGGACAACTTCAAATAGCCTAATATGCATGTAATTGTAGTACCTGAGGGAAGAGAAGACACAAAAATATTTAAAGAAATATGGCTTTAGAGTTTCATCTTCCAAATTGATGAAAATAATAAACCTACAGATCTGAAAACCCCAACAAACCCTGAACACAAGAAGAAGCATGAGGTAAGGGAGGAGACCACCCCTCATATTGTCTTATGCCCAATTTCTGCCTCCAAAGAAAGAAGTAGTAAAAACTAAAAGGCAGAAATGAAATCCACAGGCAGAAAGCCCGGCATCACACCCTGGGCCTGGTAGTTAAAGATCGACCCCTGACCTAATTGGTTCTGTTATCTATAGATTACAGATATTGTATAGAAATGCACTGTGAAAATCCCTATCTTGTTTTATTCCGATCTAATTACCAGTGCATGCAGCCCCCAGTCACGTACCCCCTGCTTGCTCAATCGATCACGACCCTCTCACGTGCACCCCCTTAGAGTGGTGAGCCCTTAAAAGGGACAGGAATTGCTCACTAAGGCAGCTTGGCTCTTGAGGCAGGAGTCTTGCCAATGCCCCCAGCCGAATAAACCCCTTCCTTCTTTAACTCGGTGTCTGAGGAGTTTTGTCTGCCGCTCGTCCTGCTACGGAGGGAGTAAAAATACTATACCAAGGTACATAATCAAATTGCTCTAAAGCACTGATAAATGGCAAATCTTAAAAGTGGCAGGGGTAGAGGGGAATGGGGAAGATATTTTACAAAGGAACTAAGATAAGAATGACAGTCAGCTTCCCAAAAGAAACAACACAAGCTAGAAGACAAGGTAGCAACATCTTCAAAGGACCGAAAAGACAAGAGAAAAAACTGTCAACTTAGAATTCTATACCCAGTGAAAATATCTTTCAGAAGTGAAGGCAAAGTAAAGTGTTTGAGAGACATACAAAAACTGAAAGATTTTATCATTCACAGGCACATACTACAGAAGGAAAACACCACCACGTGGAAATCTGGGTATGCACTAAGAATGAAGTGCTCTGGAAATGGTAACTATACGTGTAAATATAGAAGCCTTTTTTCTTATTATTTAAATCCCTTTAGAAGATCATTAACTATTTAAATTTTTTAAAAATCTTGTAAGAATGATAAATATGTAGGAATAAAATCAATGACAGCAATAGCACAAAAGTCAAAAGGGGAGGAATGGGGATATAACATTGAAGGTTTCTATACAGTAGTCTCCCTTTATCTATGGCTTTGCTTTCCATGGTTTCAGTTACCAGATATCAACCATGGTCTGAAAATATTAAATGGAAAATTCCAGAAATAAACAATTCATAAGTTTTAAATTACACCCTATTCTGAGTAGTAAGATGAAATCTTGCATCATCTCACTTTCCACCTACTGAGGAAATGAATCATCCCTTTGTCCAGCACATTCATGCTGTATATACTACCCGCTCATTAGTCACTTAATAGCTTAGCTGTCTTGGTTATCAGATAAAAAAAAAATAGTACCTATCTGGTTTAGTGCTATCTCTGATTTCAGGGATCCACTAGAGGTCTTGGATTGTATCCCCTGCAGCTAAGAGGGATTACTATATAGAAGGTGCTGTGATATTACTTGAAAGTAGATGATGATGCTACCTTCAATACACATACCATAAGCCCTAACATGGCCACTTTGTAAAAGTGCAAAAGGTTATAGATTGCCCCCAAAATGCAGAAAAAGAAGATAGGCATAACAAAGAACAGATAAGTAACAGAGAAACAAAGAGCAAGATGGTAGGTTTGAACCCAACTGCATCAATAATTACATTAAATGTAAATGGTCTATACACTTCAATTAAAAGGCAGAGGTTAGAGGTTATCACTTTAGATTTTACAAACAGCCATATGCCACTCTATTTAAAACTTACTTTAACATAATAAAAGCTTAAAAGTAAAAATATGACAAAAGATGTATACCATGTTAATTCTGATGAAAGGAAAACTAGAATAGCTATATTAATATCAAACAATGTATATTTCAGAACAAATAATATTACTAGGAAAAAGATCATTTCATAATGATAAAGGAGTCAATCAAGAGGACAGAACAATTCCAATTGTTATGTTTTGCATTATGTTTATTCATCTAATGAAAGAGCTGCAAAATACATGAAACAAAAACTGACAGAACGAATAATTAGGGAAATGCAAATCCAAACTTCAATGAGATACCACTTCATACTCAGAAGGTGGTTAATATATATTTTTTAAAAGAAAGACAATAACAAGTGTTTGTAAGACAGTGGAGAAATTGGAACTCTTGTGTACTGTTGGTGAGAATGTAAAATGGCACAACTGCTGTGGAAAACAGTATAACGGTTCCTCAAAAAATTAAGGATAGTATTACCATGTGATCCCATAATTCCATTTCTAGATATATACTCAAAATAATTGAAAGCACGTTCTTAAAGAGACGTTTGTACACCCACGTTCACAGTAGCATTTTTCACAATAGCTAAAACGTGAAAGCAAACCAAGTGTCCATTGATAGGTGAATAGATAAAACATGGTATATACACACACTTTAATATTATTCTTTCTTAAAAAGGAAGAAAAATCTGACACATGCTACAAATGAATGAGCCTTGAGGACATATGCTAAGTGAAATAAGCCAGACATGAAAAGACAAAGACTGTAATACTTTACCTATAAAAGGTAGCATAGTCAGAATCATACAGACAGAAAGCAGAGCAGTAGTTGCCAGGGACTGGGAGGAAGAGGGAATGGGGATTGGTTGTGTTTAATGGATAGAATTTCAGTTTTGCAAGATGAAAAGAGTTCTGGAGATGGGTGGTGGTGATAGTTGCACTGCAATGTGAATGCACTTAACAGCACTGAATTGTGTATCTAAAAATGGTTAAGATGGACATTTTATGTTATGTGTATTTTATCAAAACAAAACAATTGGAGAAAAAAATCTGATAGAATCACAAGGAGAAATAGACAAATTCATTTATTTTGGTGGTTTTAAACCACTGAAATCAGCAATCCTTAGACTTAAGGCCTACGAAATCTAGACACAGCATTTCCCTTTCCATTCTCTCTATCACTTCCCAAACTCTCAAATCAAAGACTTTTAAGCATTTACTTGTCAAATAAACACTTTTAATGATGGTTTTGCAAGACTGGGTGTTCAATAGGCAGGCACACCCAGCACAGTTTTAACAAGCAATTTATCCCCTGGTGTGCAGGTCTCTCCCCCGTTTCCTTATAGACTGAATACATGGGGTCACAATTTTCCCGGATGTCACCTATTGATTGTTGGGTAGGGGCTTTAAGTGTTTTTTTGTTTGTTTTGTTTTGTTTTAGGGTCGTCTTGCTGCATTTTGTTACAGCCCACAAGCATTGCAATCCTAGTTAGCTCAGGGGCTCTTCAAGGATTTGATTTATGACCTAAGTAGCTGGGCAGGCTGGTAAGAACAGACAAAGCAAGCTATTTTGTAGGCTAGTAAACTCATCTTAAACTAAACTTCTTTGGTTCCAGTGAGGGCAAATAAGGGGCGGGGAAGAGGGGGAAGGTGGGGAGGCCGACAAGCAAGCATAAGCTATCGAAGCAGGGGCCTAGTATATCCTGTTTCTTCTGTAGTTTGTTGACCTAAGCCAATTTAAGGCACTTTGTCTTGGAAACGGACCACTGTATACATTATTTCCTTTAATTCCCTCTTCTTTTTCTTTTTAATTCTATTGTTTCCATTTCCACATTTATTTTTGTATTATTTGGTTTTTAAATTTATTAGATACTCCTTTAGGAACTCCTATTGAGTTAATATAAATGTTGGAATTAAAAGAATTTGTTAGATTTTTCCAACTTTAGTGGCCATGTGGATTCTTGGGGATTTTATGGAATGCCAAGGTGAATGGAATGGCCAATTCAACTAAGACACAAGTTCCAGTCCAATTGGACAGTAACAGGTTACAGACATTTCTCTTCTCACAGCACCACCAGACATTAGCCCAGGGTATATGAAGAGCCGAGTAGTTGCCTTTGTTTGACTCATCAGTAACGTTTAGGATGTGTGTACAAGTTGGGAGTTTTCTCATTGGCTTATTGAACTTTGTCCCTGCCTAGAGAGGCGGGAGGAATGGTTTGTATTCCCTGTGGAGAACGAGGGGATTACTCTAGAATTTGACCTGCAAAGGCGGGAAAGAGCAATGATAGACATTCATAAGTCTTATTTCCCATGCATTTCTGTTTTCGTATGGAGCCAACATGCAATGCATTCCTTTGGGATTGGCATTCCATTTTAGGGGAAACAGAACTACCCTGTGCCTGAGGCCGCCCAGCAGACCATGCGTAACAGTTGCTCTTATTAAGAGCTAGTGTTGAAAATTTGACCCATTTAACCCAAGCATTTACACCCCCATATTAAGTCTTAACTTAAAATTTGCCTTAAGTTAGTTATTTTAATTATTTTTACTCTCTTAGGGTTACTGTCTGGTGGGTTAAAGGAACTAGTGGGATGGGGAGTTACAGTAATCCTGGGTGGGCTTGGTGGGGAGTTGGTGACTTGCCTAAAAGCTAACTGTCTTACAGGATCCCTTCCTGAGGAAGGGATTTATTCCTAATCCATACCTCCAAGGTTCCTGGTTTAGAGTAGCTAGGTTGTTTATGGTAATTAATAGAGGATTGCATTCTAAATTTTTACAGTTAGGTGGCGTAGGGCTCTTATACAAATGTATTTTATTTTTTAAGGGTTAGTTTTTGGAAGAGTGACTCACCCAGCCTTGAAATTGGGTGGTTTACCAGACTTCATTTCAACTAGCACAGGGCTTTTCCCAATAGCGACCTGTGTGAGGACATAGATATTTGTTTGCTTGTGACAGCTGCCTTTGGTTTTCTAAGTTTTCACAATGTAAGACTTGGCAGGCATTGAACTTTATGGTTTTGGGGGGTGGAGGTTCTAATTATGCTATTAGTTTGCTTGGATATTTCTTTTTCTATCGGGCTCCATTTAATAATTGTGAACTCCCTTACCCCTGGTAGTAGAATAAACTCTAACCACATCCACCCCCAATGATGGAGCCTGCTTATAGCTTCCTTTTAGGTTTTCCTTAGAGTCCGCTTTAAGGGTTTCTTAGGCGATGTGTACACTTCCCACTTACCCTTTTCCCTTTCTTTCGTTTTGTTTGTTTGTTTTTTCCAGTTTTTTGACCCGAGTGTAACGTATTTACCCTTGTTTAGCTATTTGCATGGTGTTCTGGTGGTTAGGAGCACTTGATGGGGACCTTCCCAGTTTGGGTGGAGCTTGTCTTTATTTCCCCCGACACCGAGTCTCACTCTGTAGCCCAGGTTGGAGTGCAGAGGCGCAATCTCTGCTCACTGCAAGCTCCGCCTCCCAGGTTCCAGCAATTCTCTGCCTCAGCCTCCCGAGTTGCTGGGATGACAGGCGCCCACCACCACGCCCAGCTAATTTTTGCATTTTCAGTAGAGACGGGGTTTCACCATCTTGGCCAGGCTGGTCTCGAGCTCCTGACCTCGTGATCCACCCGCCTCCGCCTCCCAGAGAGCTGGGATTACAGACATGAGCCACCGCGCCGGCTGGAGCTTGTCTTTTTTTTTAAGTTGTAATCAGCACTGAGCTGCCAGACTGGAAGTGGTGAACCCCGAACTTAAGAGGCAGCGTTTGAGTTAGAAGTCCTTTTAACTTAAGGAATGACAGGGTGGAGGATGTGGCCAGTATATAATTTTTTTTAAATTGGCTTTTGGGTTTTACAGTAGGAAGGTTAGTAGTCCTACCCAACTACGGGAGTCCGTATAACAACTTGTAAGGGGACAATTTCACGTGTTTGGGGAGGCCTGTCTGTCTTAATCCGAAGGAGTGTTATTGGGAGACATTTGGTCTAAGGCATTTTAGTTTCTAAGATTAGTTTAGTAAAATATGCTTTTTGAGAGTTTGATTTATTCTTTTTACTTTGTCAGAGGAAGGGGGATGCCGAGGGGTGTGGTAATCCCATTTAATGTGTAAACTTTCCATAACTTCCCTTAGTACCCTTGAGGTAAAGTCACTCCCCATTGTCTGAATTAATATTTTCTACCAGGCCAAATTTAGGTATAATTTGTTTTAAGATGATTTTGACCACATTCAGGGCGGTGGCAGCCGGGAGAGGGAAGGCCACCCAGCTGAAGAGGTTGCCCACCATTACCAGCAGATACTTTAGTCTCCCTATTTTGAGCATTTTTGTAAAATTAACTTGAACGATTTGAAATGGCCTTCACTCAGGAGGTCTTTCTCGGGTAGTTTGTTTTCTAACTACCTTTTTGTTTATTTTTTGGCAGGTTACACAATTTTCACACACTTGTTTAGCAAGGGTATAAATTCCTCGACCCCCATAATTCTTGTTTTTGTTTTCTTGAGACGGAGTTTCGCTCTTGTTGCCCAGGCTGAACTGCAATGGTGCGATCTCAGCTGACTGCAACCTCCACCTCCCGGGTTCAATTGATTCTCCTGCCTCAGCCTCCTGAGTAGCTGGGATTACAGGTACCCACCACCACGCCTGGCTAATTTTTTCTATTTTTAGTGGAGATGGGGTTTCACCATGTTGGCCAGGCTGGTCTTGAACTCCTGACCTCAAGTCTTGAACTCCTGACCTCAAGTGATCCACCTGCCTCGGCCTCCCGAAGTGCTGGGATTACAAGCATGAGTCACCATGCCTGGCCCACCCATAATTCTTTAGTATTGCATCACACATGTCCTGGTGACCCCAGTGACTTCCTTTATGCAGGGTGGATGTTAGTTCTCTTAATATGGGTTTGCTTACTAGTTCTGTCCCATCAGGGAGCACACACATCCCATCCTCAGTTTGAGTGGCCCCTATTTTGCCCAGCTTTTCCTTTTCCTCTTTAGAAAATTGGAGTTTTAACACCACCTTAGGGAGATCTGGGATTAGGCTGAACAGTTTAACTTCTTCCTCCAGGGAGGCTTGCTTAGCAGCTTTATCTGCAAGCCTGTTCCCTACAGCTTTTATAGTGTTTCCCTTTTGATGGCCGTTTACGTGAACTATGGCTGTCTTTGCTGGGAGCGGGAGGCTTTCTAGAACTTGTTTGACCAGTTTCCCATATACCAATTTTTCCCCCCTGCTATTTATTAGGCCTTGCTTTGTCCAGATTTTTCCAAAGGTGTGTACTACTCCATAGGCATATTTGGGATTAATATATATAGTGTCATTGTGGCTTTATAGGAGCTTCAGGGCCTGGCTAAGAGCATAAAATTTACAGATTTGGGCTGACCAGTTACTGAGTAATTTACCTTTTTTACATAAGGACTGTTTGTTTTCACTGATGACAGCATAGCTATTGTGTTTTTCACCATCTATTACTTGGGATGACCCGTTTACAAACAGCCTTATTCCGTTACGTAGTCGAGTTTTTTAAGGTTTGGTTTAAATTCAGTTTGATATTTTATGATATTTAAACAGTTACAGTTTGATGCCTTTTTATTCTCCTCTCCTTTTTATAAGAAACTGGCTGGAGTTAGGTTAGGCACCTTCCCAGGGCCCACTGGGAAACGTGGGGAGGCAAGGGACTGACCAGCTGGGCTGCCAGGGTGCCTTTGGCTGGGTCCTGCTAGGTCTGGCTTTGGGCCAAGAGCTGCTGGTTTGAAGAGCTGTCAGCCTGTGGCTCCTGCCCTGATGGGCAGTCTCATCAGCAAAGGCATCCCTGGCTTTGCTCTCCCTTCCTCATTCTTTGCTTCAAAGGCACCGTTGGTTTTCCTGGCAGGCCAAGAGATGCACTGTTTATGTTTTACATCGCCCCTTCTGGTGACCCAGCAACTGCAAAGGGTCTCCGGTTTGTCCCCACTCTGGGAGGGGACTCAGTGGCTTTTCCTCCTCCTCAGCTGCAAGGATCCTCCCCTGGCCCAGCCTGGCCCACCTCAAAGTGTCTTGGCAGACTTTTCCCCAGCATGAGCTCTCTCTATTTCAGAGATTGCAAAGTGGCATTGCCTGTATTGGGTTTTTAAGTTTTTTGAACTGATTACCAGCATTGAAAAATTATATTTTGCATAACAAATTAGATTTTTTTGCCAAATTTTGTTGACAATTTGGCAACACAGGGCTGCACGGAAAGAGCAGCCGAGCAGCCATGGCCCCTGTGACAGGGTGTGCCCTCTTCAGTCGGTCAGTCCCCAGCCAGCCCTGCAGCCCTCTTTCTCACCATTTGCTGGCCCTGTAGTCCTTGGAGTTTGCAACCTTAATTTGGATTTTCCTTATGTAGCCCCTAAGCCTGTCTGCAGCCTTACTGACAGCTGCCCCTGGTGGACTCACAGCTTCTCAGTAAAACAACAAAACCTTAATGGCCATCTCATCCATTTCCACATCCTGAGTCCTTTCTACCCGCTCCTGACAAACAGCCATAGGCCACCCACTACTCCTCAAGCAGCCTGATCCTAAACTCTCCTCCACATCACTTTCTCTCTTGCATCCCCCGGTTCCCGAGCCCTGTCCCTCCTCAGTGGCCGCACTGCACGGTTTCCGGCACCTCCTGGTTGCTTCAGCCTCTAGAACCTTCCCCCAGCCCCGCCAACCTCTTCGCATCCTCTCACTTCCTCTTGTACCCTTTCTTCCTTTTGCATCATTTTTCTCCCCATTCTCACCTTCAGTGTCTCTCTTTGATCTCTGTCTTTTCCAGTCTCTATCTTGCTCATTTTCTTTTTCTATCTCTCTGTCATTCCGTTTCCTTTTTCCTTTACGCTTAGTTTTTTCCTCTTTCTCTGGCCACAGGCTGAGCCATGCTGGGCCCTGGCTCCTCTCTGTCCCTCTGCAAAGGCGAATAGTTCTGCCAAAATGACAAAGATTTAGCAGTAACTTTTATTAACAGCTTTTTAACAGCCAGCTTCCGCATACAGCTGTGTGGCCGGCTCTCCCCTGTCTTCAGGGTCTGCAGCTAAACTCTTTTTTTCTCTTCTTATAAAAACCTTTTGAGCTTCCTTTAGTAATTTTTAATTTTTTTTTTAACTTTAGTTGTTCATTTTTTTGTAGTTCCTCAGTAACATCAGGCCAGCTTTTAGTCACAAAATTAAGCGTTAAAAGGCCTTACCCTACTGGGTTTTCTGGATTTAATCCTGAATATTTTCTTATTTGATGCCCGAGCCTTTGCAGAAACACAGAGGGAGGCTCCTCTTTTTCCTGTTGGCGTTTGAATGTTTTGGAGACAGTCTGCGTTTTAGGAGAGGACTCTTTAATCCCTTTAATTATGATTAGCTTTCTAGGGTCCTGCATGTTGGCCCGATCTCTGAGGCTATTGTTCTCCCGTCTGGGATTTGCATTTGGGAATTTCTGCTCAGCTGGCAGGACCCCTTCCCTGGGAGGATGCCGTTTTCCCCAAACGGTTATGGCTGCCCTTTTCATTATTCCCCTCTCTTCCCCAGCAAACAAAATATGCATAACTGACATTACCTTAGCGCGGGTATAAAAACTGGGCTCTAAAAATTGATTTAGCTGCTTTGTTAAACTGAGGGGATTATCCAAGAGTGGCCTTTTATGTATTTATTTATTGTTTAATTCTTAACCCTACTACTTGTCAAAGGCACACTCACAAAGTTAACTTTTCCCTGTCCCGTAGAGACTTCTCTAAGAGGGCACACATTAGATGCCTGCTGTTTAGAAGGAATAGGGAAATTCTTCATGTCCTTCTTACATTGTTCTAATTCTTGCCTCAAGTTTAGATAAGGATTTAAGGGAGCATTGGGTTTGGCTTCTTCATGCCCCCAGATTCCTCTTCCTCTGACCTTCCTGTTGCCCCCGTCCTCTATTTTGTGCGATGTGTGGCGAGGGGGCAAGCGTGTTAGGGGATCCCAGGCTTTTCACAGGGCGAGGGCTTTTTACTATGCTTTTTGTTCTCTCTTTAAGGGGGAACATGGGGGTTAGTTCACTAATCCAACAAAGAGCATAACCCATCTCCTCCTGTGAGGATGGGATTTTATTATTCACATAGAAAATTAAAGCTGGGCACACACAATCCTTACCTGAGCCGAACTTAGGCCAAAAGACTGAAGGCTGACAAACAGGCTCTCTGGGCCAGATAAAACAGCGATACTTTATTTTTTGCTTTTCCTTGTCCCTGGTTTGAGGATTATCCCTTTAAATCTGCAATATTCTCTATCTGGGAGAATGTTAGAAGGGGTTTTTTAGTCCCCTCTTTCCCTTGTTCCCTAGGCCTAGAATTTCAATTTCTCATTTTCAGCTGGTTTCTGTGTTTGAGCTTTTTCCCTGTATACTCAGCCTCCCTTACTGGAGGTTTCTTGCACACCCCTGTGTACTCAGCCCCCCTTACTGGAGGTTTCTTGTGCCCCCAAGACCTCCAAAGATGCCCAGCGACCAAGGCAGTACTTATAGTTCAATTTTCCTACCCTAGCTCATGCATGAGGTTGCCTGGTTGCCGCGGTGCCTGCTTTTCTCCCTGTGTCACTTTCGCTGTCTCCTGAATAACAGTGTTGGGTTTGTCTATGGCTTCTGCAGGGAACCAGGACACCTGGACAGAGTGGGCCTCATAAATCAAGTGGGATGTGTCTCCCCTCTTGGCCAGAGACTCACTCCACGCAGGCACAGAGATCCCTGTATGGGCCACGAAGTTGTGAGAAACAAACTCACCCATCCAACCCAAAGAATGGACTCAGAGACCTGGAGAACAGCGAAAGTGAGACTTTTAATGACGATTTTACAAGATCAAGTGCCTGATGAGCAGGCACACCCAGAACAGTTTCAACAAGCAATTGATTCCCTGGTGCACAGGTCCCTTCCCTGGTTCCTCATAGGCTGAGTACTACGGGGTTACAGTCTTCCCGGATGATGCCTATTGATTGTTGGGCAGGGGCTTTAGGTGTTGTTTTGTTTTGTTTTTGTTGTTGTTGTTGCTGTTTAGGTTGTCTTGCTGCGTTTTGTTGAAGCCCACAATGCATTGTAATGCTAGTTAGCTCAGGGGCTCTTAAAGGATTTGACTTATGACCTAAGTAGCTGGGCAGGCTGGTGAGAACAGACAGAAGTGAGCTATTTTGCAGACTGGTAAATTTTTATTTTAGATGAAATTTTGTTGGTTTGGGTGAGGGCCACTGAGGGGCGAGGGGGAAGGTGGGGAGGGGTAGGCCAACAAGCAAGCATTGGCTATCAAAGCGGGGGGCCTAGTATAGTATAGCCTCTTTCTTCTGTGGTTTGCTGACCTAGGCCAAATCAAGGCCTTTTGTCTTGGAAATGGACCACAGTATACATTATTTCCTTTAACCTCACTCAAGTCTTTATTCAAATGTCACCTTTTAGGAACGCCCTCTCCAGACTACCCTCTCTGCCAACATCGCCCCCTCTATCACATTCTGTTTTCTGACTTGCTTTAGTTTTCTTCAGAACTCTCTTCAGCACCTGACACCATTTCATATATTTGCTTATTGTCTGTTTCCCCCATAAAATGAAAGCTCCGTAAATGCTGGCAGCATCAGGCTCCTCAGTACTGTAATCCCAGTTTCTAGAACTGTCTCTTACACCGAGTGAACGTTCATTACATATTCGTCGAATGCAGTGCATGAGTAAATGAACAAATGAACGAATGGATGAATGAACCCCTTAACAAATCACTGAGAGGGGACAGGCAAAGAAAACAGCAGAGAAAACAGTGACAGAGCAGCCGAAGTCAGTCCTGGAGACCCGGTCTGCCACCTGCCAGGCAGCTCCACACCAGAGAGCCCTAGGGCCTATGGTAAAGAAGGGTGTTTCTTCAACTGCCCAGGCATGGCCCTGGCCCCATTCAATGCTGCGCTGAGATGCTCCCCGACGTGAATGGCCCGTCCTGACTTGCTTTATCTCAGAGGGAGGTTGGGCACTCCAGAGTCCAAGAAAGCTGGGTCAGCTATTGGCGGATACTTTATCCACGAGGCCAAAATATAAGCTGGAGCTCCCAGAGACCTTACAGGTAAAGTTCAATTCATCAGGGAGAGACCAGTGAATGACAGAGCCAGGACAAACAGGTACACAGACCTGAGAAGCCAACCACCGGGAGAGTCCGGGCTTCTGGCTGGCCGCAGTCACCAGAAGATGGGAAATAGGAACCGCCACAGCCAAGGACAATGCATGGGTGCCGAGGCAGCCTGTTTCCCAGAGCCAGCTAGAGAATGGGGCCCACCCTGCTAGTTCAACCACCCCAGGCCCAGAGTGCAGAGACCACGAGTGTCCCTGCGGGAAAGCAATGTGCTTCTACTCATAGGGCACGTGGGTGGGTTCTGTGCAGTGCGGTGGCTGTCAAGCCAGCATGTCCACAATCACCTGGACAACAGATTGCCGGCCCCAGCCCCAGAGGTTCTGAATCAGCAGGTCTGGGATGGGGAGACAGTTTGCATTTCTAACAAGTTCCCAGGTGACGCTGATGCTCCTGGCCCAGGGACCACACCAGTGAGCAGGTGGAGGGTGGACCTAACTTTGCAAACCAGGCCTGCTTTTCTGAATTCATGCAAAACATGTGAGCAGATAACGACCCTAATGAGCAGTCGCCACCACAATCGAAACAGCAGCCCTCTGGAATAGGACTGCTTTTGTTTGAAACCTTGTTATCCTGGGAAATTTACTGAACCCATCTGTGCCTTAGTTTCCCCACTGTAAACTGGAGATATTAGTATATCGTTAGGGGATCTTTTTTTTTAGGACTTAAATGGGAGAATTCACGTAGAAAGCTTTGAAAAGTGCCTGGCACAGAGCAAGTGCTTGATGAATGGCATCCATAATTTTTGTCAACATAGCTTAGAGGAAGCAAACTGGCAGTTGCCTGGGATTGGTAAGAGAGGAGCTCCAGGATGAGCCCTAAGTGTAGGAGGCAAGAGGGGGAGAAGTTACTGGAACTCAGAGGCCGTGAGGGAGTATGAGGGCTGCTACACGAAAGTTTCAGGTCAGGGAAAGAGCAGGTCGACAGTGACCCCCCCACAGGGAGGGGCTGAGGGAATCAATGCCCCTCCCTTCCCTACCCTCCCACTGGTGCTCCTGTTGTAGCTGCCCACAGGCAGAACCCAGCCGGAAGGGACAGCTTTGCAAGGAAAGCTCTCCAGAGTGCAGGGTGCAGACAGGTGCAGAGTGAACAGAAAGGCAAATGTGGGATGCCGGCATGCTCAGAAAAAAGTCCCCACGTGTTATTTATTTACACTCCACTTGGAGGCAGAGTGACCCTGACCCGCTTTTACTGGACATCTTCAGTGGAAGCACGGATGGATTTGGAGAGGCTCTGCAGGCCTGGGTGAGGAACCCCTCTCTAAACCACGTCTTGGAGCCCGAATGCCAGCCACACCCCAACAGCAATCTGGGGCTGGCAACCCCCACAAGGTGAGCCAGCGGGTCCTGGTGCCAGCCCAGCCAGGGCTCTGACACTGAGCCAACTGGATACCAACCTCAGAGGAACCAGAACTGCTCAGCATTCCGTGGTGAACAAAAGAGCACCTTGGGGGTAACAGAGAAAGGAAAGGCAGGAAGAGTTCAGAGAGACCAGAAAATCTGCACAGCGGCCTGACACATGGAACAGTCAGGGCTCACAGCCTGACTTTGGCCCCGCGGCCAACTCTTGGACCCTGACAAAGTCCCCTCCTTGGAGCTTCCCTCTCCAAAGGACAGTCACAATCACTCCTGCCCCTGCCCCCTGCCTCTGCCCAGATCTGCCTGATCCTTCAGTATCCGGGGGCTCAAGAAGGATTCCAAGATGTGCGAAGTCCCTGTAGGCTCCTAGGAGGAAATCCGTAGAGCAGTACCTGGTATAATTGTTATTATTCATTATCTAGACTCGAATAGGATAAAGTACCACAAAATACCATACTGTGGGGAATGGATCTGCCGAGGCAATGAACTGAACGAAAATGGTTGTTATTAAACATTTTTCCGTGACTGGTAACTTCTGATGCTCTCTATACCCATATTCTGGCTCTCATCTCCAGAACTCTTGAAAGAGGCTGAGGACAGGAAAAGTGACGTGAAAGAGCCACATAGCTGACTTTCCAAAAAGATCCAGATACAATGAAGTAGAGAAGATTTGGCAGGGAACTCACCATGGACAGAGAAGACTGCACTCTCACTTCACTCACTTTAGGGAGTGCACACATTCCCTAAAAACTACAATCGGAAGAGTAGAAGTAACAGAAGGAAGCCCAGAAAGGAACACATTCCAAGATGTGCTAGAATCTTGGGCCCCAGCCCCTGTCTTCAGGTAAGATGTCATTATGCAGGCTCAAAGGATCTAAGGGACTTACTGGAGGCCACACAGTCAGCTACTCAAACTAGATATAAAATCCCTGTTCAAGCCAAAATATAAGGGAAACTGAAATAGGAGTTATCTGTTCAGCAGGTACATCCTATATTTGGTTTAGGTGTCTGGGCTCTGCAAAGAGTCTTCCAGAATCCCCAAGACCAAGCCCTCTTTGTCCTGAAGGAAAGAGGAACAGAGAACTTTCTGAGAGGACTGGGTGATGCTGGGGAATTGAACAACGTTGTGCGTTAAGAAACTAGCAAGATACTGCCTTACAGATTCCGCCACTTCTCTAGCTTCACTCTCTCTCTCTTTGTCCTTCTTCCTTCCCAAAGAGAGTGCTGCGTGGTAGGCACAGAGCAACTGAGACACTCAAACCCTTTGATCCCTGGTGTTGCAGTTCTCTCAGGGACAAAAATAGTCTCAAAAAGGACCTGTCACATGATGAGCGAGTTGCAGAGCCTGGACAACAGCCCCGGTCTCCTGAATCCCACAAACCTTGTTCTAAAGTGGATTCATTCGCAAGCAACTCACTGAGGGTAAATGAAATGAAGAACGGTGACCCCTGAGGGTAACTCACAAAGCCAACCAGCTGCGGAACGACCACCCTGCATTACTCCCCGGAGCAGGCAATTGCTACCCATAGTTCATTTGCTTATTCGTTTATTCATTCCACCAACATCCACTAAGTTGTCCTGTTGCCCAGGCATTGTGCTGCAGTGCGGGGAAGAGACAGGCATGGAGCAAGAGCTGGGAAGAAGTTAATGAGTGCTGATCTAGGGCAACGAGGATAGAGAGAAGGAGATGGACGTAAACAGTGTTAAGAAAGTAGAATTAGCAGGATTTTGTCATAAATCATCTGAGATTGGGGCAAAGGAGGTGAGAATAAGGGAGTCTTCTGGTCTGATTCCTGACTTCTGGCTGGGGTGAAGGGGAGAATGGCAGTGCCCTTCGTGAGACAGGCAGACAAGGAGAGAAGCAGATGAGCAAATCAGAAGGAAAGGTGAGGAACGCAGTTTGGATCATGTTGAATTTAAAGTGCCTGCAAAACACAAAGGAAGAGAAATCCAGCCAGAAGGGCAGAGCTGGATGTCCCAAGATGTAGAAGAGGATGAGATCACCCAGGGACAGTAGGCTGGAGGCAACATCCCTGGGTGAGAAAGAAGAATCCACATGAAAGCTTGAGAGAGAACCGTCAGGGAGGTGGGAGAGGCAGGAGAAAGCAGAGCTTAGAAGCCCAAAGAGCAGTGGGTATCAAGTCAAATGCAACAAGCCACAGTGTCTATTGTAGCTGGCTGACTGGCCAGGTGAGATGAGACCAAGGAGAGTCCACTGCAGTGAGTCACAAGGGGGTCTCCAAGGCCACTGTCAAGAGCCATATCAAAGGACGGTAACTGCAGGGATGGCCATGGCATCACTTCCCACTGCCCCCCACACTCCCAAGGCCCCAGTGTGAAGCTCAGGTGCTGGCACCAGCCATGGTACCCAAAGGAACACAGCATCCTGGCTCAGGCCTCTGTCCTGGGAGATAAGCCAGGCCCCAGCACTTCAGCAATAGTGGCCCAGCACTACACACTTAGGAAGCCAAAGAAGGATGGCTTTAATGGATTTGAAACTCAAATCTTCCGCCCCCTTATTTCCCCCTTTAGCCGTTTTCATATTCAGAACAGGCTAGATCCTTGACACCTATGTAAGGTTATGCATCAACTGCCCAGTCAAGCAGGCACCAATGGAACAGCTGTCTGGGACTGGATTCTCTCCAACACCCAGGCTCACACAGCCCAGAGCCGAGAAGCTGGGGCTGCCACTTGGATAGTGAGCCCCTCACAGTTTCTCCTACTTGGAAAATGAAGAGCTCTTGCTCTTAGATGCATAGAAACCCAGGCTTGGGCAGGGAAGGGAAAAAGGAGAAGACTGAACCAGCAGGTGAGAAACAAAAATGAAGGCAGAGGTTTCTGGAGCAAGGTTGCTTCCCCAGACAAGCAATTGCCAGCAGGCGGCCTGCAGTGAGTCACGTCCTGTGTCCAAGTCACAGACCCAGAAAGTTCAGCTTTGTCCAAGTCCTTTGTCCAAGTCACAGCCCGTGATGTTCTTTGTCCAAGTCTTCCTGCTGTTCCCCAAACCTCCACCTTCTCTGCTATTTGCTGCCTAATGGGAAAACATCTCTCCATTTTCAACAGCACAGACCCAGCACCCCGGGCATGTCTGCAAGGGGCAGCCATGTGGAGCTGGCATCCAGCACCATCAATGGCAATGATAAGGGAAGACAGGCATGGAGCTGCCTGGAGGCCCCTGAGAGAGCAGGGTTATAACAAGCAAAGTGTAAGGTTATAAGAGCAAAGTGTAAGATCTGCACACAACCTCCTACCTCTTAAAGTCCTCATGTCCATTGTCTCCATGTATTTATGGGGGCAAGCCTACAGACTGAGATGGAGGGGGATCATTTCATCCACTTTTCAGATGTGTAACTCTCTGCAGCAGGGTCAGGATCACGGGTTCTGGCTCTTGATTCTTGACTTTTTCTATGGTACTTAGTATCAGCTGAGGGCCCGAGGAACTGGAGCGAATGTGTCAGGAAAGTTGAGGCAGCTGCTCCTTGGGGCTCAGGATAGGTCCCTGCTGCCTTGACTGGATTATGTGGTGTGCACTCCCGAGGTGGGGGTGGACCTGAAGAGCTCTGAAAACTCAGATTTCTGCCACTGAGGCAAAGCTGTAAGAAGAAAGTGGGGTGGGGTACAGGCTTGCAGCCCTTCAGTTAAGCCTCCAAGAAAAGCCACCAGAGCTGACCTTGCGGACAAAGCCCCAGACCCTGCAGTACTGGCAGTCCAAGCCATTGGTTTGGTTTTCTTTACATCGTGGAGTAGGGAGCAACTTATTTTTATCTATTTTTAAAATTCAATTTAATTTTTTCATTGACAAATCATAACTGTACATATTCATAGTGAATATAGTAATATTTCAATACATAGGATGTATAGTGATGAGGTCAGGGGAATTAGTACATCCATCATCTCAAACAGTTGTCGTTGCTTTGTGCTGGGAACATTCAATATCTTCCATCTAGTTATTTGAAACTACATAGTATATTGTTGCTTACTGTAGTCATCCTACAGTGCTATATATAGAACCCTAAACCTTATTATAAATAGAAGAGTGCATGGCTGTGTTGGACCCACAGCACACATGAGTAAAGGCACCTGGACCACATTGGGAGCAGGGGTCATGTCCACTCTGCAGAGCTGCCCCACCCCAGAGCAGGACCCCGGGCCTCTGAGTGCTCACAATTAGGAGCTTTGGCCTCAGGACAGTTCAGATCTCTGGTCTGAGAACATCCCCCACTGCATCTTCTGCTCAGAGCAGCCAGTGATGGTGGATCAGGGAAAATAATTGGCTGCTCCAAACCCTTGCCTCAAGCAAGGTTTTTCAGGCTCTCTGCTGCCACTGCCTAAGCATAGGGCATTCTTGATTGTCTCAGGCAAAGCCCTCACCCCCCTAGCCCTTTCGGAGACTTATGTCGTGCCGGTTACACTTGTCTATGCGAAAATCTCCTCTTACTCAGTTTGCATTGATTATAAACCTCTGCAACTCTGACTTTGCCTGACTTTGCTCTTCAGCAGTGAACATCTAACTGGGACAGCTTAACTGCGGACTTGCTTTAGGTCAGGTGGACGGTGGCTTTGACCTCAGAGGTATACTCTTCTAATGGGATCCTCTGTGAACTGACAGAGCCTCAATCGGTGAATCAGGAAGGGAACCAACAAATATTCATTTAATTGCTAGCATCCATAGAACATTTTTTTCATGCAGGAAAGGTACATGTGGCCAATGATCGTTCACTGAACAAACAGTTTTAAGTCACTAGCAGGCACCAGCTATCGCGGTAGATGCTGGGGTTCAGTGGTGAAGAGCATACACAGTGTCTACTCTCACAAAGTTGACGGTTGACTTCTAGATGAGGAAATAGGGAAGTAAAGCACAGGGTGATACGTGCTGAGATAGCAGGCATTGGTGCGATCGGATAACATAGGAGGAGACTTGGATCTGAAGGTGGTGGCAGGAAAGCCTTCTTGGAAGAAGTGACATCCACACTGAGACCTGAAGACAGAGCAGGAGCAACGAGTTGAGGAGGGGAGGTAGGCAGCTGAGTGTGGCTGGAGCAGAGGGAAGGGCTTGTAAGAAATGAGGATGGAAGAGGACTCAGGGGCATGATTACACAGGGGCTCCTGAGCCTGGGTGAGAAGTGGGTCATGATCCTAAGAATAATGGAAAAGCCACTGATGGGGTTTAAAGAAGGGAGAAGCATTATTAGGTTTCTCTTCTAGAATGCGCACTCACGCTGCTGTGAGAGGAGAACCAAGCAAGTAAAAGGAGGGTGCGCAGAGAACATCTAGAAGATCACTGCAGAGATCCAGCTCAGAGGTGAAGAGACATGAACAGGGACGGCCACAATGGGCCTGGAATGGGGAGGACAGATTCGGGACAAAGAGGGGAAACATTTCAGATGTAGAATTTCCAGGTCTTGTTGTGGAGAAAGGAGACAGCAGAGTCCAGGCTTGTGATTTTGGTGACTTATTGCTAAGAAAAGTGAGAAAGGCAGGAGCTGGGAAGAAGGCAGGACTCCGGAGGCAACCCAGTGAACCTGAGGTGCCTATGACCTCTCAATGAAGATGTCCTGCAGGCAGGCAGATATGCCACGCCAATCTCAGAAGAGAGATGTGGGCTGCAGTCTGAGGATGGGAACTGGTCATGATGCTGAGAGAGTGGATGGGGTCACCTGGAGACAGCATGCAGAGAAGGTGACCACAACCCTGCCCGGAACAAGCCCACAGCACCACAAGTCACAGAATTAACGAAGTATATCAGCTGCAAAGTCAAGGCTGCATAACGTCTCTGATCCTAAAACTCGGATCTATCTTTACAAGACTCTCCCTCAACTATTCCCACGCCCGGGAAACACACTCTCCCGCGTTGACATGTCAGACCCTGCGTGTAGCTCAGAAGCTCCAGGCCAGTAATTAAATTTGTACCTCATATCTCACATATTATGAACTACAAATCACGCAGGACATGTATGTTTGTGGATGAGCGTGTTCTCCTGCATGACAGACCTACTGACTCAGAAGCATGTACACATCCTCACATAGAAACATCCCGACACCCTGCAGTCTGTCTGGAATAGGTCATTTGTATCTGCTTTCAGCGAACATCAGAATTGACTATTCCCATTTTGAACTATAAATTTTCTCCTAAAAGTGAAACAACTGGGCATAAAAAAAAATCTTAAAAGTTGTAACAGTAGGAAAAAGAAGAAAACATCTGCCAGCTTTATGTTGTATCCCATTATCAAATTTAATCCTCGTGGCCAGCCTATGAAATGGGTTTTATAATCCCACAGGGATGAAAGTGAGATCCCAAATTAGATCTGACTACCAAACTCCCCCCTGCACCATTCTGGGTCAACAACTTTAATTTGGGGAAAAAAGGGGAAAGAATACAAAAATCAGCAGGGTGTGGTGGCGGGTGCCTGTAATCCCAGCTACTCAGCAGGCTGAGGCAGGCGAATCACACGAACCAGGGAGGCGGAGTTTGCAGTGATCCGAGATCGCACCGCTGCACTCCAGCCTGGGCCACAGGGCAAGACTCTATCTCAAAAAAACAAAAACAAAAAAAGGCCGGGCATGGTGGCTCACCCATGTAATCCCAGCACTTTGGGAGGCCGAGGCAGGCGGATCACGAGGTCAGGAGATCGAAACCGTCCTGGCTAACACGGTGAAACCCCGTCTCTACCGAAAATACAAAAAATTTGCCGCTCGTGGTGGTGGGCGCCTGTAGTCCCAGCTACTCGGGAGGCTGAGGCAGGAGAATGGAGTGAAACCGGGAGGCGGAGCTTGCAGTGAGCCGAGATTGCGCCCCTGCACTCCAGCCCGGGAGACAGAGAAGACTCATCTCAAAAAAAAAATAAAAAAACAAAAGGAGAAGAAAAAGAATTCTAATAAAAGGAATAGCATGTGCTATACACAGGTTTATTTTCCTGACTCATTCAATAAAAGTAGTCATCAATTTTCTACTAGGTACCTGTGGGCAAAAACTGAACTAATGCATGTTAATAGAGAACATGCCTTAATTAGGGCCCTATCTACACTTCTGATGGGCTATAATCGTTTGCGAAATTCTTTGACTGAGCCTCCCCAGAGAATTACTGTCATAACTGCTTGTCAGAGAGAGATGAAATCCTTGAATTTAATGTGACTATGGGAATTATAGTCTTTCATTTTCTGGGAGACCCAGGCTTGAAAGGCCACCACTTTACTTTAGCTAACAAGAGATGGTCTTTCACAATAGAGTGACAAATGGGGCCCTAATTGAGGAATTTGTTAACAGCCTTCCCTTTATAGTGGCATTAGCCCAATTTGGCCTCAGCTGTGCCACTCACACAGCTTATATTCTGCGGGATTTAGTGCCAAGAAGACAGGGAATTTAACTCAATAATTAAACCTCCAATTTGTCATGTCAGCCTGGGCATCTCTCTCTCCTATCTCCTATCCATGCCTCAGTTTCTCTCAGTAAGAACACAGGGGAAAGTCACCAATCAGTCCAGTAATCAACATGTAGGAATTGAGCAAGGCTTGAGTGGGGCGTCAAGCCCGAGAGAAGCCTGAGATAGCATTGTCTACCCCCAGGGAGCCTCCCGTAGAGCATGATCACTTCTCTTCCATACCCCAATTCCCTCACACCCGTAGGACCTCCATCAGGCTTCATTTTCATCTGATAGGTGTGGACGAACACCTGAGTTCTACATCCCAAAGCTGAGAGTGAACCTGGAGAGTGGCAGGCAGCCTGTGGGTCACAGAGGCTCCCTGTTCCTCCTATAACTGGGGCCCTTCACATGGCACAGTGGACCTCTGGGCAGGGAAGCTAAAGAGCCCTGCCTTCAGCTGCTTTCTTGACTGACCACCTGGCTGACCCGAGAATGAATTCCCTGAATCAAAGGTGCCTTCCCTCAACGGCTCTGCTCCCGCCCCTCCCAGTGCCAGTTCCACAATGTCACCAAAAAGGCCCTGTACTTATCTGTTCTTCTTTCATCCACTACTGGGTAAGCCCAGATTACTGATAAAGCTAATCTTTCTTGAGTATTTAGCATGTGCCAGACATGTGCTTTATGTGAAATGACTCACTTAGTCCCTGCAATAACCCTATGGGATAATGCACCATTACCCATACGTAGCATAGAGGATGAGTCCCACACACAGGTAACTGCAGTAAGTGGTGCAAGCTGGGAAGCAGCAGAGTTGAGCTTGAACCCAACTAGTAACCCCACGCTAACCCCAGAGCCTACACAATTAACCCCCACACAAAACTGCTGCAGGCTGAGAAGTCAGTGGCCTACATGGCTTATTCATTGTCCTTCCTACCCTCCAGAATAGCCCTTCAAATACACTGCTGATCAGTGCCCAAGTCTGCCACTAAAGTAATTCCTCTGACAACTACAAAGCAAAACCGCTGGGAGGATGAGGTGATCTAACCCAGGGAGCCTATTACAGGGCCACAAGCTCCTGTCAGTTATAGGCTCATTTCCACACCTGGAAGTGTATCTTCCAAATCTCCAGGTGGGTAGGAGCTGGTGTGGAGCAAAGGTTAGGACAAGCTTGGGGTTGGGAGTGTGGACAAGAGAGAGGAAGGGGGCCATGTCAACAGCAGAGAGCATTCCAGCTCTGCTACTTACTGGCTCCATAATGTTGATCAGGATAATTAAACTCTGAAAATTTCAGTTTCCTTAATTGCAAAACAGAATTAATAAGAGCTGCTTTGTAATGTTGGTGAGTAAATTAAATAAGGCAATGTTTACAAAGTTTACACGGCACCCAACACGTAATATGTATGTTAAAATGGTAACTCTTGCTATAGTGATTGCTGCTGCCCAAGGAAAAAGCCATGATAAAGACCCTGGGAATCCAGTGGGTGCAGTGTGCAGCTACATGAGAAGCAGGAAAGGGATAAGGGAGAGAGACCACTTTCTTGGACTTTGCAACTCTTCTGAGGCCATTCATCAGCCATTTGCTATATGGCGGGCACTGTGCTGGGTAACGTCATGGGTTGAATTGTGTCATCCAAAAAGATGCGTTGAAGTCCGAAACCCCCAGTACCCATGACTGTGAGCTCATTTTAAAATAGGGTCTGTGCAGATGTTATCAAGATGAAGTCATATTGGGTTAGAGTGGCCCCTAATCCAACAAGACTGTTGTCCTTATAAGAAAACATATAGACACACGCAGGAAAGAATGCTCTGTGAAGATGAAGGCAGAGACCAGATGATGTGTCTACAGCCAAGGAGTGCTGAGCATCGTTGGCCACCACGGGAAGCCAGAAGAAAGGCAAGGAGCAGATTCTCCATGAAGACTTTGAGAGGAACCAATGCTGCTGGCATCTGGATTTCAGACTTCTGGCTTCCAGAACTGTGGAAGAAAACATTTCTCTTGTGTTAAAGCCACCCACTTTGTGGTACTTTATGACAGCAGCCCTAGAAGGGTAATACAGGTGATGAAACTACAAAGATAAATTTTAAGAAACAAAGTTCCTGTCCCGGAGCCTTCAGTATTCATTTCATCCCAGTAAAGTAGCTGGATGAGAGTCCAGACCTAAGACTGATGGCCTAGGGTCAAGCTTCCAAAGAGCTATACTTTGTTAGACAAGTACATTGTCTACTGGGTCCAGCTAGGAACCCAGGCCTAGGGATAGTTTAGATGCACAGGGAGAGTGAGGTGATGGCCGTCCCTGCGACAATTATGTCAGACCCCTGTCACCCACACGGCATAGTATTGGAGACTGTGAAAGTGAGGATGGCAAGATGGCGGTGGAAGCAAGAAAAGAAGTCCCGGAAAAAAAGGAAAGCGGGGCTGGTGTCTCTTCCTAGGTTTCTCCCAAATTCACCATTCCACATTCTTCCTCCTGTTAATTTCTCCACCCTTTCTCTTCACATTTTAAGTTTCTACTCTGGTTCTTCTCGTGCCTTCACAGCCTAGCGGACGAGAAAAAGCATTTTGGCGATTAGAAAACCAGACTGAGCTCCAGCCTCATCATTTACCAACTGTGGGATTTTGAGCAAATAACAGTAACTCTCTGTGCTTCAGTTTATTAATCCAACAATGGGGATATATGTAATTCACAGCATTACACATAATGCAATGTGTTACGCGAGCATTTTAAGTTCTACAAGAAGGAGAGAGCTCTCATTACGCATGATTCCTAGACCTTATGGAGAGAGACACTGGTCTTAGACAGTACAGATCAGGATATGCCAGAAAGTTGGCACAAAAAAATAAAAACAATAGATGAGATGCTATGTTTAAAGGAGATATAAAGAGCACAGACCCAGGAGTCCACAGGGTCTCGACCCCAACACGGAAGAGCTCTGTGATATTGGACAAGTAGTTCCTATCTCCTGATTTAAATGACTTGAGTTTCCGCCCAGCTTTAAGATTCTATGACTTTATGAAAATATGCACATCAAGCTGTTTGCTCAATATAAAATTACACTTTAAAAAGAGATCTTTACTTATGGGCCACTCATTACAAATATGGGAAAAACTGTGATGCTTGAGGGAATTCTTATAACAAGTGAAGTAAGAAAAGACATTTGATGTGTGAAATATCCAGTGGCTATTTTGGCTGGATAATACTGGAGAGGCAAATCTCAAGCAGTCCTCTCTTAGCTATTCCTATTAGAAGTCTAATATCAGAATATCAGAAAAAGGGATTGGAATCAATTGGAACAAAACCTAGTAAAAAGGGTGGGACAACCCCAAACGGAAAGGTAACCGGCCAGTTTTCATCTCTTTTCAGAATAACATAAACGAAGGTGACTCAGGTTGCAATTGAAGAGTTTGAGCTCAGGCTTCAGGGAGAACTTCCCACTACTGAGACACTCGAGGAGTTTGGGGGAAATTCCCTTCTCTGAAGCTTTTTAACAAGAGACCGAGTGGCCAGCAATGCATCTTGGGTTTGGTTCTCAGAGACAGAGGCATGGACAGAATGACCTTTCAGAGGTCCCTTCTAGCCTGTGCTCACTCTATCTTGTAACTAAGCCAGTTCACAACAGCACCACCTGCTTGCTTCTCACACACAGAGGCTGCTTTCAATTACCTTGGCTGTTCACATGTTTTCAGGCTGCCCATTTTCCCCCTGCTGGCAGAGTAGACTCCAAGGTGTAAGGACTGTTTTTACAGATTTTTGCGTGTTCCACACTGGTATGTGATAATCACTTCACATTGCAGTTAGCAAGGAGGAAATGAAACCCACTCCTGAATTGGAGACAGGAGTGCTGTGTTTCACCGTCTTTGACAGCCAAAAGCCAATTTAGGACTCTCCAAAAAGCCAAATTCGCCAGGCAAAAAAAAAAAAAAAAGGTATCTTCTTAATTCTCCTGAGCTCACTTAAGGACTGAAATTGGTGTTTGCAGAGGGAGGAAAAAGTGACACCGACTAGGGCTTTATGCATCACTTCAGCTACAGAACTGAGAAAGTGGGAGAATACTTTCAGTTTGCACTTTTTTGGCAAGACTCCTAAAAGCTAACAGGATAATAATCATAAACGCTTATTGAGAACTCACCATGTATAAGGCAATGTTCTAATTCTTTTGCGTGAATTAACCCTTTTCATCATCACAACAATCTTAAAAGGCCCAGAGACGATAAGCAACTTGCTCAATGTAGCAACACATCTACTAGGTCCAGAGCTGGATTGAAAACCAGGACGTCTGTCTCCATAGTCTACTAGTTAGTGTACACACTCTGCAGAAACAGACATAGATGAAGACCATCCTCAAAGAACTGGGCCTGGTTCTTCCTCTTCCTCAATTCCCTGACCCCTGTAATAATGGGACCACATTCTTCAGCTGAAAGCAACTTCCTGAGGAGAAAGATCTTGAATAGGTACAGGAAGAACCAAAATGTACCCGTGATTTGACTGGCTTCAGCACCTTGATTCCCAGAATATTTACCCATTTTGAGTTTCAAAGGTCCACAGCAACATAAGTACAGGAGACAGGTGGGGTGGTGGGAGATAGGAATCCCAATTTCCAGAAAGCCATGAGTGACTAAAGCCCAGAAGCCTCAAGAGTTTGTTTACAATCACAAACATCAATTCAGTCAACATTTATTAACATTTATTACTTATTGTGTGTGAGGCCCAGTGCTAAGAACAGGATATTCAAAAAAAAAAGTGCATTATCTAATAGACATATAAATAGACACACAAAAAGCCAATTATCTTGCAATAGGAAAAGTGAGAGACAGGCGTTAGGAACACATAACAAAGAGTCATCACCCTCCCTGGGGAGAGAGGATAAATGGCAGATCTGGGAAGCCTGCCCAGAGGAGGTAACATTTGAGCCGGGTCTTGCAGGTTGAAAAAGATTGTTTTCCAGAGAGAAGGGGGAAAGAGTGGCACAGGCAGAGGGAAGAGTATGCACAAAAGCATTCAGGTACGCAGTCAGAGGTCTTTTCCGAGATTTGCATGATGCAGGTATTAATGGGCTATGCCCACCATGCTAAGGAAACTGGGCTTTATTCAGTGTCCTGTAGGCAATAGGACAACTTCCTAAGCTTTTGAAGAGCTGCCTGATCATGAGCAGATTTGTGCTTCCAAAAGCTGATCCAGTACGGTAGGACTATGAGGCTGGATTTGAGAAGGGGACCAGCAGTTCAGAGGCAAGTGCCTTAGTGAGGGCAGAGGTGAGATGACCTGTCTTGGGCACTGACAATGGGCTGAAGAGGAGAGTGGGACTGGAGGCTTTGCAAATATTCCAGAAGGCCACAGAGGAGGTTTCTGATGACACCTAGGGAACAGGGGAGAAGGAGAAGAGGCCGGCAGGAGAATGGTGATTCCCTTAGCTGAGGAAGAGAAGCATAGCTGAGTGATCAGGAGAAAGCATACATGGAACTAACACTACTGCGTGTTTGTCATGTGCCGAGGGCTGTCCTGGCATTTCCTTACACCCATACCTGCCCTATTCCATGAGGAGAATCAGCTCAAGTTAACAGAGAAGGGAACTGAGGTCAGAGTAGTTGAAGAGTGCCTCCGGGGCCACCCATTGCCAATAGTGCCCAGCAAGCATGTGATGTTGATGCTCTCATGCTCTAGCTGGCTACTTCACTTTGTGGAGGGAGGCTCTGGTCACAATGTAAGTAGTTTTATTCTTCACTTGCTCCCTTCCTGCCCAATGGTTGGAGTATCTCTCTGTATCTTTACCTTGTGAACGAATACCTCCTCCCATCCTTGCCCACCCCCATCACTGCATCTCTCCCTTCCAAAGTATTCCTCTCCGCCCACTCCTCATCTACTCCCATTCACACATGGCATCTTGTTAGAAATAGCAAGGGTAGGGCAAACAGCAATGAATCAGAAGTGGGGGCAATCTGTGTTTCAGGGCTGACTTAACCCACCAGATGACTTTCAGCTACTGCTTGACCACAGCCTCGCTGTCCTCAACTATAAAATGGGGATAAGAAATGAATACTGGCAGGATTGTTGTGAGGATGAAATGAGATAAACAACAAAAAGGAAAAGGTGGCTACAGGATTATCCATCATAGGATGAAATGAGATAAACAACAAAAAGGAAAAGGTGGCTACAGGATTATCCATCATAGTTGTCCATGAGAGTGTGAGCCCCGCCCCCCCCAGCAGGGACCAGGTGGTCCTCATGTTTGGAACTTGGGTACCTAGCTTTCCTGGTACAGAGCCGGTGCTTGATAAAGAGATGTGGAATTCAGAACTAGGACCACTACCACGCTCCCCACCACCCACTGACACACATGGAGGCGTGCTCCTGCCGCTCTCATCCACCATAAATGCAGGCAAGCCCACAACACCCCACTTTTGGAAGTGCTGCTCTAGTCCTGGCTTATTCCAAAAACAGCCAGTTCCTGGAGGGAAACCAAGTGATTGTCACGCTGCCTGGATGCCTCCGCTAGGCACGTTTGACCAAGTCTGGGTTCTACCCCTTCTGCAGGGAAGTTGCTAAGAACTGATCCGCCAACCTGGCTCACACCCCTCCAAGGAGCCCCAGCTGGGTCCGTCCCTCCCCGCACTGCCTTGGGGGCCGGCACGCGACGTGGTTTTTTGTTTGTTTGTTTTGTTGTTGTTCGCAGGAGCCCGGCCGCCCCTACTGCTGTTTTCATTGATGCCTTGAGCAGAGCTGGCATGTGCAACTGCTGAGAAGGGGGAGCGCGGAGCGGCGGGGGAAGCAAGTAAAAATAGCCTGGCGGGCGGCGCTCTGCCTGCTCCGGACGCCTTTAACCCTCGCCGAGGTTGGGAGAGCGCGGCAGCGGCCGCTGCACACTGCGGAACCTGGCAGGGGTCTGCACCCAGACCCCAAGCGGCAGCGGGGGTACGAGGCCAAGGGGCCAGCAAAACTTTTTTTTTTAGAAAAATGAGCCGGGCATGGGGTGAGGTGGAAATGCAGGGAGGAAGCGCCTTCTCGCTTCCAGGGCTCCAGCCACCTGGCAGAGACCGCTACGTGCCCGCTCGCTCCACACTTCACAGAAGCGCGGCCTTGAAACCCTGGGCTATTTTTAGAAACCCTTTCGGCGGGTGGGCGATCAGAGCGCGGAGGGTGAGGGGACTGGTAAGGATGGCTTTCTTCTGGGAGGCTAGCCGCCTCGCACTGCACATCATGCCGAATGTCTGCTCTCAGGTGGGGGCTGGGGAAGAGGAAGTGGTGAGGGGACGGCAGGCATGCAGGCTTTGCCCTAACTCAAGGAGACAGCACTCGCTACTGAATGCTCCACTGCTTTCAAGTCCCGGAGCGTGTTTGTTTTGAAATCGACAATTGCCAGATGCATGCTGCTTCTAGTCTCTCAGAGAATGGGGATTTATAAAGCTTTGCTGCCTACGCGGTGGGGTAGGGGTTTTAGCAGCAGAGTTAAGACCTCAAGGGAAGAAGACCAGGAAGGGTCTCTCTACCTCTTTGCATTCCGGCAAGACAGAGGGACAATCCCCGCGCCACACCCCCATCCCCGCCCCCCGCTGCATATGGGTAACCATATGTGAAATGTGCGGCAGCCCCACCAGACACCCAGCTATTAATAGAGCCCGGGAGTTTGCTCTCTGTGTCTTTTTCCTGCCACTGAGTAAGGGATGATCTTCACACACATGCCCCACTCCGCCCCCACCTCGGCGCACCGTCTCTCCAGGAAGGTAAGGGGCCTGCCCACGCTGATCCCCTTCGTGACTACAGGTGCCCAGAGCCTACGGAATAGTCCGGTTGTTGTAATGACAGCGGGGTCAGGGCGAGGCGAGGGATCACAGCCTCGAGTCTTGGGACACAAGGCCCAGCAGGGCTCTCTGCGGCTCAGGGCCAGCTGGAGAGTAGAGGAAAAGGCCGCCGAAGGCGGGGGCCAAGAACGCAATTTGCGGAGCTACAGCGACCTCCTCAAAAGCCCTTGCGGGACGAGCGGCTGCAGACCCGTTTCTCACTGCAGCCGGCGGCGCGCAGCCCCCACAGTCCGCGCAGGCTCGGCTGCGGCAGGGGCGGGCGCTGTCCCTGGTGCTGAAGGTGGCCGCGGCCCGCGTGCCCTGCCGGGTTAAGCGCCCCAGAGGCGGCTCTGACATCTGACGATTGCAGACTTCTCTCTGGCCCAGATCTGGGCCGGAGGGTCTGTAGGAGGTGCTCAAGCCCTCCCGCCGGCTCGGCCCCCGCGGCCGGGAGCTCTCCGCGCTGCTGCGGGGACGGAGAGCTCGGGGACCGACTCGAGCTTGAAGGGTAAAGCTGAGGCAGCGGCAGGAGATGGTCAAGACACTGCAGGGAGCAGACCTGGCCCCAGGATTACCCACCCCAGCTCTGCACAAAGCCGGGACCCGGGAGCCCTCACGGAGCCCAAAGGAGAGGGCAGGGGAGCGCGGCTGCCCAGGGTTTGGGACTTGGGGGCAGGAGAAGGGAGCAGCGGGTGGCAGGAGAGGGTGATGGGGTGAGAGTGACTGTTTTGCATTTTCAAGAGGGAGGGGACCTGAGACGTGAACTTCCCCCCCACCCCCCACCACCACACACACACACACACACACACACACACACACACACACACACACACACACGGAGGCCGGCAGAAGCAAGCGGGATGAAGCTGGGGAAAGTTTGGCACTCGGTGCTGAGCGGCGGCGGCGGCGGCGCGGTGGTCCGGGTGGGCGGCGGGGTCTCCGAGAGCCCCTGCTCGCTCGCCTCCTTACCTCGGTGTTCTCGGCCGCGTTCTCCGCCATTTTCCTCCTTAGGAGCAGGCAGCGGGAGGAGTGTTTCATGCCCATAAGAGCCAGCAAGGATTTGGTGATACAGAGATAGTAGAGAAAGAGAGAGAGCTGGTGTAGCTTTAAAAGAGAGAGCGAGAGAATGGGAGAGAAAAATCCAACCCAGCCCCTCTGCTGGAGCGTCAGCCGGCACAGTCAGCCACAGTGGAGTCTGTTCTGCAGTCTCCACTTTGTTTTATTTTCCTCCTTTCTCATCTGCTCCGGATTCCTTCACACAGTTTCAAGTTCTTCTCGTGCCCCCGACCCCCCTCCCCGCCCCTCTCCACCCGCGCTGCGGGCTAAGCGCGAGGGAAGCAGCCCTGAAGGCTCCGCGGCGGCGGCGGCGGTCGCGGATCCTCTCCAGGCTGCTCGCAAAGTCCGGCCGGCCAGAGGCAGCCGCCAACTCCTCTCAACTTCTGCCGATCCGCTGGGCGAAGCAACACGCTTCCTGCGCGTCTCTCCTAGGGGCTGAGCCGGGTGAGTGGGGGCGGGGTAGGAGGTTCGGTGGAGCAGGCGGCGGCTGGGCGCAGACCGAGGGCCCCCAGCGCCCCCGGGCCCGCCCCCTCCCCTAGTCTCCGAGGGTCTTGGCCGCCTCCACTCCCCTGGCTCTGCGCACAACTTGCGCGGAGACCAGGCCCGCGCTGGGGGCCCAGAGAAAGCAGGCGCCGGGCAAGGCTCTTGCAGGTTCTTAGACCCGGTGCGCGTGCTCCCACCTAGGGCGAGCTCCGGGCGAGACCGGGCCACCGTGAACTCGCACCCTCCCCACCCCGTCCCACCCCAGCTCTCCCGCTCCTCTGCTACTTCCTGGATCCTTCCTTGGCGAATTATGGTTTGGGGAAGGAAAGGGTGGGTGTCTGGATGGGGGAGGGTCCTTAACGCCTTCAACTCTAGGGGCAAGTGTGGTGTCATTCTGTATCCTTCTCTCCCACTCTCTGTACCCAAAGCCCTTGGGACTCCAAGCCCCTTTCAGGCTGAGAGGAAGGGGCAAAGGTGGCGGCCAGAGTGGCTTGGGAAAGAGGGTGGGAGAAAGTCAAATGCGAGACTGCAGTGCCCGCCGCCCCCCCCCCCCAGCTCCAGTCTTCCCTGGCAGCCCCCTGCCCACGCATTTCTCTTCTCCCTCCTCACCCTTCCCCCACCATTGCCAGATTTTGAAGTCCCTTTTATGGGAGAGAGGGAGGATGTCACGCACCCATCAGGATTCTCTTGATCCTTTTTTAAGGGAGTTTAGGCGGCAGCAGGGGGTGTGAATTTTTATACAATGCATTCTTGTCTTCACTTTGAGAGCTGCTTTTTCTCTGTCTTACTGGCCATCTGTCGGGCAGTGGGAGATAGAACAAAAGCGGGGGACCCCACTCTGCCTCTCCCTTTGCAACAGGACACTCAGGCTGACTCCTTAAAGCAGCTGCACTTTTAAGCTTTCAGCCTACAAGTCAGGGAGTGAGACCTAAAAGATGCTGCCTGAGCACCCGGCTGTCTTCACGTCATCTCTGTACTTGTTTGGGGAGGTCCCTCCCAAATGCCCTATTTGCTTTTATCATCACCTTTGATAACTGGGAAGTGTGAGCCTGACTGTCCTCAACTAACCCCAGAGTCCATTGAAGAAAAGGGCTAGAATCTTTCTCAGTACGAAATATGCCTCCATCATCTGGTCCTCGGGGAAAGAGAGGATACATTGCACTAAGTAGAGGTGAGAAGTGAGGGATAGAGGAGAGGATGAAGAATGAGAAGGATGAAAATGTAGCAAGAGGCTTGAGTTATTGAGACTGTGTGTGTGTGCATGTGTGTGTGTGAAAACTTGAATAAAAATATGACCTTAACCTCCTTAACCTTTTCCCTTCTCAGAACACAGACCTGGGTTAGAGCTGGGGGTGAGTGAGCAGAATCCTTGACAACACCCAGTCGTTCTTCCCGTTCACATCCTGCCAACGTGCAGAGAGTGGTAGGGAAATAAATGATGTGAATCTGGAGGATGACTTTTACCCTATTGAATTCCTTTTTCTCTAGGCATCTTCTCAGAGACAAAAGATTCTGAGAGACATCTAATCCCCTACCAAAAGTGTCTCGGTGTTTGTGCAATCAAAGGAAATCAGAAGAGAAACGATTCTCACTGCTCTGTGGTCCAATCCTCTCATTTTACAAATAAGGACCCCAAGATTGGAGAGAGGAGGACATTTGCCCATGGTCCATCAGCAAGCCGAAGACCCAGCTCCCCAGCCTCCTGACTTTCAGTCCGACACTCTGCCCCCACCCAGCACTGCTTCTGCTTGTGCATCCCTTCTGTGACTAACCAGGGAGGAGGGGAGCTGAAACAAGCTCCCACCGAAATAGGCTGCTGCCTGTGCGTGATTATGTTGCTATGAGAACCTCAGTGGGTGTGTTTCCTCCTTTCGCTGTTGAAATCTTTTGCTTTGCTTGGCTTCTCCCCAAGCACAGACACGTCTCCCTTTGGAATGGGGAGTGGAGAGGCTGAGATGAAGAGCTATATTCTCATGGCAAGAGTTTTCTATCCCAACCCATCCAACCCAGAGCCAGCCTGGGGCTGGGAGTGAGGAGCCTATGCCACTAGGGTGGTTCCATAAAGGCTGGAGTCCAGGAAGGAACTGTTTTGAAAGTGGATACTCTAGCCCCCTGGCGAGCTGTCTTAGAACAAAGAGGTGCTGTTCCTGCTACGTAATCACCTAAGAACAAATTCACAAGCAAGCTAATTATCACTTTAAGAGACTAAGTTTGGGGTGATTTGTTATACACCAAGAGATGACCTGAACATTCACTTCTTATGATGGTGAAAAGTGCCTAGCACAGAGTAGGTACTTTGTAGAACTCTTTTCTCAGCATCCCCACCATTCATGTGAATTCAGTCTTTCTCCATCTCTTCTGCAAAAATACATTAGCATAGTCTTTTACCGGGTTCATTAGTTTAGTCATGCCACAAACAATTTACTAGGCATCTCTTAAATGCCTAGCTCATTAATAGGCACTAGACTTAACAAGAAGCAACAAAACATATTGAATTGACCATTGATGAGCTCTTAATTTAGTCATGTTGGATGCTTTTAAAGGTACAGATCTTCTGTAGAACTCTTAAGGAGATTTTCATGGGAGGCAAGAAAACACATGGGATGATAAGGGGTTCAGAGAGTTCACTAGGGTATGAGTTAAATGGGTAGTTTGAAACAATAGACCCTACCAGGTAAAGAGGTTCTGAAGACGCATTTTATTTACATAATTTTTCTTATGCGAGATCTTCAATGCAACAAAAATAAAGTGCATAGAACGATGCCTATCTCATGGAAAGTGCACAAATATTATGTCAACATTCGCTAGGCCCTGTCCTAGGCACATGAGTTAAATTTTATATAACACTTACTAAAAACTTACTATATGCCAGAGACTATTCTTGGCCTACATGTGTTCTCATGTAGCTGGTTCAGCAGCTCTTTGAAGTAGATACTATTATCCCCATATAACAGAGGAGAAAACAAAAACACAAGAAATTGCCCAAGTGGTAGAGGCAAGATTCAAATCTAGGATACTTGATTCCATAGCATAAACCCCGAGAAGTTGACCAGGTTCAGGGAGCAAGACAGTGGTTCTCAACCTTGGCTGTACAGTGGAATCATCTGAGAGCTTTAAAAATACCAGTGCTTTGGCTCTACCCCCAGAGAGTATGATTTAGTGAGATTTGGGCATCAGGATTCTTTAAGTCTCTAATTCTAAGGGACAGTGATGATTGGAGGACAACTGGACAAGAATATCTGCAGACAAAAAGACCTACAGACGAAGAAGATCTCTAAGTTACAGAAGATCCAAAACAAGAACCCACACTATAAAGAGGTCTATCTCTAACTCAGAGGTTCTTGAGAGGCCTGGGCTGGAGGAAAGCTGTGTTGGTGGTTGAGATGAGACTCTTGGGGAGGGTTACAATTAGAAAGGTTATCCAGCTTTGTGAGATGCTGCAGAAGAAGTGAGTTTCCTATTACAGGAAAGGCTCAGATAACTCGTGGGCATAGATGATGTAGAGGCCCCACAAACACCAGAACCAGAAGGTTGAGCAAGCCTTCTGAGGTTCCACCTGCCTTGTGCTGGCACTCTGCTCTTCTGCCTCCTGTCAACTCTGAGCCCTTGCTGGAACCCCAGAAGGTGAAGACTGTACCATACTTCATCTCTAGGGGCCAACCAACCCTTCCTTTTGCTGTTGCCCAAAATTAAAGGCCCCTAGAATCAGGAAGCAGCATTCCTAACCTGCGGACCATGCTGCCTGGAAAATCTCAGGCTCTAGCTTGTTGCAACAGTGGTTGCTGCTGAAAGGGGGGATGTATTATGTGGTTTTCTCCTCCTCCTCCTCCCAGGAGACCTCACACATGGCCAGGGTTCACATATGGCCACGGCACTGCAATGAATCCATGGCTCCTCAAGAATCAGGCCACAGCCGCGATCCATCACCACCTCATGGCAGCTAACCCAGCAGTGTTCTTAGTGTGTTCCACGCCAGAAGGGAGCCATGCCAAGGCTGCAGCAGCCAGCTACCTGGCTGAACCTCCAGGCAGCCCCACACCTGGGCCATTCTCCTACACAAAAGCCTCTGTGGTCCTATTCCTCCCTAACCCAAGGCCCAATATTCCAAAGAACAACTTGCTGAGTGCCACCAGTACCTGCAAAGCAATTCGAGGTGGGATTTTTTTTTTTTTTTTTTTGCCATTAAAACCAGAATGTTATTTCTTCCTTGCTCTGATAATGTCTGATTAAATCAATTCACTGTGGTTTTGTGCTGGATATGATACTATTTGCTTTAACAATATCTGGGAGGCATTTTCTTAGTATAATACTTCTGCATTTATAGCTCAATCCTTGCTGTTTTATTCTAAAAAGTTGAACACTCTTGTTACCTACCTTTCTCTAAGGATGAGAAAGACCCAAAAGATTCTGTTGTGCTGCCACAACAGAATTAGCTTTTTCTACTGAGTGGAGGTTGTATACTCCGCCCTTTTCCTCCTTTTTAAATCTTTCATGAAGGCTCACCTTTTTATGGGAAATCTCTCCAGAATCCCTGAAAGCCACTGGAAGCCATTCAGTCTATCCAGTGCAATAACTTAATACATATTTTTTTCTATTAACCTTATGTGACTGTGGACCAAGCATGTGCTAAGCATTCTGTACTAAAAGGTGAAGAGACCTATCTCTGCATTGGTGACCCTTATCTTCCAGGCAGAGTTGGTTAAATGACTAACTCTAATATATTAAGTGTTATAATAGATTTAGGTACTACTGGGGGTCTTATGCATTGGTTCTCATAGGTTAAATATAGCTATAATCAATGGCTTATAGTCAGGTAGGTCCTGCAAGCAGTATCTATTGATATGGACAGGGAGACCCTGGAGGCTATAGGGCCTCAACCAGAAGCCTGGTAGATTCCAAGTGTGGCTGGAGACACATTCTTTTTCTCAAGATACCAAAGTTCTTGTATGTCTTGGAAACTTTCACAGATGAGAAGTTTTACAGCCTTGACTCTCCAAATGCACTGTTTACCAATATCACTTGTGGCATAACACATTGTGATCTGCCTTAGGATAGGGCTGATCTCTGGTGCATCAGGGCAACCCGACCTGAAAATGCACAATGAATGGAGGTGGTAAAACAAAGCTGTGATTGGGTCCACCTTTTCCTTTCTGGACCATGTAACCATTCTGATCCCTTTCTTCTCAGGGGATTTTATTTTAATTTAAACTTTGTTAGATTTTTCTTTCATTTAAAACTTCACCCTCTTAAGGTAATATTAACATTTTACTGTGTACTCTTCTCTATTTTTGGCTCATGAAAATATATATAAGACCTAAGTTTTATATATATATATATATAAGTGTGTGCTGTTGGTGTATGCTGTATATAAATGGAATCATGTTATATACATTACTCAGAACTTGCCTTCTTCATTAAACACTGTATAATGGGCCTCTTTCCAGGTTACTACATGTAGATCCAAGTTATTTTTAAAAGTGTATAACATCTCACTGTATGGATAAACCATACTTTTCAAACAATTCAGCTATTGATGAATTTTCAAATTCTAAGCAATATTTTAATAAATGATTTTTAAATATATCTTTATGAACAGAAGCTTTTATTTTCATGTAATAGTTTCCTCCAAAGTGATATTACTTTAATATCCATTGCCAGTTCCTCACCAAATTGTAATTTCTAAGACTGTAGCTGGAACAATCGGAAGGGGCAAATATAATTTTCCTTCCCTTTCCTACCCTACATCAAGTGCAAAAACACCGGCTGCATTCAATGCCCTGGATTACACACTTGAGAAGGAATATCCGTGAAATAAAAGACGTCATCCTGTTTTAAATGTGTTTCTATAGCAAGAGCCTTCCAATGCCTGGGGAAAGGCTAGTGAGAGATGCTGAGACCTGGGGCATTCTCTCCTAGAGGTCTTCACAGAGAACAGATCACTTCTAATTGCTGGGCAACAGAGCATGGATTTAATGCATGAATTTAACGTCAATACATGAATGCCGAAGAAGTACTGTGATCTGAAAAACTTAAGATATTCTTAATTGGCAACAGCTACCTGTCTCTTGGGTAGAACTACCACAAAGGATACTCAGGCCTGAGATGCACCTTCTGTTTCCTTTCCTTCCAGAGGCTGTGCCTGCAGGAGAGCCTGGATTGATAGCAGCCTGCCACACCCAGTGCCTAGCAGAAGCCCACTCCCTCAAAAACCACACTCCCCACTTCCCAGAAGGCCTTGTTTGACTCTCTTTCAAGCCAACATTTTCTGTATTCAGACTTGCCTGTAACAAATGACCTACCCATTGCCCTCAACCCAAGGAAACCTTGCCATTTAAAACCTCCCAATGGAGCCTATCAAAGGGTGCTTCAAAGTGTGAGGGAGGCTGAGGGAGGAAGTAAGTGAGATGAAGGAGGCATTTAACAGAGCCTAGCAGAAAGAACTTTGTGGTCTTACAGAACAGCAAGTTAACCTCTCCATCTGTGTACAAACAGCTTAACGGTGATCACTGCCTGGCTAAGGGGTTGTGAGGATAAAATGAGCCAACGCAGATGAAGCATCTGGCACAGTTCCTGGGACATAGTGTTGTTAACACAGGTGAGTTTCCTTTTCTTCAGCTCTTCCTAAAAGACCGTATCTAACCACAGGAGACAGAGACACAGAGTAATAAGCAGAAAGAACGTGACGGCAGGGGTCAGCGTGCCTGTGCACTACTAGTCCCAGCTCTGTCATTCAGCAGCCAGGTGGCCTTAGGAAAGTCACTGAACCTTTCCAGCCTGTTGCCTCCTCTTTAAGACATTTGCCTGAGACAAACCCTACATCCTCCTTCTGTTTGCCGTTTCATTCATGGTGTGGATTATGATGCTAACCACCTCCAAATGACAGCAAAGACTGGTCAGAGGCGTCTGAAACCAAAATTCAACTCTGATGGCCAAAACAAAGGCTGAAGAGCAGAATGCCCTGTCCCTCCCACTGTAAAACTGGTGGGAAGGGAAGTTAGCCTGCCATCAGGTCAGGGTTTTACAAAGGAGGCCTGTAAGTAATGTTAATTACTGTGTCCACTCCAGCACTGGGCTCTAGTTTGGCTTTTCCACAGGTCAAAAGAGGTGCCATTTTTTAAGAGCCCCATTCGACTCCAGCAGCCTCGAAAGTAATAACCAAGCAGCCATTGTAAGTAGGCATCGCTTGATTTCCTCATCACTTGTCAGGAGGCAGAGCTTGATGGGGACATCAATGAATTTCTCAGCATTACAAGCTACTGGGCTATAAGTCAGCATAACCCCATAGCTCTCAACGATCCATGTCAATACATGAATCACACAAATCAGCAGATTATTGGAAAAAAATTGCTCTTTGATTCATTGTATTATGTATTTTACATGCAAATAACATTTCTACCTGTCGATTCTTGACGACAAAATATATTCAAATTAATGTGCTGCTCAGACATGCACAGTGATGGCGACAGACCCTAGTCCCTAAAGCAGGGGGCCAGGTTGCTGGGGAAGCCAGCCAGAGTCCTCATCTTACCAGGCACAATCTATTCTGTGGCTAACTCACCTACGGAGAAACAAAAATCCATGTTTATCCCAGCGTAGCTCTCAACCTCAAGTCTAAATAAAGTGGGGTTAAGGACTGTTCAAGTTATTCCACAGGAAAAAAAAAAAAAAAACCGTAATGGTTAAGTGACATTTTAAAATCACACAGCAGGAGAAGAGTGGTTTCCATTTCTTGGATCTTCCAGGTATCCATTTATTTCCCACACGGCTGTCATTTACAAAGGAAAGGGCTTCCTTCTCCAGGGACGGAAACTCTGCAGGCAAGTCTGAGAGCTGCCTCCTGGGCTGTGGTTCTTTCTGTGTAGGGCCTCACAGAAGGGAGAGGGAGCCTGGTGTCATCAGGAGAGTGGCCACAGGCCACCTACCCACTGCGGACCAGCTGCTGTACAGATCCCCACACCAGCCCCCAGTGTTAATTACCTGGTTACCCCCATTTTGCAGATCAGGGAAGGATGGCTCAGAAAGGTTACTGAACTTGTCCAGGTCACACAGCAAGGTGCGGGTCGGAACCCTGCTTCAAAACCTTGTGTCCTTGACACCATCAATGGCACAGACCTCAGAGCCACGCAGACCTGGCCTTACATCCAGACTCTGACATTTAGCTAACTCTATCATCTTGGACACGTTGCTCAACCTCTCTGAGCTCCAAAATTCCCATTTGCCGAGAGAGATGGGCCTGGTAAAACCTACTATTCTGGGCTGCTGTAAAGTTCCTAACCCAAAACCAGGCTCATTGTGGACCTCAATAAATGGGAGTGATGACATGTGGTGAGTGGCTGGATGTGACAGGCTCAACCCAGCAAAACTGCATCTGTTGTTCAACTCTCAGGCACACATTCAAGTGTAAAAAGGACACCCCAGCCCGAGAGGCCAGAGTCTCTGTCAACCTGACAATGGCTGTCGTCAGGGCAACTCCACTTAAGTGACACCTGTCAACCTTTGTTCTTGCTGTAGCTCTGTCACATCCACTTAGTAACTTCTCTAAGTGGTGTCACTCCAGCTTGCATACCATATTTGCAGGTGTTGAAGACATAGCTTTTTATTTTTTAACTTCTAGAACACTGAGCTTACATATAGACCAGATATGCTATGCAACGACATCGGGATTTAGTTAATGCATCCTGAGCAAATAAATGTGGGCTTAATCACAGGAAGGAAGGAAAGATCCAGCACCTTGGCAAGTGGCTGGTGGAGGAAGGAGGAGGAGAATGGTATTAGAATGACTTTGCATATATGCCCCAACTCTTTTCCAACCTACAAAGATGGCCTTTTCTTTTCTTCCTTTCGCCTTCTCTTTAAAAACCAATCTCTAGTCATCTCCTGCAGGATAGTCCATACTACACTGGGATTAATTTAAACTGAACATCTGTACCTTTTCTTCCTGGCCTGTAAAACAAGCCCTGGAAGGTTCAAGTCAGAGTTTGTGACTGGAGGGCTCTGAGCAAATCTTGCCCTTTTCCTTCAGCCTCATTTTATCTCAAGTTACCTAAGACAAAGATTGGGCCTCTCCCTTCCTTCCCCTGATTGGATAACAGAGTCCCTGAAGCCATTCTCATCACTATCCTTTTGCAGACAGAGTTTGGCACAGACTTTCTAGTCCTATAGAATCATAGCCTAAATTTGGTTGCATTTGAAGGGAAGAACTTGGGCCCGTGAGCTTCTGGGCCACTTTTGTCCATCAGCATCTCAGGCAAGCTTCTAAGGATCTAAGAGGAGCTTGAGTATCACCAGGCCATGACAGCTAGTGCCACACCACGTACCAATTGTCCAGAGTTTCTCTTCTGGGCCCCTCTTGAGACACAGAAGCCTTTACCACCCTTCTCCCCCTGTAAAGCTCCCCGCCACCAAGGATTTCCAGGAGACTCTGCAGGACCACATCTTAGGTTCACGTCTTCTTTACCTCTGGCTGGCCTCAGTCAATATTCCATAACCTCGAGGTTGCTTGCAGAAGCCTTGCTGTTGCCCACATTAACAGTGTCCCTCATGAGGTGGCTGAGGGCTACGCCAGGGCTGCTGTGTCCCAGCACTCCCAGAGCTGGATGTTGTGCAGAACCAGATGAGCCCCAACCTCCACTCCTTGTGTTCAGCATTCCAAGGCTTCTAGAGAAACAGCTTTTCAGTTTCTGGCCCTAACTCTTCCGTTCCTCTGTAAGGGCACAAAAGCCAGTGTCAGGGTGGAGTGCAGATGACATCCCCTCCCCTCTGTTGTCTAGGTCTTTTGCCCCATCTTCCACTCACAGGATAATAAGAGAGACTTCTCCCCACTGGAGTCATAGACAAAAGTGCCCATGAAGGTCGATCCATGTCAGTGAAGCCTTGGGGGAGGAGAGAGAAAGCACTGGGCTGGCTGCTCTTGGATAGTATGTGGGGTGGGCAGCCCTGCTTCTCCCTCTGGGTTTCCTTGGGAAGAGGATTTCCCAGCCACATGCCTGGGTCATGGTCTGTCTTCTGTATTTGGCCAGGCAGGTAGTAGCATTTATCAAACACCCACGAAAGAGCGGACCCACCTTCACATCAGTCTCACATGCATCCTCTCCGTGTGAGCTCTCTGTCCCAGCCCCCGCTCTAGACCGCCACCACCACTGTGGGTATCAACTCTCGAAGGAACAGCCCTTCCCGTTTATTAACTATCAACACTTAGCTTTCCCAGAGGGATTTCTGTTTCCAAAGGAGATTCTGGAAGAAAACCTCCTAAGCTCAAGTTACTAGAGAATGAATCTCTAATGGTGGAAGGTCAAGCACCAGTTACAGGCTGGTGTGAGCATGATTTTTGGGGGTGGAAGTTCACCCTGCACTCTTTAAAATCATGTTACACTGGTGTTTAATTCTGCCTGCCAGTAAGCTATGCCCTGGACTATAGACATCGGAGAAAGCATGAAGCTATAGGAAAGGGGGGGTGGGAAAGCACTGAACTAAAGTCAAGAGAATCAAATTCTAGTCCCGGCTCTGCCACAAGTTACTGGAGACCTCAGGGAAAGTGGGTGTCAAGAAAAAGATCCCTGAGAAATGGAGGTGGGGAGTGGTTAAGGTATGCTTCTGCCCTTAAAGTCCCTCATATTCCTGGTTTTCATTTCTTCCTCTATAATGTGAGAAGTTTGGACAAGTGGAATTTGTCACATTCAACTCTTCCATTCTAAGAGTGTGAACCCTGTGACTGGCATTCAGAGTACAGATACTGTACCCAGTTCTCGAAACAAGCAAGAGGGAAGAAGGAATAAGCATTGGGAAAGCGTCTGCTCTGGGGCTCAGGCACTTGGGCCTCGAAAATAACCAGCCCTACCTATCTTCCAGGTTGTTTTTCTTTAAACACAAATTTTTAGGCTTTAGTATAAACACTGCCTTTACCCCATGAGGAGCTCAAATGCCCATAGTCTTTGGGCAGAAATCATCTGTTTTAAAATATAGCATTCAAGTCAGACTTGCAGAGAAGGTCTTTCTAAATAAACATTTAAAAGAAATATGCCCATCAGGGTTTGTCTGTTATCCATGTCCATGGAAGAGGTTTGCTGATGAAACGCATCTGTAGACTGCTACTTCTGGGTATCATTTTGCAAGGCAACCCTAAACAACAGCCTGTTCCTCTCCCACCCTCCCCTTCACACCTCTTAGCCTTCTCTACATAGTTTCCTCTCGTTCTGCTCAGCTGGTTTTAAGTGGGTATATAGTGCCTGAGGCATGAAAAAAAAATCTGAGAGTAGAAACTGACATTAACATTTCACAAATAAAAATTCTCTACAGCAGGTTCAAGAACCAAGAGGCCTTCTTATTCCCAGGCAAAGATGGCGTGAGGCCAAGTGCATTCGGTGCTCTTTATGGCGTGGGGAAGATTCTCAGGCTGGCCCTTTCCATGAGTCATAGTGGATCTGCTGAGGAGTGACATAACCGTTCTTGGTCCACAGCAAGAAATGCAGGAAAGCCTTCCCAAGAGATGCTACAGTAGCCGCTTCTTTAGGGGAGTACTTTTTTTTCTTAAAAAACTGAGAAGATGGCTAGCTGAGGAAACTGGTTCAAATTCCATCCTCTCCAGAGCCAAGAGACAGGACATAACAGCTTCAAGGACTTCTAGGTTGTACAGCTTATGATAACAATAAAAGGACTAAAAAAATATTAGCCAAGTCCATGGGGCTTTTTTGAACACAATTAGGCACAGTGTCCAGTCTCCTTCCTATCTGGAGAGCCAAGGGGCAATGGCAGAAGAGCCAAGGGGCAGATGCCCACCCAGGTGAAGGAAGATCGAGGGTGCTCTGCTCCATAGAGGGCCAGGCCTGAGTGAGAGCTGGGGAGCCATGGGGAGACATGAACCTGTGCTGGGAACATTAGCCCCACTTAGTTTTCTCAAACCCAATTAAGCAGAGGACAGAAATTTGAGGGGGAAGAATTACTTTAATAACCTACAAATTTTTAAAGAGCCCCCAAACTATCCTCTGTGCAGAAGCCTGCCAGGGAATCCAGGCCATTTCCCAGTCAGAGCCTGCTGGACCCTGACTCTGACTCTGGTCACCTGTGAGGCTGCCCCATGGCCTCCTCTCTCGCGCACCTGCCCAGGAGGCTTACCCAGGTGCTTACAGCAGCAGGTACAGCCTCCGACAGCAACTTTTATTTTCTTCCTAATGCTTCCTTGTAACTTTTATTTTTAAAATTTGAAAACTGTGGAATCATTGACCCAGTGACTGATTTCAAGTAGATGCTGACCTTGGCATCTGATGGTGATCTCAGGCCCCAGGAGGGGCAGCTTGCACTTGCCCCTCTCTATTGCTTCAGATTCCCCAAGGATTGATAAGCTGGAGAAAGACCCTAATATTTTCCATTAATAACAGGTGCCCACATGAGCTAACACCCATTAGTGACTCCTGACTTCAACTTTTTAACCCTTCCAAAATATTAGGAAAATTCAGATTCTAGGGAATGGAATAAGCCCTTGTCAGTGCAAGAAGAAAGTGAATCTTCTTCCTCTGCTGCCTTAGAAGCACCTAAAGAAGCTCAGGAATATGTGGTCTCCTTTCCTGTCATCTGAGGGAAAACAAAGGTACAAGGTTCTCTTCTGCAATTCACCCTTGCCATCAAGGAAGCAGTCACAACCAGAAATGAACCACAGCTTCCTTCAGAAGGTGGAGGGGCCCAAGCCAAGCCAAGGTTCTGTAGAACAAATCCCTGCATGGCCTGGCAGGGTGGACCACAGGGTATCATCTACAACTTCATGATTAGATAGACAGATAGATAAATACATGGAGAGAGAGAGAGAGAGAGAGATAGACAGATAGATAATAGATGGATCAATAGATACAAATATATGATAGATAGGATGAAGACTCCATTTGTTTCCATTGAAGAGTTCAGTTTACTCCTTTTCATTACTTATGTGACTACTTCCTCTCAATTCACCCAAGCCCTGTCCTGTCCTCAAAGTCCAATTAAGTTTCCAAACCTTTCCTGGGGCCTCCCAACCCACAGGAAATCTTCTTTTTCCTCTTTGCACTCTTAGAGCATGATAGATGGTGCCACCCATTCTGACACCTCATCTTATAGAGTACCATCCTCCCCTAGCCAGAAATTACATCCAACTACTGTGATTATACAGAATGCAACCTAAGAGAAAGGAAGGAAAACATTCTCCGAAAGGTAGGAGAATATTTATTCCATTATTCATGCAACACCTAACCACCCAGCCAGAGCTTATCAACTCTGAGCTGGATATAAAGTTAAGCTTGCTCATAAAACAGTTCTCTTCTTCCTCCAAGTCAAGCTTCAGTCTCAATGGTTACAGCCCATTCGGGCACAGGAGCAGTGGGAACTTCATGTAACGAGAAACGACTGCCAGTGGTTTGGAAGGAAAAAGCGCCAACCGTTCAAAAAGGTTGAGGGATATTCAAGGAAGGGCAAGTTTAGCCCAAACCATCAAAAAGAGATAAAATTGTGTTCTGCGAATTCTTTTTTAGGAGGCAGAGGAGGGTATCTTTTTGAAAATCTCTATCAGAAGTGTTCAAATAAAACGTTTCAGAACTCAACGTCAATAAGACTACACGATGCAAGAAAATCCAGGTGCTTGGGGCACCTCACGTCCTGGCCAAGATAAAGACAACTCAAGCCACCTCCCTCTTCCTTGCTATACAGGTGCTTGGCTATTTCAGGTTATACCTCTTGGTTTCTCACTGTAGGCTCCAAAGGAAGGGCCATGCTTTCTGTTTCATTTCCCCCTCAATGCCCAGTCCAGTGCAGAGCACTTAGAAGGTGCCTACACACTCGCTAAGTGAATAAATGAGTGAATGAACATGCCTCAGTTCTGATTCCTTCCTCTAATATTTTAGTCCCACTGGCTTTTATTACTTTGGAGAATGACCAGGAAACAGATTTCTAAAACTAATTTTTGAACTAGGTAGCCTTGTTACTAGACCACAGTTTTAAGAGCGTCCGTTGGTCTGCAGCCCCCCCAGTCCTCATCACCCCAGCCTTATACTTCTCCTCATTCCCATCACAACAATACAGAAAATCAGGTCTTGCCTATAGTCAATCACACTCCAGGCTGACCCAGCAAATAGAAGTTCCCTAACAAAACAGTGCAAGATACTGATTCTCTCTAAAATGCTTCCCAATTTCTCCATGACCTGGACCTTGTGGGCCCAGTTCTTGAGGGGCTCTCCTCTCTCCAGCACCCACTAAGTGGACAGACTTGGAGCCCAGTGCCTACTTAGCTCACAGTCTTACTGCACGCATAGATGCTAACATCCAAACACACAAATGTAGCTGCAGACACTTTGACTGGTAGACCAGGAGAAAGAATACGAGAGGCTGCTGTTGAAGTTCCCAGGGAAGGCCTCCTTCCACTGGCTATTCTGATTTAGCCCAACCTGAAGAGAACTCTGCCTGAGAAAGCTTTTTGTGCAACGACTCATCCAGTGCGCCTTGTCTCATGACCTTTCTGCAGAGCAAGGAGCAAAACTCCTACCTCAGAGATGGGAGAGGGAGAGGGAACACATGCACGCTAATGAGCCAAGGATGAGGCTCTTGTTGAAAGGCCTAGAGCACCTGTGGGCCTTCTGGACAGATGCAGACCAGCTCGCAGGCACTTCCCTGGTTCACTGTTTATGTACCTGCCAATAACAAAACCTAATACAAGCAGAAGATCAGATTCGTTGAAAGAAATGGTCTGTCTGAGACCAGCAGACGCAGGCTCCCAGTACCCAGCAAGCCCACATGTCTGGTATCCTACCTAGATGAGAGCTCATCCTGTTTTAAAGACCTCCGGGGAAAGGTCACAAACTCTCAGATTTCCAAAAACATCTTGACTCCTAGCAAGAAGTGTTGATGTGTGTCTGGCCTAAACCACTCCCACTTAGAGCTGAAGCGCCCTTTCAGATTGCTTGGTTCCCAGTCGGGCTAGAAAGTGTCTGGCTCTCGGAAAGGAAGCCATTTTTATTATCAGTCTCAGAACCTGTAACTCAAATGAGATCGTCCCTCTATAAAGGGGTCCAGATCCTAAAGACTGCTGAGTTTCCAGCCCAACCTATTTCTTAGCAAATTATAAGAAAGGCAACCTTGAAAGCTCTGACATGGAAAAGGTGTCTAAAAAGAGAATGTGAGGCATAGAATTCCTGACTCCTCAGCCCCTTCATTCTCCGCATACATCGTACACCCACAGGATGTAGAAGAGAATGAGCATAACAAACAAGAGTGTTCTGAGACACCAGGCGGCCCTCCCCTTCCCTCCCCAAGAATCAGCAGCCGAGGCCCCCCCATCCCTACCCTCTCCCTCCACACCCCATGGTACTGGAAGGGAGGCCCTGCTCAGGCCCTTTCAGGACAAGGAATGGGAAGCTATCTGCAGAGAGAGGCCTTGCAATCTGCCTCCACTTCTGTTAGAGACCAAAAGTGGCAAATACCCCAGTGATGTCTAACAACTCAGGAGGCGGAAGCATTCTCTAGACATAAGGACACTGTGGGCAGAGGGCTGGTGAGCCAGCCTGACCCGGATCCCAAGGCAGAAGAAATCCCCAGAGCTCCCTCCAAGTAAAAACAGGCAGGCTCACTTGCGAACTGCTGGAAAGTGATGTTCTGAGACTCTCTGACCTGCCTGAAAACTGATTTAAAAAGAAAATCTAAAACCAGTTTGGTGGTAAAAGTCGGTCCTTATCTGACAGTCCCTGGGGCAAATGTCCACAATTATCCCAGCCAGCCAGAATAAGAAATCGTGCATTTCCTGTGGGACTTTGCTCTGCCCTTCCCCTCCCAAACTTCCCTGCCCACAATGTGCCCCCCTCCTTTCATGGTTGCCACCACTCCAGGACCTCCAAGCTAACCCAAGATGCTCCACAGCCACTGGGTTTGGTTTGCACTAGGCTAAATGAGGACCCAGCCTCCTGTTAGACTTCTCTTCTTTCAGTGGCCAGGCAGGCAGCCACAAGATATATGAGAGTCACCTGTCTGCTAATCCTACAGGTCACCATGCTGCTAGGAGCCTGACCTCAGGGAGCCTCACAGTGTGAGGGTGGGCTGGATGACAGCCACTGTGCCTGAGAAGAGCAGAACAATAACCAAGAAACGATGGGAGCAAGAGCGTTTGAATGCCATCTGGATTTGAATTCCATGTTTGTTTGTCCATCCAGCAAATGTTAACTGACAGCCTAATATGTCAGGCCCTATGCTAGGTACTGGGGATATGAAGATAAGTAAGACGTGATTCCTACCCTTGAGGAGATTCCTTGCAAGGGGAAGAGCACTTGAGAGGGAAGGTAATTGCAAGATGAGAAAGTGAGGGCCTTATGGGGATGTGCAGACTGCTTTGGAACCTTTAGGAGCAGCAGCTCATCTTGCTGTGCTTAGGAGAAACTTCCAGCAGGTCGTTCCTGAAGGGAACCTTCAATGACCGTGAGGAGTTAGTCAAGCAAAGAGGAGGAAGGCCAGGGGAGAGCATGGGGGCTGCACAGTGTCAGCTGGCGGATATGAGGCATGGCTTCTCTGGGGAGGACAAGTCCCTCAGGATGGCTGGAGCAGAGAGGATCGGGTGAAAAGCCGACAGCAAGAGACAGGTGGGGGACGGCCTGGGAGCAGAAACCATGGGTCCCGCATGCCAGGTGGCTGCAACAGAGAAAAAGGCAAATGCAAGAACAAAGGCACAAAAGTGTGCATTTTATCTTCTCTACACTCGTGAAGCAGGCAGGGTACCCCCATTATACACAAAGGAACACAGAAGCTTACAGAGGTTAAGTAACTTACTCAAAGTCACACAGCAAAAACGCTGCCAGGATCTGAACCTGGGCCTATCTGAGCCCCTCTCTCCAAGTGCAAGCCCCTCACCGAGTGACATGAAAGGACTTGGGTGCCCCGCTAAGGAGTCTGGACTTTATCCTGAAGCAGCGGGGTTACCTTGAAGAATCTCAAGCAGGAGGAGGGCAAGGCATGAGCCAATGTGCATTTGTAGAAGCTCATTCAGGCAGCTGTGTGAAGAATGGACGGGAAGACTCCAACAATACAATCAAGAGGAAGAGTTGGCCGGGCGCGGTGGCTCAAGCCTGTAATCCCAGCACTTTGGGAGGCCGAGACGGGCGGATCACGAGGTCAGGAGATCGAGACCATCCTGGCTAACACGGTGAAACCCCGTCTCTACTAAAAATACAAAAACTAGCCGGGTGAGGTGGCGGGCGCCTGTAGTCCCAGCTACTCTGGAGGCTGAGGCAGGAGAATGGCGTGAACCCGGGAGGCGGAGCTTGCAGTGAGCTGAGATCCGGCCACTGCACTCCAGTCCGGGCGACAGAGCGAGACTCCGCCTCAAAAAAAAAAAAAAAAAAAAAAGAGGAAGAGTTGAGTGCCCATTGTGTTACCCCCAGCAAGTGATGGCAGGGTCTGGAGTGGATGGGAGCAAGAGGGATGAAGAGAAGGGTGACTGCCACAGAGAGTGGGCCGATGGGATGATGACACAGGATCAGGTGTCAGCCTGAAGGAGAAGGAACCACCCAGGATGAGAGGGAGAAACAGGGAAAGTGCCCAGCTAAACTGAGGCGGGGCTGGGGCTCATGTGATGATTGATTTGGCCCATTGGGTGGTTGGAGACAATATTTACCAAGGTAGGGAATAAAGGAGCAGAATGAAGGAGAGGATTTGGGAGTGAGAGATGGAACTTTGTTGTGGGAGGGGCCACGAGGAGATGCCCAGGTGACAGGTGGCTGTGCAGACCTGGTCCTTAGGAAACACACCTGGGCTTTAGATCCCAGTGGGGAGTTGTCAGCAACACAGGGGTTGTTGGAGAATCAACTCACCCAAGGAGAAAGTATTGATTGGGAATTGCAGAGAGCACAGGACTCTGGAAAACCCTGATCTTTAAGTGAGGTGGGCAGAGGTGGAGGCTCTCAGGAAGAAGGCTGAAGAAGACCAGCTAGAGAGGCAGAGGAGAACCAGAGGCAGCACCACTGGGGAAGTCGAGACAGGAGACCCTTTGGGGTGGAGTGATCAGCGGCACCCCATGGAGAAGCCTGGAGGTCCGTGAGGCCTGAGAAGCCATGTCCATCGGGCTTTATGATCCGAAGGTCAGCAGGGATTTCAGCCCAAGAGGTTGCATGGAATGTTCTTGGGGGTAAGGAGGCTGTGACAGTCAGATTGTGAGGGCTGGGAAGTGAGGGAGGGGAGTACAAAGACAGTGCATGCAGGTGATGCTTTCAAGAACTTTCTACTGTATGTGGAAGTGCTCTGAGGTTCCAGTTTCATAGGGACAAAGGGCTGAGAGGAAATCTTGTTATAATTCCATTGAAAGAGCCTGGAGCATGTTTGAATGCCAGTGGGGAAGAGCTGGAGGCGGGGTGGGAGAGGGGTGAGGGAGCTATAAAATATGAGAACTGGTTGGTTTGGGCACCACTGGTAGAATTTGCCTCGTATTGGACCCTGGTCCTTCCCAGCGCTTCCCCAAGACCTGGCTTCTGGAACACAGCCCCTGCCTGCCAGACATTTTAGTCTGGCCCTGGCTCCACAGCCTCCCTAGTTCCCTGGGTGGTGAAGAGAAGACATGGAGCTTTGGACCTCCCATTCATTTCCCTCTCTCCACCACAGTCAAGCGGCGCAGTGTCCCAGGCTTATCCACGTACCCCACATATGGGGACCGAGATGCTCTGACTCTCCTATCCCCTTGAGCCAGCCTAATAATTACAGCCATCAAAGCTCACTGGGTCAGGCCCTGTGCTAGAAAATACAGAGTCACTCGGACTTCCCAAAGAACTTCGAAGTAGGCATTATCCTAGCCTTGCAGCTGAGGGAAAGGAGGCTCAGAGAAGTTAAGTAACTTGTCCCAATGTCACACAGTTTGCAAGCGGCAGAGCCGGGATTCAAAGTGAGGCTTTTCCACAAAAAAATGAGAAGAATGTAGCATGAAATAGACCTTAAAAAGGACACTTGTTTACAGCATGAAAGCTAAAACAAGAAGGCAGAGCATTGCCTTGTTTGATCTCAGCTGAGAATGTGTACATCAGGCAACTCAAATTTTTTAGTGCTCTGCACATGTCGGCAAATGACCATGAAAGCACTGCAAGTATTGATTTTAGGGTTGCAAATAAGTTTTACTGAGTAGACAAATTTGCAAATACAGAATCTGCAAATAATGAGGAATGACTCTACCACATATTTTGAAAGAGAATGATTTTGAAACGTGTTTGTATATAAGACCACTCTGTGGAGGCTCTGAATTCTGGAAAGTAATTATATCATTTTAGAGTTGGATGAGATCTTACAAGCCAGCTAGTCCAAACTCCCAGAGCATGCAGAAATTTCCTATAAAATAGTTCTGAAGAATTTATATCAAATTTAGGTTTCAACATTTACCGTATTTACTGTGATTGGGACCTTACAAATTTCACAGGCACATTAGTACTTTGGCTGTTTTAATATAACATATAGGTTGCTTCTACTTTCTCTCTCTCGCTCTCTCTCTCTTTGTTGAGAGATAGGGTCTCACTCTCTTATCCAGGGTATAATGTAGTGGTGCAATCATAGCTCACTGTAGCCTTGACTTCGTGGGCTTAAGCAATCCTCCCACCTCACAGTCTAGAGTAGTTGAAACTACAGGTGCGCATCACCACGCCCAGTTAATTTTTTTTTTTTTTTGCCTTTTCATTTTTTGTAGAGGATGAGGCCTTGCAATGTTGCCCAGGCTAGACTTGAACTCTTGGGCTCAAGCAATCCTCCCACTTCAGTCTCCCAAAGCGCTGCTTCTCATCTTTTAGACTACAGAGAGCATAAATCCTTTCCTTTGTTCACACAACAATGTTTTATATATTTCAAGGTTGCTAATATGCTGATAGTTTTCTAAGTAAAATATCTTAAGATGAATTTTTAATACTAGTTTTGTATGCCTTCATACAAATTGTTGAATAAAAAACTAAAAGGTGAATAGAAAAAAAAAAAAAAAGTGAGGCTTTTCTTACACCAAAGCCAAGCACCTGTACCCACTCCTGTCCTGCCTTCAGTGAAGGGCTGCTGACAAATTCGTGTTTCATTTATTCATCCATCCATTCATTCATTTATCAAACAGTTAAGCATTTACCACGCTCACAACACTACTTGGAAATTTAGAAATGTAAAGTTTAGCATAACAAGGAAAAGGCTGAGGCCAGCCGGAATGTCAAGCAAACAGAGGCCCTGGGGAAGCCATTTCACAGGGCCATCTGTGGATCACCTCCTGTAGCCAGAAGGAACAGCACACACCTGTCCGATCACCTTTTCTTGTTCTCAGCTACAGAATCGCCTGACATCGGCTGCAATCTGGTGGGGAGATCTGACTCAAGAAACACTACGATGGCCATTGATGTCTCACCCACGCACTCTGTAGAAGCCCTCAGGATCTTTTCAAAGCACTGCCCCCACCTACCTCCCAAGAGCATCATGACTTCTGTTACTGGGACAAAGGTTCAGACAGGCCAAGTCTTGGGGGACCCGCTTTTCCTGCATTCAGCATTCCCCTACCCTCATCCCTCTACCTTACCATCAATGTAAGCAGAGAAAGCCCCTCCACAGGGCAAAGAAGGCCATCCTTGGCGAGCCCGCCATCCCAGCTGCAGCTGATTCCACCAGGGACGGGCGCCTGCCTCCAGCACAGTTGTGTCTTGGCAGCCCAGCATGGAAGTGGGTACTTACAAGGGCCATGGTGACTAATCGGCCTCATTAAATTCTCTCAGTAAGTGTGAATGTGAGAGAAAAGGCAGCTGCTAGTGTGACTAGAGGCTGAAAGTCACACAGAGCAGAGCCATGAACAAGCAGAAGTCGGGGTGAGCAGATGCCCCACGCTGGTGGAGGGAGCCCAGGGGGGTTGGGGGGCTCAGGGCCAAGTCGGGCGACTGAGGAGGCATCGTGCTGGGAAGATGGGGAGACAACCAGATCCCCGGAGCCCTGAAGACCCAGAGTCCTGGTCCAGGCTCTGAAAACAAATCTGCCCTTGGTGTTTATGGAAACCTGAGGATTGGTGGCCTCCTAATTTCCAGAAATATCCTTACCATAAATCCCCATTGCTGACAGTAACTTGGGAGGGCCTCTGTGGCCCTGAGGGAGTCTGACTGATCCTTAGGCTCTAAGCACCTGGGGTTTGCCGAGAGAGTAGGGGAGAGCTGGGAGCAGAGCAAGTCACCACACTCCCACTGTGGACTGTTTTCATTCCACCCTGCCTTTCTCCTTCCTGCCACAGTGACAGACTGCACCCACCCAGAAGGAAGCCCTGGGTCAAGCATTTGGGTCTCAGCCCAATCTCTTAAAGTGAAACCATTGAAACAGGCACCTCCATCACTACCACGTGCTGCTCCATGAAGAGCCCACCGCTCCTTCGGCTCCTCTGCGCCCTGTGTCACTTGGTTCCAGGCCCCTAGAGTTTAAGACATGGTCACCATCTCTTCATTTGCAACCCCCAGGTTCTGCCCAGGATGGCCTGGTGGAAAGCCCCACTCTCAGAGTGGGAGTCGTCTCATTCAGCCTGTCTTTGGCAGGAGCAGGTTTGAATTGTCATCTTTAAAAACTCCAAAATACTTATTTTACAAAGCAGGCCCTGTGTCCCTGAGCTTGCAGCAAGTGGGGACCTTATCGGATGACATTGTCTGAGTGTGGAAGTGGTGATGCAGGGCTGAAGAGCTCATCTGAATTCACCAGGCTGGTGTGGAGTTGAAAGTGGGCCCTGGTTCTGTCCATCCATCCCTGAGGCCCCTCCCATCCCCCCGGACACCCTGACCACAGAGGCAGTGCTGTGTGCCAGCCTCACTCCTGCATATTCTGGAGACACACCAGGAAGAATATCCAGGAATATCCAGGAAGGAGGTTTCCCCACACCTGTCCCATGCCCCCCAGCCAGCAAACTCAAGTGGGCAAAACCACAGCAGCAACGGCTTCACAGCCAGGCCCTGGAGGGACGGAGCTCACAGACCTCTCACTTTCTGAGCAAAACGTGGTAGACAGCCTGGGGAAGGGCGGCAGGTTCCAACAGAGCTCCCACCACATCCCCTGCCCAGACCCCACCATCCCACCCCTTCCTCTACCTGCACTCAGCACCGTCCTGAGTCCCTGTGTAAGAGAACATTGAGTCCTATGGAAAAATAGCAACAATGAGAACAATTGGTGCAGTTGCCATGAAGCCATGGATGCCCAGAGGACTGAAGGCTTTGGCGCCCTCTGACACGGCCCCTCTCAGGGCATCCTGAGGACTATCGGGATGTCTGCCTCTCCACACACACAGAGGATCCCATTCCCTGGCCGCCACTCCACATGGATTACCTTCCTACACCAGAGGTTTCAGTATTTCTTTAAAAGCTTGGCAATTTTGAAATCGTTTTTTGTACATGTATTTCTTATAATCCACTCCTCTGCTTTCTTATAACTGAGCATTTTGAAAATAATTTAACCTTTTCATCTTGACTCGGGGTCCTGATGACGAACACCGTTATTGTGTTGAGGTGTCATTTCCCCCAGAGTGCAGGGACCACGTCTCAGTCCTCTGCGTGCTCCTGGGCTCCTTGGCCAGCACGTGGCGATACTGTGCATGCGTCTGTGGCTTTACTCTCGCAGAAGCCCACAGAAGCTCTGGCATGGAGGCCGACAGAGCCACTCTATAGGCGGCTCTGCTTCGTGAATACACATTCCTTAGTGTCTTCCGGATCCTCTCTTGCTATCAGGATATGAACTTCTCAGATCCTGAGGCCCTTCTTTTTTTTCCACTTTTTAAAAATTGAGATATAATTCACATATCATAAAAATCACCCTTTTAAGGTGGTTTTTGTATATATTCACCAAGGTGTGCATTCATTCTCATGCACTATCTCATTCTCAACCACGATCTCATTCTAAACATTTTCAACACCTCCAAAAGGAAATTTCTGGCCACAGTCACTCCCCACTCTCCCTTCCCCTAACCCGCGGCAACCACGAATCTACCTTCTATCTCTCTGGATTTGCCTGTTCTGCCCGTTTTCATGGAAATGGAATCCTGGGCCATGTGGTCCCTTGAACCCGGCTTCTCTCATTTGGATCATGCCTGCAGGGTGCACCTGTGCTGCAGCATGAACCAACACTGGAAGCTCTTCTTGCTCCTGCCCCTAAGCCTTCCTTCATTTCTAAGGACAATTTCCACTTTATCTTTCTCCAGAGAATAGTCTGTCTTCAATCTTAAGGACTCAGCTCCTTACATGGGCTTTGGTGGGGGTCGTGAGGCAGCACCTGAAGGTCCAAATCGGGATGGGGGTGTTTGGTCCTTGCTGGCTTCACTAGATGGGTTCCTGACTACTTTGCTGTGAATTGCACACTTACACAGGAACGTAGCTTCACCTACAGCTTGGGAAGCACATAGGCGTAGAAGACACTGGCTTCAGAAATGTCCCTGACTGCTGCGGCCTCTGCTGTGTTTCAAATTGTGAATTTCTTCATGGCCTTGTCCTCAGGCACGCATTGGGCACAGTTCACGCAGCGAATAGACAGCGCGTGGCCACGGCCCTTTTTGGTACAACCCTAGTTCCTTCTTTTCTTTGTCATATTGGAGGCACAGACTGGAGAGAGGAGCCTTCCTTTATTTCTAATGTTCTATGAGCAGCATACCAAGGCAAGCGAGAAATGCGTGCAAAACAGCCTACACAGAGCTTGTGTAAAACTTTGAATTCTTGTAAAAATGTGGGGCATTGGGGGACTTTTATTTCAGGTGTTTCAGAGACATGGCCTGCTTGCTGACCATTTCTTGCCTATTTTCTCAATGGCTAAGGTTTCTGGATAAGTGGGCCCCAGGTAAGAAAAGTATCAATCCAAGACTCACTCATTTCATCTCCATTGTGCTGTACATTTTTACAAATCAACTTTCATAATTATTCTTTATTTTGAGTCTTCCATCAGGACTCAAGAGTCAGTGTATGGAAGAAAGAGAAAAGCAGCCTCTAACGTCCAGGAACTGGTCCAATGCCAACGACTGGGCCTCAGTGTTGGGAGGAGCTGGCGTGGGCACTGGACCTTGGTGTTCTGGGGCACATTCACAATCCCGTGGGACCCATATCAGAGATGGGCACTCTGTGATGACAAAATGAGAGAAAAAGCAAGACTATAATCTCGTCTAAGCCCAGACAAAAACAAGGTCTCTGTGCACATCGCAGAACTATCAAACATCTCCTCCTCCTGGCTGATGGGAACGGCTGCTGCATCTTTCCCATCCACATCTTCAGTCGTGCTTCATTGTTTCTTATCTTCTAGGTAAGAATCATTAGAATACACGATCCCAGTAGTGCACCTGCTTACACACAATATCCAGCCCAGAGAAGGCCCCGCTTCCTAAGCCCTCCTGAGACCAGCTACGAGCTCACATCTATTCTAAGTTCTTTCAAAGGCCCTCTTTACTGCTGGACACACTTCCTTTGTGCAACAAGTCAATAAGCCCAACTTGGTTCAGCTACAGCTGAGTTCTTGATGGTTTTTAACTTAGGAGGCTTGGCAGAAATAGAGGTTCCCTGAGTCAGCCGAAGCTCTCCCTCCTCGGACAAGAGCCCCTGCCTCAGCTGAGACACACAGGTTGTCTCTGCCTGTCTGAGGCACCGGGTGGCCCACGGCTGGGAGGCAGCTCGGGCTGAATGGAGGCTGATGTTTCCCTGAGGTCCCTTCGCTTCACTTCAGGTGCGTTCTGTTCTGGGAATGAGGTGCTGTGAGACTTTTCCTGGTGATCAGATTTGTCCCACTCCTTGGTGAAACCGCTTTCTAGCCTTCTGAGAAACGCTCCTATGTCCGTCTGCTGGTTGAATGTTAGCCGTGTTGTGTCTAAGTGGAAACGTCCACAGTCGACAGGGGCCTGGGTATTCTGTTCTTAAGCTGGTCTCAGAGGCCACGGCACTCAGGAGCTCTCCTTAGACCAGCATCCACTGGAATGAGCTTTGCTGGGGGTCATCAAAGGGTTTCCACACCTAAAGGTGGATTTCCCACCACCTTGTCTCTGTGCGGTTCCTGAGAACGGCTCGCCTTAAATTCCCTCTTGTCTCTGTGCGGTTCCTGAGAACGGCTCGCCTTAAATTCCCTCTGCCTGGAATCAGGAGGATTGGGGACAATCAGCCTGTGGCCTCTGACTAAGCTCCGGAGGCAAGAAGTCTCTTCTGAGACTGCTCAGGTGCCCGTGCGACCTTCCTCATTGGAAGTGGCTCTTCTCCAGGCCAGGCACCTGCTGCTTCCAGATTTCCTCACTGTCGTGTGAACTCATCCTATGTCTCTGACACAATTTCTCTTTTTTTTTTTTTTGAGCCAGAGTCACACTCTGTCGCCCAGGCTGGAGTGCAGTGGCGCCATGTCGGCTCACTGCAAGCTCCGCCTCCCGGGTTCACACCGTTCTCCTGCCTCAGCCTCCCGAGTAGCTGGGACGACAGGCGCCCGCCGCCACCGCCAGGCCCGGATAATTGTTTTGTATTTTTGATAGAGACGGGGTTTCACCGTGTTAGCCATGATGGTCTCGATCTCCTGACCTCGTGATCCGCCCGCCTCGGCCTCCCAAAGTGCTGGGATTACAGGCGTGAGCCACCGCGCCCGGCCGTCTCTGACACAATTTCTTAAGAGACCATTTGAAATGACAGTGGCCACTCTGGGGAATTTTCACATGAATGAGGTTATTCATTTGAGAGGTTCCGTACAGCAAAAAGTGAAGGAGCCCTGTGAAGAGCTTGTCTTGTAGAAAAGAGACGTCGATTTGCTTAACGCAGGAGACATTAAACAAACTTCTTCCTTTGTTTCTACACCTCAGGGATTAGTAAGTGCTGCTTTCTTGACAGATTGATAAAACTGTCAAGGGCCCAAGCTATTCTCAAAACAGGGTAATGTCACTAGCTGTTGAACGTATTTGCCAAAATCTGTTATTCTAACTTTTCTTTTTTCACAAAAAGAACCCAATTAGCCTGAGAGTGATAATGTCATACTTATTGGAAGCCAGGTCCCTCTAATTTTTTGTTTCTATCCCTCCATTTTTCTTGGGCTAGAGAACATGGACTCATTATCTATGTTTTCAGAAAAGAAAACAGAGGCTCAGAGAGATTAAGTGACTTGCCCAAGTTCACACTGCTAACCTACAGCAGGGCCAGGACTCAGCGCTGACTGTGAGACCTGGCCGGGGTTCTGAACAAAAGCACCTCTCATCGTGTTGCCTCCCTCAGCACCAAAGAGAAAGGAGAGAAATGTGGGCATCGTCAGACCGGCCACACCAGAGCTCTCAGTAGTCTCATTCAGTCCCAAAAGCCCGCAGGATGTCAGCACTCAGATGGATTTTGGAAACCATCCAGTCTCACCTCTCAGTTTACAGACGCAGGGACTAAGGCCCACAGAAGAAATGTGACTTAGTCAAGGTCACACAGCAAATTAGTGGCAATGCCCAGACTTAAACCGAGGTTGGCAGAGCTAGGCACAGCGACATCAGCTTCCTCCTCCACAGCAGGTGCAAGGAGGGTCCATCCTTCTGGTCACTACGGCATGTTACAGTTTTCTGCGTCAGTACCCTTCCTCCGAGGAGGAAGCCTCCGGGCTAGCGGCTCGCTCCCCGCTTTCAGCTCTGTAGAATTTCTCTCTGGGCATTTGAGGTAGGAGTGTTGGCTACATTTCTCAGGTGTCTGAGGCTATCTCAGTTACAGAGATGAATTAGGAAAAAATCAACCCTCCTGCGTATGTGTGCAGAGTTCTCCATGCAAAATAAAGTGTGAGTGAGAAGCAACAAACGCTCTTAGCAGGAGGGTGAGCCAAACCTGCTAAGCCCTTTGAAATGTCCTCAAGTCGTCCTCAAACCCACCCATGTGATTATCTTATAAGTTCATTTCCAAAAATGAGATTCTAAATTTCGGTGTCCATTTACAGCCAGGTGACCATGGCACTCCCCTGCTCAATAAGCCTCGATGACTCCCTATACCTTCAAAATAAAGTCACGAATCCCTAACCCATCATCCAGGGCCACTTGTGATCTGGCTCAAATCTACTTCCAGTAGAATTGCCCACTCTTTCCCTTCCAGGCACTCATCAGATTTCCTGCAAATAACTGCTTCTCTTTCTAAACCCCACCAACAAAAGTGCCCGGAAAAGGAATTTGGAGCAAAGCGACCTTATTCCAGTGGACAGTTTGCACACTCGGGAAACCCAGCCTTAAGTGTAAAATGTAGGTGTGTTCAAGAGAACGGAGAGAGGAGTCGGGTTTATTTTATTTTTATTATACATATATATATATATTTGAGACGAAGTTTCACTCTTGTTGCCCAGGCCGGAGTGCAATGGGGCAATCTCGGCTCACTGCAACCTCTGCCTCCTGGGTTCAAGTGATTCTCCTGCCTCAGCCTCCCAAGGAGCTGGGATTACAGGCACGCACCACCACGCCTGGCTAATTGTGTATTTTTAGGAGAGACGGGGTTTCTCCGTGTTGGTCAGGCTGGTCTCGAACTCCCGACCTCAGGTGATCCACCCACCTCGGCCTCCTGAAGTGCTCGGATTACAGGCGTGAGCAGGAGTCGGCTTTTGTAGCAAAATTTCCTGCCCATGTTTCCCATGAGGTCTATTTATGCAAATGAAAGATTGCAACTTGCTTAGTTCTGACTGGTTGATACACTTGAGCCCTGATTGGCCAAGGCAGATGAGATCTGATTAGTCACTATCCAAGCTCCAAACCGGAAGTCTGCCAGCTCCAAACCGGAAGTCTGCCAGATGTTTCTTTCAGGGGTAGAGGCTACAGATAGTCGGGTGTGCATCTTTCCTTAAGGGCAGGGATTTATTTTTGTTAGCCCCATCTAGCAGACAACTTGGCACACGATAAGTAATAAATATTGAGTAAATGAATGCATGTGTACTTGGAAAAATTACATTTACCCTCCCCCACTCCATGCCTGAAAAAAACCAGCTACTACTGAGGAGAAAACGAGTAATGTCTTGAGATTTTCTCGAAAGAATATAAACATGAAACTCAAATTAGATAGCAAGTTGAAGAAAGTGTGACACTGCTTTATTTTCAGGGTTTTGTTTTTTTTTTTTTCTTAAGGAAACACAGCACATTAGGAGTTGAGGTGAAGGTACTGACTGTCTTTGTGGTTTGTGTGCAGTTTTTTTTTTTTTTTTTTAACCAGGATTCATAACTGGGGAAACAAAAGCACCTCTTTGCCTGTATAACTTTGTTCCCTTCCTTTATTGCTTTAAATAGGCAAGTTGTGGTTTGCCTTTCTTTCACTGCTCATGTTTGCTCTGTGTTCCTTAACAACAATAACTTGCTGTTCATATTGCTCTTAAAGGTCGCTAAAGACCCCCTCCCCACTTACTCATTCCACTCATTTGTAACCAAGATCCTCAGTGCTGCTCACGGAGGCTCCCTCAGCCCAGTATCTTCTGTGCATAAAGCAGTAGATGGTGGGTCCAGTTACATTAAATATCAGGTAATATTGGTACTTTTAACTTTGCTATGAGAATCCTCAAGATGGAAGCATTATCCTCTGCTTACAATTGCTGTAGGCAAGAATGTGCACCAACCCTCCCAGGAGTATAAGGATCGTCACCATCGCCATTGTAAGATGACAGCTCTTTACAGTTCACATATCTTTGTCCTGGTTATTCTCCCTCTTAATCATTGAAGAGTCTTGTGGCCAGGTGTGGTGGTTCATGCCTGTAATTCTAGCGCTTGGAGAGGCCAAGGCAGCAGGATTGCTTGAGAGGAGGTGGAGAATGCAGTGAGCTATGATCTCGCCGCCACTGCGCTCCAGCCTAGGTGACAGAGCAAGAGCCTGTCTCTAAGATTATTTTAAAGGAGTCCTGCAAGATAGGTGTGAATTCTTCTAGAGTGCAGCTGAAAAGTTAAATGGCTTGTCCTAGAGTACACAGCTCAGCAGAGCCAAGAGTAAAACTGAAATCCAGTGCTTTTCCATCCATGCTGCAGTGAACCTCCACTAGAGTTTTATGGAAGTCCAACTTCCTGGCAATAGGGAGAAAAAGCAATTAGAGCCTTTCTTGCTATTTGACCTAGCTAACAACTTCAGCCCAGAGAAAATCTTCCAAAAGTCCAAGACAGACAGGTCTGGATGTGTACACTTTCACCCATCAACCATAACCTTAAATCTGAAGCCAGGAATTAGAAAGAAATTCTCAGGGTAACATGATTATTTCAGTCATGAAGTCTCGCTTCCAGCACCCGTGAGACTAGCCATGAGACTTGGGCAAATTACTTAACCTTAATTTCTTCAGTCTGTAAAATGGGGACATAATATTGGGTAACACACTAAGCATCATGCCAGGGATATAATTTGGGTGTTTGTCTCCATCCTCCCAGATGTCTCTGATCCCACCGTAACCAAACCCCAAATTGGCCTTCCTCTGCCAATTTCACAGTTTCTGTACGTATTTTCCAGGCACTTCTACCACTCACCACCCCGCAAAAGGGACTGAGCCCTAAGCTTGTGCAGTGATTAATGCTTTCTAAGTCTTTTCCATGCGCCTGCAGTTATGCTACAAGATCTCTGGGTAAAGGACTAGCCAGGTCCATCTAACACATACTTCGGTGTGACTTAACAAACTGGTTTCTACCACTTTCAGCCTGAAGTGACAGTGCTTTTTAATGTTGGTTGCAGGCGGGAGACTGTTGCCCCCTCCCAAGCACTTCAGCTTCCTTGCACGGCCTCTCCTTGGCTTCTGTCTGTCCCTGCCAGCAGCTCTTCATGGGACCTATCCCGACACTCCAAGAAAGCAGAAAAGGGAGTTCCTGATGCAAAAAGTAAAGAGCTTTCATCTGAGGAAGGTGAGTCCTTTTAAGTCATCAGGCCTGAAGAGACAGTAAAATGAGAGTAATCATATCCCACTCCTTCTTTTGAGCTATATATTCATTTTTTAAAACTGCTTGCTTTCGCCACAGGTAGCTATAATAATGCCACACTGGACACTATCACCTATAGTTTCATAATGAGTAGCCAGTCATTCATCTAAGTTATTTCTGTAAACCAGTAAGAATTCTTGACAAACAACCCTGTACCGGCCCACTCTGTCCCCTTCTTTTGCCTTTAAAATCCTTCCTGTGGCGTACATATACCATATTTTCTGTATCCCATCTGTCATTGAAGGGCATTTAGGTTGGTTCCATGTCTTTGCTATTGTAAATAGTGCTGCAATGAACATTCGTGGCATAAAAAGGAACGAGAGCATGTCTTTTGCAGGAACATGAATGGAACTGGAGGCTACCATCCTTAGCAAACTGACACAAGAACAGAAAATCAAATACCACATATTCTCACTTATAAGCGGGCACTAAATGATGAGAACACATGGACACAAAGAGAGAAACAACACACACTGGAGCCTATCAGAGGATGGAGGTTGGGAGGAGGGAGAGGAGAAAAAAGCTCTATTGGGTACTAGGCTTTGTACGTGAGTGCTGAAATAATCTGTACAATAAACCCTCGTGACATGAGTTTATCTGTATAACCTACACATGTACTCCTGAACCAAAATAGAAGTTATTTTTGTTTTGTTTTGGTTTAGTTTTCTAAAAATCCTGCTCTTAACAAAGGCTGTAGGAAGCTCACAGCCAAGGGTACCTGGGTCTGAGTCTTCCAGGCAGCTGTCTTCATTTTGGTTCAAGTAAACTTTAAATTATACTTTGTGTCTCAGCCTCTTCCCTTTAGGTTGACACTGAGCAGAGTAAATAACTGAATGGCCCCTGCTTCTCTGTCTGAAGCCTGGACTCCTCATAAGAGGACTTCCTGCTCTGAGATAGGAGGGAGCCTCGCTCAGAAGAAGGAGCTTGTGTCTGCTGAGGACACAGTTCCGTTGAAAGAGGTCAGCAGGGCTGTTGGCAGCTTCCGTTAATTCCGCTGGGGCAGGCAAGTGGCAGGTGGCAGTTACTTAAGCTGAGGATGCTGGGATGGATTTTTACATGAGAAGTTGGCCCTTAAATCAGGAGCCCAACTTAAGTACCCAAGGAAATGGAACAGCGGGGAGAGGGACATCACACACACCACCGAATCCTCTTGTTAGTCTCTGGTTTCCACATCCTTTTCCAAAACTTCAGGCCAGCTCACAGCCTCACTTTTCCATCTCTTTGCCATTCCTCCAAAGCAGAGCTTCCCGCTGCTACAGGAATAGCTGAGAAGTGGGAAAGATCGAGGGTTGTAAAAGCTTCCCCAGACAATCTACAAAAAACTTTGCTGGAATTAGGTTGTGCATCTCTGAACCTGAGCTAGATCTGTTGGGTCAGGGACCATGCTTACTTACTGGCTCAAGAATTGACAGAGGAGGTGTCTAAGAAATGCTTGTTGGATGAATAAATAAACAGCTGAGTGAGTGTTTATATGAGCCTGAAAACTGCCTGCACCAGCACAAAAGTAAAGCCCCAACACCCTCAGGCCACACCTACCGGAAAAATATATGTCAGCCCCAGAGAAATGTGGGCGACATGAGGCAAGTCTGGAGCAACACAGGAAACTGCTGTCCTCCTCTTCTGGCCCCTCTTCCCCTGTGATGCTCAAAATCCCATCAAGGCTGGACATCCAATCAGCGGGATGTAAGAGGGTCATTCTTCACTGTGGCCATTCAGAGGTTTCCCGGAAACCTGGCTTTCTCTTGTCCATTGTCCCATGAGCATGGTGGTGACAAGCTTGGGCTCTGAAATCAGACAGCCCCAAGTTTGAAACCTACAGCTTCTTCCTTGCTAGCTGTGAGACTTGGGCAAATTACTTAACCTTAATTTCCTCAGTCTGTAAAACGGGGATAATACTGGGTAACACCCTAAGCATAATGTCAGGGATATAATTAGTGCTCAATAAATGTATCTCTATTACCCCCACATCCCATTCTGCCATTCCTTTCTTTCTCTTCCTCCAGTAAACCTTCAACTTCATCATTGCCTCTGAACAGCCAAAGGGTAAAACAATCACAAAACTGGGTAGTTTTGGACAGCCCAGAAGTTATTTACAAGTCTACAAGTAACCACTGCAGTCTGCCCTGCCTGGCCTTTTGAAAAGCACACTTAGAAGCTGGTGATGTCCATGATCCCACAGAATTTCCTAGGAATTACAGGGACGTGTATTTAAAAAGTTACTCTTGACTCTTTAAAAGAAGACAACCGTGTTTTGCTCCCATGGTATCTCAAGGGGCACCTAGATTGCTGGGGGCCTGTTGTCCAATAAGTAATGCCACCTGGAAAAGGAGGTGTGACCGGTTTAGAGTCCAGATCTGAGAACTAGGGGAAGCCACTTCATGTCTTAGTTCCCTTACGTGTAAAACAGAGGGATTGGACCAGATGATCAGTAGAGAAACTTCCAGGCCGGGCGCAGTGGCTCACGCCTGTAATCCCAGCACTTGGGGAGGCCGAGGCAGGCAAACTACCTGAGGTCAGGAGTTCGAGACCAGCTTGGCCAACATGGTGAAAACCCATCTCTATTAAAAATATAAAATAAAATTAGGCCGGGCGAGGTGGCTCAAGCCTGTAATTGCAGTACTTTGGGAGGCCGAGATGGGTGGATCACGAGGTCAGGAGATCGAGACCATCCTGGCTAACACGGTGAAACCCCGTCTCTACTAAAAAACACAAAAAACTAGCTGGGTGAGGTGGCAGGCGCCTGTAGTCCCAGCTACTCGGGAGGCTGAGGCAGGAGAATGGCGTAAACCCGGGAGGTGGAGCTTGCAGTGAGCTGAGATCCAGCCACTGCACTCCAGCCTGGGCGACAGAGTGAGACTCCGTCTCGAAAAAAAAAAAGAAAGAAACTTCCAATGTTAAGACTTAAAGGGTAAATGGCTCTTTGATAGAGAGGGACCATAGAAAAGAAGATCCACACAGCTTAACCTCACAGGGGACAATTAAAATGCTTTAATGTGAAGTGAATGACAGTGTGGTAGGGTTTGACATGAATGTAATGGCATAGGAAGGCTGGAGGGCTCGGGGGTCTCTCAACCTCATTCTCAGCGCCAGATGTGGCGTCTGGAGCATCTGAAGAGGGGCTAAGAGATTCTGTCCTCACCCCAGCTCTGAAGATGCCTCCACCATAAGAAAGAGACAGGGAGCCCCTGACTCTCTCTGCTCCCACGTTGGAAGACAGGGGAGGAGGAAGGCCCCAGCGTCTCCCATCACTGCTGCAGACACCAACCAACCCCCTGCTCTTCTCCCTGTTCCTCCCTTTTAACTCTCACCTGGGCCCCCACCCCAAACAGCTCTTTGCTCCCCTTTAAGTGTTAGCTGCACTTCACCGGCAAAATGTCTTTCTTTGCCAATTTTTGTCAAAAATTTTGGCATAGTGTTTGCATACATTTGCAGTTAGGATGCAAGAGACCCTGACTCCAATGGTGTAAGAGAAAATAATCATGATGACTGCACTTGCAGTCAAAGGAGGCTTTCAGGAGGCACACTTGATTTGCTACACAGGGCTGGGAGAGGCACTCAGTATGTGAGGCTGGGATGCCCTGACAGGAGCTTCCCCACGATCCAGGAAATCGGAACTTTTTCAATGTTGGCTTCAAATCATGGCTAATAGGCAGAAAAAAACCTCTTCTCACCATGAAGGAAGACTGGGGAGGTGGGAAGTGGGACAGAGCCCATCTATTCCATCCAAGAGGGGGCAAGGAAGGACAGTGGCAAGTTCAAGTCTGGAGCTGTTTCCTCCCAATAGTGCATGTCTGGTAACTTTACCCAGAAGTTCTGATTTTTCTAGTTAGCCAAACGGGGCTCTGATTTCTAAGATTAGGTTAAATCCAGAACAGTTTGGGGGATGAAGGAATCTGGTTGAATGATGAGAGCTGGAACCATTGCCCCACCACCAGCAACACCTTAACAGAAACAGACGCCTCTGACCACTCATCATATCCACAAACAGTTTCAGAGAAGAGAATGTCCCAGCTAGAAAAGCAAGTGGACGAGTGCCAGCCCGATGAGGCCACTGATTTGTGAGTGGAGGCCTCTGAGCAACTTGGTAAAGAAAACAGGGTTCAGCCTCCCCCCGAGAAGTGGGGCGCTTGGGAAAACCTCCCCAGATGAACAGACAGGAAGGAGGAGCTCAGTGACAGCCCTCGGAAGGGACTGTCTATCCACTGGCCACAATGACGACTGGGGTGACACCCATGCCACAGAAAAACACAAAGTCCACCAAAGCCAGTTAAAGCAGACACTGAGTTTATTATTTGCCAAAGAAGAGGAGGGTCCCATTTCATTAAGAAAGGTCAGGACCGCTCTCCAAATTGAAAGTGAACAAGACAGATATACTGTGGAAAAGTTTTGTTCAAAGGTCTGATTGGCTCAAAAAGCAAGACGTAAACTCTTTTGGGACTGGCTGCTGTTCTGATTTTGTGTCTCAGAGGCACAAGCATGGCTCACAGGAGATCCCAGATGGATATGACCTGTGGTGCGTGGCCCTGGCAGGCTGGTGTCTGTGCCTCCTCTCATCGAGGTGGGATTTTTCTCTGACATCCACTTGGGTTAAGAGTGAGGAGCCTTGGGGCCCTTGGGCCTGCTGCATGGCTCTGCACCCATCATCACCCGGCTCTCTGATCTTCACCGCCTAGGATGGAGGGATATGCAGCCCTCCTGGCCACAGGGATGAGGAAACCTCATGAAAGCAGTTGGAGAATTTTGTTAGCATGTAGCCATCGTATTTTCTAACCATGAAAACTGAGTCACAGGAGAGCCAAGCCCCAGTAAGTTGGAGGATACAGGATTAAAACGCTGCTGAATGGGTGGGGGGGAAAGGCAAACTGGGCCAGGCACGCTCATGCCTGTAATCCTAGTACTTTGGGAGGCTGAGGTGGGTGGATCACGAGGTCAAGAAATCGAGACCAGCCTGGCCAACATGGTGAAACCCCATCTCTACTAAAAATACAAAAATTAGCTGGGCATGGTGGTGAGCGCCTGTAGTCCCAGCTACTCAGGAGGCTGAGGCAGGAGAATCACTTGAATCCAGGAGGTGGAGGTTGCAGCGAGCCAAGATCCACTGCACTCCAGCCTGGCAACAGAACGCCGTCTAAGAAAAAAAAAAAGCAAACTGCAAAGACCTAAACCAAAATTAATCACGTCCAAATTCGGGTGGGAGCATTGCAGATTTTTATTTTCTTTTCTTCTTTTTTGAATGGGTTTCCTACATTATCTTTTGCTATATTGGTATTCTATATTATCCAAATTTTCAACTATGTGTGGTTTCGAAACTATATTTTAAAAAATGTTTTTCATGCAGCAAGGATGAGCTCAAGGTCAAGGTACTATAGACACAAAGGTGTGCACAGGTCAGACGTGGTGGCTCACGCCTGCAATCCCAGCACTTTGGGAGGCTGAGGTGGGAGGATCGCTTGAAGCCAGGAGTTTGAGACCGGCCTAGGAAACACAGGGACACCCCGTCTCTACAAAAATTAAAAATTAGCTGGATGTGGTGGCACATGCACCTGCAGCCCCAGCTACTCAGGAGGCTGAGATGGGAGGAGCACTTGAGCCAGGAGTTTAAGGTTACCGGGAGCTATGATCCCTCCACTGCAGTCCAGTCTGGGTGACAAGGTGAGACCCTGTCTATAAAAAGACAGAAAAAAATGTGCTTAGCAAAGTCAGGACAATTCTCCCAGAAGAGGAGTTGAGAATTGAGAGCTTGTGGCTAAGCCTGGCAGCCCAGATAGGCCTGCCTCTGCCCTCCCACAGCTCTGAGAGCCCAGCAGTGCTCAAGGGCACCAAGCCTGCCCTCACGGAGCTCACTCAGACACTGCTGCTGCAAAGACACCAAACAGCACCTCCCCTTTAGGAGACACCTCTTCTGCAAACAAAACAAAACAAAACAACAGCACTCTTCTGTTCACTCAAACCAATGGTGGCACAATAGTCCCAGTGGTGGCGCCAGGACTCTATTTCTCCGGCCTTAGAGTTACCGTGGCAGGTGAGGTCAGCGAGGCCAGAGCCTCCACCTCCTTAACACGGCTAGGACATCAGCCACAACAAGAAGAGACACATCCGTCCTCTGTGTTTAAAGCCTTTAAGAGAGCCCCAGCTGCTGTTCTGTTGTTCATCTGCTTTCCTGGCTAGAGGGTTTCGATTCTCTCTGTGTGGTGACTGTTTTTTTTTTTTTTTCTCTTGTTCAATCTTAGTCAAGGGGGTAAGAAACGGTGGCTGCTCAGGGCATTTGGCCCCTTCTCATGGGTTCCTCGCTGTGCTCCCCTCCGGGCCAAGCCAGCTCACCCCTGCACCATCCCTCTCAAGGTCAGCTTCCCCACGGTCCACTCACTTCCTCGCCTTTCATCCTCAGCCTGTGGGTAATTCAGAAGGATGGTCCCGGGCATTGCGCGAGGAGAGGGCTGTTGGTGAACTGGGGGATGATCGGGCTGCACAACAAATCGCTCGTGATGCCAGTGTATGCTTGTAGGCCCTGCCCTCCCACCTGGGAGAGGAGCTTTGCTTGTGGTTTCAGAGTTTCTGGGAGTTCTTTGAAATTCTGTGGAAAACAGTGTGGGTGATGGATATGTGGCTTTTTCCCTTGGGAGGGGGATCCATGATCCAGAAGAATGTCGTGAACACTTTATTTAACAGCTCCCTTTTCTAATGAACCACCCCCAGAGAAATTGTAGTTTGGGCCATCGAGAACGGTGAGGCTGGAAAAACTGCAGGCAAAGGGAGGCCATCATTCCCTCTCAGAGGTGGCGCTTGGTGTGGCAGCCCTGGCTTAAATGTGGTTTAAGTGAGCAAGAAAAGCACTCTTGGCACCTAGCTCATGCCAGGAGTTGGGCTTAATAGTTTGTATTTGTCTTCCTGCGTGAGCGTCACAGTTTCCCTGTGAGGTGGGACTTAATATCCTCATTTTAGAGATGAGAACGCAGGCTCAGAGAAGTTAAGGGACTTCCCCTATGTCACATAGCTACCAAAGAGACAGAGACAGATACAGAACTAGGACCACATGGTCAAAGGAATGTGCTGTTTTCACAGCATCCTGCAGCCCTGGCCCATCTATGGTGTCACTGAGGGGTGTGCTGGGGGGCACTGGCACAGACATGTCCCCTGCCCTCTTGGAGCTTCAATTTCTTATACCTTGAACATGGAAATAAAGTCCACCTTCCTTGCCTCCACTTTCTGGCTATTTGTCAAAGAGCAATTAAGACAGCCACGAGGACCAAGCCAAATTCAGGTTAGCAGGCTCAACCCCGCCTCCCGCTGACCCTCCAGTTCCAGGAGAGGGTTCGGACGTGAAGGCCCTTGGGCAGGTCTCCCAGGACCGAGCCCAGAGAGCAGGCTGGCGTGGTGCCTCCTCCATGCACACACTTACTCCCAAGCGTGTGTGAAGAGCTTGCATCACAGGTCAGTGAGTGGCATTTCCTTGTTCAGGGTGGCAGGGGGAAAGGGCATGAGTCAATTCACCTTAGGGAGAAGGAGGGCAGAGCGTCAGTGAGGGCAGCATCCACGCCTGAAGCAGCTCACCCCTCCCTCCATCCTGTCTGTGGGTTCTCTTGCCCTGCTGCCTTCCACACCCCAAGCCCAGGTTAGAAGGCACCTCCCCTCACCCTCATCCTCCACTTCCAATCTGCAGCCACAAAGGGTGTGAAAATTAATCTGGTGCTTTCGTGAGGGACTGGTGTCACAGGCCCCAGCAGGTTTGTATGCCCACCGCACAGTGGCAGACCAGGGAGCAGACCAGTTACACAGTAACAGGCCTGTTACGCTCGCTGCACAGTAACAGACCAGTTACCAGTTAGGGCTGCAACAGATAGAGTTTGATAGTCACAGGGCACTGAGCCAAGAGATGGGAGGAGCCCCTCAACTCCATCTCCCCCAGGATTTCTGGGCTGGAGTCTTTAAGGGGATTGTGGAGGACAAGGGACTGGAGAATGGAGCTGTTGATTGGTTGGGGTAAGGGGGATGAATTCATCAGAATGTAGAAACTGCATTCTTTGGTGAGTCAGCTCCTACGGGGTCCTTTAGACCAGCTGACGTGGTAATTTCACAGGTATGCGGGACCTGAAGGAGTATCTCAAAGGGAAGACTTAGCGTTTCGAACTGTTCCGTTGTTATCTGTAGGACCCCTAGGGTGACCATAACCTTGTCGTGGGGTCTGTGGGATTCTAGGTCAATAGGCAGCAAACAACGCGAGGAAGCAGGTGGGAGCACAGGCCGACCTTCGAGGGACACCAAGTGCCCTGCAAGCTGGACTTAGTTTCCCTTCTCCCCTTCCTCTGTTCCTGATCCATTTTATAAAATTTGTAGGGGTGCTTTCCCTGGGAGCGCTGTGCTCCCTTTGAACCTGGTCTCCCACTTGTGAGATGCTACATGTCGCTCTTGCCCGCCCTCTCTTCCCTGGCTCCTGCTCCTCCTCTCTCCTCGAGGGCTGGGCGCGGAGGGCTTCTTTTGCGGCTTTGGTTTCCCTTCCTTCCTAGACATCCCCCTCCCCTAGAGTGTGCTTTTACATCACGTGGCCTTTCGTCAACGTCCGTGATTCAAACCTTAAATGTTCTCCCTCTGAAGTGAGTGATTCTTGGAGGAGAGCCCAGGTAGCCACCTGCCCTCTTGCTCCCTATGGCACCAACAACCTGGCCAGGGACGTCTGAGCCAACAGGGGTACATGTGCACGTTTCTTATACAGGTAAACTTGTGTCACAAGCGTTTGTTGTACACTTATTTCCTCACCCAGGTATTAAGCCCAGTACCCATTAGTTATTTTTCCTGGTCCTCTCCCTCTTCCCACCCTCTGTCCTCAAGCAGGCCTCAGTGTGTGTTGTTCCCCTCTGGGTGTCCATCTTTGTGGTCTTTGAAAGCAACTAAGAGGGTCCCCGTTTTCTCAGCTCAGCTCTCTGGAAGCCGAGCAGGGCAGACACTTTCTTCCTAAAGAAAATTGCAGGTTATGGGAGGTGTTTTTCATCTTAACTGTCACTAACAGTTTTTGACTGGGTGTTGTGCAGCTCATTTATGTGGGGAAGCCACATCTACCTTCTCGACTCCTCAACGGCCAGGCAGAGAAAAATGGCGGCAGTTTTCTTCCGAAACACCATGAGGCACAATGGATCAAGGTTATGACTGGAATCAAAGAAATTATCAAGGTCAAGACACTCCAGTTAAGGCAGTTCCCATGGAAAATGTTCCAGAGGCTTCCTTTAAGTGAACCAACATGTAGGTGGAAAAGTAGAGTCCTCACGTCATCATAAACAGCACTGGTGGCCTAAGCGGGGGGGGAAATGCAGAACTCTCTTGATAACCAACTCAATAAAATGTCTAACTGTTGGAGCATGAAAGCACAGCTCAGCACGCATGTATGCCTCACGGCCACTTTGAGTCCCTGCAGGTCAAGCAACTAGAGAAGATAGGCAGCCTCCTGAATGCTGGCTGGGCAAAAGCCAACTTAGAAACCAAGAACAAATATGCCAACAATCACAAAACACTGTTCAACCTGAGTATAGAACGGATCTTTTTTGCACATGGATGTGTCTTAGACGCTCTACAGAGTGCTTGCAAACAGCAGGATGTGGTAGAAAGAGCGCTGGGCTAGGAGTCAGAAGACCTGAGTTCTAGATCTTGTTCTTCCACAGCTAGCTGCGAGACTTCGGGTGCGTCACTCCCGCTCTCTGGGTTAAATACGCTCATCTGTAAGCTGAAGAGGCTAGATTAAAGCATCTCAAAGGGCCCTTCCAGCCTGAAATCTTGAATCCATGACTACTTCCTTGGCAGTCTGTGAGCCAATCTCATAAATAGAGCTCCTGTGTTCTCATTTCTAACTCTCGTGGTAGTTTTAGTTCACCGTTAAAGTAAAACAACATTGGTGTAGACCAGCAATGTGTTCTAGGCATCCCTGGGGTCCCAAAACATTTGGCGGGGGGGTCAGCAAGATCAAAATTGCTTTCATAACACAACTAAGATGTGATTTGCCTTTGTCCCTTGTTGACATTGCACTAAAGTTGCAAGAGCAGTGGTGGTGAAACTGCTTTGCCTTAGCACAAATCTAGGCAGTACTTGTGTTACTAGTCATCACAGTGTTTACAGCTGAGTGCTTGCAGAAGCAAAAGAAAGCCAGTTTCATTTGGAAATGTCCTTGACAAAACAGTAAACATTTTAATTGTATTAAATCTCAACTTTGGAGTACACTTTTTGAAATAGTCTTTGTGACAATAAGAGAAGTTCACATAACACATATCAAAGCATGATAGCTGTCTTAAGGAAAAGCAGTGTGGAATTGAGTTGCAGGCTAAACTAGCCACTTTTTACATGGAACATTATTTTTACTTGAATTAACAATTTATGATCTATGGTAATATAGACTTTGGTGTTAGATAGCCGTTTTCTCAAAATTAAGTGAGCCATTCACTTCAAGAGAGATAATTGATAGTAATTTGACCAGCGACATAGCCTGAGCTTTCAAGAGGAAATTGGAATTTTGGAAAACTTGCATCTGCTCTTGTATCCTCGATAGCTTTCCAGTACTTAAAAACATTTCTCAGATTAACAAATGTAATTTCTCTTGTATAATGAGACTTGTCAATATTTAAAAGAATGACTTAAACATTTTCCAAATGACAAGTATACGATGTTACAAAAGCTCATGTGGGTAAAAGATCCATTCAACATCCAAGATAAACCAATATATCTTAATGTAACAGAGTAAGAAAAGCGTACTGATACGGTTTCAGATTCCACGTTACAACTAACATTTAAGAAACCACCACTTTTTGAGTTTTGGTATAGTATCAAAGAAGAATATCCACTATTATTCTCTCTAAAAGCTATTAAGATACTCTTTTAACTATCTATGTAAGGCTGTAATTTCACCATCCACCTCAACCAAAACAAGATATGGCAACAGAATAAATGCAAAAGCAGATATAAGAATCCAAGTCTCTTCTATTAACCAAGACATTTAAAAGGATTTCCTATTTAATAAATGGTGATGGGAGAACTGGCTAGCCATATGCAGAAAATTGAAACTGGACCCCTTCCTTACAACTTATACAAAAATTAACTCAAGATGGATTAAACACTTAAATGTAAAACCCAGAACTATAAAAAACCCTAGAAGAAAATCTAGGCAATACCATTCAGGACCTAGGCACGGGCAAAGATTTCATGACAAAAACATCAAAAGCAATTGCAACAAAAGCAGAAATTGACAAGTGGGATCTAATTAAAGAGCTTCTGCGCAGCAAAACAAACTATCGTCAGAGTGAACAGATCTCATAAAGAATGGGAGAAAATGTTTGCAATCTATCCATCTGACAAAGGTCTAATATCCAGATTCTACAAGGAATTTAAACAAATTTACAAGACCCGAGACGGGCGGATCACGAGGTCAGGAGTTCGAGACCATCCTGGCTAACACGGTGAAACCCCATCTCTACTAAAAAATACAAAAAGCTAGCCGGGCGAGGTGGCTGGCGCCTGTAGTCCCAGCTACTCGGGAGGCTGAGGCAGGAGAATGGCGTAAACCCGGGAGGCGGAGCTTAGGAACGCTTCTTCTCCACAGAGAGTGGTGGGAGTGTAAATTCATTCAATCATTGTGGAAGACAGTATGGCAATTCCTCAGAGACCTAGAACCAGAAATGCCATTTGGCCAGAAATCCCATTACTGGGTATATACCCAAAGGAATATAAATCATTCTATTATAAAGATACAAGCACACGTATATTCATTGCAGCATGACACACAATAGCAAAGACATGGAATCAACACAGATGCCCACTAGCAACAGGTTGAATAAAGAGAATGTGGTACATATACACCACGGAATACTATGCAGCCATAAAAAGGAACGAGATCATGTCCTTTGCAGGGACATGGATGGAGCTGGAAGCCATTAATTATCCTCAGCAAACTAACTCAGGAACAGAAAACCAAACACCGCGTGTTCTCACTCATAACTGGAAACTGAACAATGAGAACCATGGACACAGGGAGGGAATAGCACACACTGGGGCCTATGGGGGTGCAAGGAGAAGGAGAGCATCGGGAAAAATAGCTAATGCATGCTAGGCTTAATACCCAGGTGATGGGTTGATAGATGCAGCAAACCACCATGGCACATGTTTACCTATGTAAACAAACCTGCATGTCCTGCACATGTATCCTGGAATTTAAAATAAAATAAAAAATTTTTTAAAAGATTTGCAAAATAATAAAACAGTGGTTCTCATTTAGGGTGATGTTGTTCTCTCTCTCCATCTGTCCCGGGGATGTCAGGCAACCTTTTGGTTATCAAAGCAGGAGGAGGGCTTTCTACTATCATCTAGTGGGTAGAGGCCAGTGATGCTGCTCACCATCTACAATGGACCGGAGAACTTGCTACAACAAAGAAGTTGTAGTCCTAGTCCAAACTTTCAGTAGTGCCAAGGTTGAGAACTCTGATACAAAATAATGCCACTCTTCTCACTGATTTTTTTGTTTCAAAAATATGTATGTCAGCTTATTATTTTTAAATGAACTAATTTTTAAATTTTCCTTAAGTTTGTAATACAATGACTATCAATAGACGTAACCCACATAAACAAAAGCTCTTTGGTGCCCTCAATGATTCTTAAGATTATAAAGGGGAACCAAGCATGGTGGCTCATGCCTGTAATTCCAACACTTTGGGAGGCCAAGGCAGGAGGATCACTTGAGGCTGGGAGTTCAAGACCGGCCTGGGCAACATAGCAAGATCCCACCTCTACAAAAAATTTTAAAAAGAAAAAAATCAATCAGGCATGGTGCCACATGCCTGTAGTCCTAGCTACTCAGGAGGCTGAGGCTGGAGGATCACTTGAGCCCAGGAGTTAAAGGGTAAAGTGAGATATGATCGATCATACCACTGCACTCCAGTTTGGGCGACAGAGCAAGATCCTGTCTCAAAAAAAATTGTAAAGAGAGTCTAAGGCCAAAATGTTTAACTCTAGATGTAGACAATTGACCATAGAGATTAGAAAAGTGGGTGTGCTAAGCCTCCCTGCACGTCAGTTCCTATAAAAATCAGAACCACAGCAGGCGTGCTCAAGGACATGTAGTTTTTCTCCTCAAGAAAAGAATCGTCTAAAGTGAGGCAATGTAAAGAGGTCAGTGCATGGGTGAACACCAATTTAAGCCTCGCTGATGTGTCAGGGTTTGTGATGGCTGCGAGGAATGCAACCATGACTGAAACTCCTCATTATTCCAAAAAAGCTACTGTCTAGAAGGAGAGAGAGACAACTGAGATTCTGATTGACATGTGGTAGGGAGAAGGGGGATGGATGTGTAGGTAAAGGAGGTTAGTGGGGAGGGGCTTGGGTTAGAGATGAGGCAAGGGGACAAGGGAGCCTTCCCGAGAAAGAGACGTCTGTGCTGCGTCTTGAAGGATGAGTGGGAATTTGGTGACTGAGTGCGAGAGGCCCTGTAGGAGAAGGGGGGGTGCCTCAGCTGTGAGAACGGCATAAGCAAAGGCCCAGAGGTGAGAACCAGCATGGGGTATTTGGAGAAGACATGAAAGCAGGTAGAGAAAACAAAAAACAGACTGGAGTGCACCCCCCAACAAAACTAATGTGATGTCCCCAATAAAATTAAGATTGCTTGAAAATCAAGAAAGAGCAGCACTGCTGACATCAAACATCTACTCTGTTTTTGGAAGAGAGTAGCTGCTTCGTAACCTAGGTGCACAGATACAAGCACCTGTTCTGGAAAACAAAATGAGACTCTGCTCTTGAATCTTGATACAAAGGGAAATGCTCCTGCTGTCCCTTCCCCTTCCAGGTGCTTGTCGCTCTTTGCACGGGTTCGGTCTCTGGCTCACGAGGGCTGCCCAGAGTGGTCACTGTGGGTGAACAGGTCCTTGGGAGCTAAGGGGGAGGAAAGCCCACCCAACTGGGGGCTCCTCAGCACGGACCCCGGGACGCCACTCCACACGGTTCATAAAGGGGATGTGTGGTTAGTTCATGGCACACATGTGGAATTGTTTTTCCCAGCAAAGGAGTCGGTCAAGGTGGCTGAATGTTTATTTCAGAAGCAACGGATCAACACCATTCTGAAAAAACAATATGCTGTTGTAAAGCACACAGAGGCAGAGGGAGGCCCTGTGTGGTACGTCAAATAAAAGAGGAGAGGGAAGAGAAAGCAAACGTTTTCTGATGGTAATCCACGCCCACCTATTCCTATCAGCAGCTTTCATCAAAAGTTGAACTCACCCAAAAGACACTCCGGCATTTGCCCAGAGGTCCCCAGGGAGAAGCTGGCCTTTCCAACAGGCATCGGTGGGTGGCAGAAGAAACCTCTATGACACACAGCTGGGACTCTGTTTCCAATAGAAGTCTGATTGAAAGCCCTGGAATTGGCCGGGCGCAGTGGCTCAAGCCTGTAATCCCAGCACTTTGGGAGGCCGAGACAGGCGGATCACGAGGTCAGGAGATCGAGACCATCCTGGCTAACACGGTGAAACCCCATCTCTACTAAAAAACAAGAATTGGCCGGGCGCAGTGGCTCAAGCCTGTAATCCCAGCACTTTGGGAGGCCGAGACAGGCGGATCACGAGGTCAGGAGATCGAGACCATCCTGGCTAACACGGTGAAACCCCATCTCTACTAAAAAATACAAAAAACTAGCCGGGCGATTTGGCGGGCGCGGGAGGCTGAGGCAGGAGAATAGTGTAAACCCGGGAGGCGGAGCTTGCAGTGAGCTGAGATCCGGCCACTGCACTCCAGCCTGGGCGGCAGAGCGAGACTCTGTCTCAAAAAAAAAAAAAAAGAAGAAAGCCCTGGAATTAAAGAGGGCTAGACAAGACCCCAGACCGGGGGCTTGGGTCCCTCAGAAGGCCTGTGCAGGCTGGTGGCAACCTCGGCCGGTGTTTGCCAGAACAGCATGTGGCCGAGGGAGCGCAGCTGCAGCTGGAGCGAGACTCTGCAGGCAGTCAGGCTGGGGACCCAGGCGGTGTCCACAGAGAGAGCCGGCTCACAGTAGTCTGCAGGTCGAGAGGATTCTACAGACAGGAGCAGGTTGAGATGGGACTCTCAGAACATACTGGGAGCAAGCATGAAAGGAATAAGGATTTGACTGGAGAGAGAGGAGGTGAGTCTGCCTTCCAAGCAAAATAATTCAGCCACAGGCCACCTCACATAAAGGATCTCATTCTTAGGGACCTGGTCTTAAACCCCTCTTGCCAGTAACCTGGCGGTCTGGTGTCACTCATGGGCTTTAGGAACATCTATGGGCCAAGGGAAAGAGGGCAGTGCCTGTGCCCAAGGAAGTGAGGGTGGGGAGGGGGAGCGAGGCACACGTCCCCAGGAGGGCCTTGGCTGTCCCTCTCCAGTGATCCAGGATGCTGTAGGAGGCCTGATCGTGAAGGCTTCTCAATCTGGTCTCTGAGTCCCAGTGGAATCATATGGGTACCCCCACCAATGGGGCCAGGAGGTAGGTGGCTCAGGAAGGCTCTCCTAAGCAGTCTGATGGTCTCACAGCTGACCGCAGTAAATATCGCCTTGGTGTTTATTCCACCATTGCAAATGAGTAGCTTCCTGTTTCGCCAACACAGATGTGCACTTTGCATACATTATACAACACATGCCTGTGTATGTGAGGCCACTGGAGAGTATCTCCTTTTCAGAATCACCAGCATCAGATGTATTTAGTCAGAACAAATGACTGTGTGCAGAGCCGTTCCTTCCACCTTTTCTCTTCATGCCTCTCCATCAGGCAAGCAAATGGAGCTGATCGGCCTTGCCCTGATCCCTGTGGAGTAACACCGAGAGCTATTTGTCTACACAGGCTACCAGAAGTCAGTAGCTGAGACACCATAACTGCAGTAGTAACGATCGCTGTTAGAGGAATAGCTAACAGTGCCAAGCACTGGGCTAAGTGCTACAAATATTAACTCATTTAATTAGCGGTAGCTGATAGGGCATTTTATAAGTAACTTTATATCAATAAAGTGAATTACCTGTGTTTGGCGACTAATCAAACACAAAGGTTATGGCATCAACTCACTATTACACCACACTCCGGGCAGGCCCAGCCCTCCCAGGGAAGGCAGTGGCTAAGCCACCGGCTACCAGGATCGCTCCTCCCTGGCCACCTTTCCCTGGGCACCAGGAGGGTTAGCATTTCCCTGTCTTCATACTAGTTTTGTTTAAGTAGTGATGACAATGAGGAAAACCCATGAGGCAATGTGGATGTAACTCTGAATTCATTATTTACGCGCTTGGTCTGATTAAAAGCTGGAGCAAGTGGTTTCCATACTAGAAGCTGTCTCCAAGCCACAGCTCCAAATAACCTTTTATGCTTCACTCAAAATCTCCCCTTCCTACCAGTCATTCCTTTCTTTTTTTTTTTGAGACGGAGTCTCGCTCTGTCGCCCAGGCTGGAGCACAGTGGCCGGATCTCAGCTCACTGCAAGCTCCGCCTCCCGGGTTTACGCCATTCTCCTGTCTCAACCTCCCGAGTAGCTGGGACTACAGGCGCCCACCACCACACTAGGCTAGTTTTTTTGTAATTTGTTAGTAGAGACGGGGTTTCACTGTGTTAGCCAGGATGGTCTCAATCTCCTGACCTCGTGATCCGCCCGTCTCGGCCTCCCAAAGTGCTGGGATTACAGTCTTCAGCCACCGTGCCTCGCCCCAGTCATTCCTTTCTATGGCACAAAGCCCTCCCTTCCCCAACCCCCCTGACCTTCCCTAAAGGGAACGGGGGGATCACAGGTGGTCGAGCTCCAGATGGCCATGGGCTTCCACTACCCTCTTCGGGTTTCCTTGCAATACCATAGCCCCAGGTGGGGTTTGCTGCCAGGCACCCGAAGGGGCATGTGCAGGGCAGCTCCAACACAGCTTTTCCTCAGCTCGGCCCTCCACATTGGTCCCTTCCACTCTTGCCATTGGGCAAAGGCAATTTCCCACTGAACTGCCTGCCTGAGTTTTCTCCTTGTTTGACTCTCTTGCTCCACGATGTCTAGGGGCCTGTACAGTTTCTCTTAAATGTGCCAACCTAACTCCTTAAATAGAAATTGTGCTAACTGGCATGACCTTGATGCTTTTCCCTTCCCCTCTCATATAGACTTGACCTCTAAACGTCCCCTCTAACCAAGACCTTCACTCAACATTTACTGATCACAAAACATGTCTAGAAGCAACAGAATATGACTAGAGTGTCAGGTTTTGCAAAAAGACTAAAAGTGGGTGACTTCAGAGGAAAGCTCCTTGCCCCTCTAGGATTTTGTCCTAGCAAGGCTAGCTCTGGGGCTGCTTAGGACAGTGGTCTCCAGGCTGTTACCTGGGCCAAGTGTCCTTCCCCTTCTTCCTGCTCACCTTAGAGGTCTGCGGGCCAAAACAGTACAAAAAGCAAGGTGGCAGAGTCAGATGAAGTCAATGACAGGTTTAGAGGCATGGTGGCCAGGAGGGCATTGCATGCAGGTCAGGGGTGTTTACTAAGCATTCTGGGACAAAGACTTCTCTTGATCCAGAACTGCTGGAAAAAGCTCTATAGCACATCTGATGAGAAAGGAAATTAACCCAAGTCCTTGTCTGGGTTCTGGGCTAAGAGGAGATAGGACAATGAACTTCTCATCACTGGTCATTTCTATACGTATACAGAAATGCATGAAGACTTTTAGATGGTGTTGTACATAATAAAATGAAAATGCCGGGCGCGGTGGCTCAAGCCTGTAATCCCAGCACTTTGGGAGGCCGAGACGGGCGGATCACGAGGTCAGGAGATCGAGACCATCCTGGCTAACACGGTGAAACCCCGTCTTTACTAAAAAATACAAAAAAATTAGCCGGGCGAGGTGGTGGGCGCTTGTAGTCCCAGCTACTCGGGAGGCTGAGGCAGGAGAATGGCGTGAACCCTGGAGGCAGAGCTTGCAGTGAGCTGAGATCCGGCCACTGCACTCCAGCCTGGGCGACAGAGCGAGACTCCGTCTCAAAAAAAATTAAATAAATAAAAATAAAATGAAAATATAACAGGGAGATGTGATAGAGTGAATGGCAGGGGGATCCTTACATCGAGTTTAAAGCAATGATGTTTGGGCTGAACGCAGACAAAAGAAGTTCCTTGTCTTTTGAGGGGCATGGATTACAGGAGAGAGAGCTAATGCGAGTCTCTAAGGCAGGAACAAACTTGGGGGACAGACACAAAAGCAATCGTGGCTGAACCACATGGGTTCCAGGGGTTGGGGGTGGCTGGCAAGGCCAGGTGCTGATAAAGTTGGCAGGGTCCAGGCCCTGTGCAGCCTCTAGGGAGAGCAGGGTCTCAATTTCATTGCAAATCTGACTGACAAGCTTTCGAAGGTTTAAACCAGGAGGATGATGTGATCGATTTACTTTATAAAGATAACTCCAGCTGGTCTAAGGACGACATCTGAGGGGGGAGGGCACAGGCATGAAGCACAGGCATGAAGCACAGGCATGAAGACTGAGTGGGAGGCTGCTGTCATGCTCCAAGCAGGAAATGGCCGTGGCTTTGGCCAAGCTGGATGTCGTGGGGAGGGAGGGAACTGTATCCATTTGGAAAATGCTTTAGAGGTCTCTTGACAAGACTTTATGGTGAATTGTATGTGAGTTAGACAGGAGAAGGGAATCAAGGATGAACCTCTAAGGTTTTGGCTTAAGCAACACGGGGCGAATGGCGAGGCCATTTAGTCGGGTGGAGGAGAGAGACAAAGCCGGTTTGGGGAATGGGGGAGGCACAGTCGTTAAGGACTCTGTTTTTGGACATCGTGAATTTGGGTATTAATAGCTTATAAAGTGTAATGCTATCATAGGATCCATAACACCTGCCAGGAACTGTGGCTTTTTCACTGGGGTGTTAAGTTCCTCTGGGAAGAACATGGGCAGCATCCACAGTGTGAGATGTCATCCTCAAGGGCAGTAGAAAATGGCGGTGTCTTAGGCTCACTCACTCATTCACTTATCCCACAAACACACACATGTACGTTCCAGAAAGAAATCCCTCTGTTTCAATAGGGGACTTTAGATTCAGAATCTATCATTTTACTTTTTGAAAAAGTATCTTTCTTAGTAGATATGGACATAGAAAAGTACAAATAAGGCCGGGCGCGGTGGTTCACGCCTGTAATCCCAGTACTTTGGGAGGCCGAGGTGGCTGGATCACGAGGTCAGGAGTTCGAGACCAGCCTGGCCAATAAAGTGAAACCCCACCTCTATTAAAAATACAAAAATTAGCCAGGTGTGGTGGCACACACCTGTAGTCCCAGCTACTCAGGAGGCTGAGGCAGGAGAATTGCTTGAACCTGGGAGCCGGAGGTTGCAGTGAGCTGAGATCGCACCACTGCACTGCAGCCTGGGTGATAGAAGGAGACTCTGAAAAAAAAAAACAAAAAGAAAGAATAAAGAAAGAGAGAGAGAAAGAAAGAAAGAAAGAAAGA